>NC_079167.1:52930446-52982946 GCF_947568905.1 Ostrea edulis
CACAAAAACAGCACAGATACAGACTTCAGAGAAAATCAGAAGTGTAGAGCTATTTATGTGGTGAATTCTGGTTAACTTTCTGTGGTTTGGTCATGCTCACTGGCATATCTAGCATCAGACATGTCCACCAGGAGTGGCCCTCCCTCACTGTGCATTTGTTGGACGTGGTCTTACTTTCTTGCTCCCTGTTTTCAGTATTGTTGACACCATTTGTCTCATCCTCTTCATCGCGCTTCCGCTTACAAGAAGCTGAATTCACAGAACTATTCATCTCTAGAAAATCAGGAAAATAACACACATTATGTTGGTTCAAGTATTTATAATGATATCTTAAAACAAGAGGCCCATGGGCCACATCACTCACCTGAGTCACCTTGGTACATATTCAAAGATTTGCCCTATATATTTGCATGTAAAACTTTGATCCCTATCCCATGCAACCATTGTCGGATACCCACAGTGAACTAAATTTTTACTCATCACCCATGGGCAAACTCGCCGAAATATCGTCGTAAAATATGCTAATATGTTGATTATAGACAACCAATCAGAAAGTTGGAACTCTTCAATTTTGAAAATATGTTTATAAGTTTGCTATTTATGCTAAATATCTTGACGCCCGTTAAATCGTGCAAATTTTGTTTTAAAACGATTAAAGACAAGTTGTACAGGTCACTTACATCAAATACCAGTCAAAAATTATATGGGAGTACCTTTCTCAAACTGCGAAATGCACCAGTGAGTGGATTTATTTGCAATCGGTGTGTTAACGATGGAAAAGTTTTTGTCATTGCCGAACATACATACGTAACATAAACTTTGATTCGTTGATTTGCCATCGTGACTCTATGCAGTATGCAGCCAATCAAATGACCCACGCATATTAATTACATACGATGATTCTTCGGTGAGTTTGCCCACAGATGATGAGTAAAAGACAAGATCACCCGAGGGTATCCGATGATGTATCCCAACCTACCCCCTAGGACCATGATTTTTACATACTTGAATCTACACTATATCAGGAAACTTTTATGCAAATGTAAACTTTTCTGGCCCAATGGTTCTTGAGAAGATTTTTAAAGACTTTCTCTATATATTGGTTTGTAAAACTTTGATTCCCTATTGTGGCCCCATCCTACCTCCGGGGGCCATAATTTCAACAAACTTGAATTTGCACTATGTCAAAAAGCTTTCTTGTAAATTTGTACTTTCCTAGCCTAGTGGTTCTAGAGAAGAAGATTTTTAAGATTTCCCCTATATATTTGTATGCAAAACTTTGATCCCCTATTGTGGCCCTATCCTATCCCAGGGGGTCATGATTTTAACAAACTTGAATCTGCGCTATGTCAAAAAGCTTTCATGTAAACTTGTACTTTCCTTGCCCAGTGGTTCTTGAGAAGATTTTCAAAGATTTTACCTATACATTCGCATGTAAAACTTTGATCCCCAATAAAAATGTGGCCCCAACCTATCCCTTGGTGTCATGTTTTAACAAACTGAAATCTGCACAATGTCAGAAAGCTTTCATGTAAATTTCAGCTCTTCTGGCCCAGAGGTTCTTGAAAAGATTTTTTTAAAATGACCCCACCCTATTTTTGCATTTTTGTGATTATACCCCCCCCCCCTCCTTCCTTTTGAAGGGGACACGGTCCATCTTTGGACAAACTTGAAAGCCCTTCACCCAAGAAAGCTTTTTGTCAAGTTTGGTTGAAATTGGCCTAGTGGTTCTGGAGAAGAAGTTGAAAATGTAAAAGGTTTGCAGATGGACAGATGACGGACAACAGGCAATCAGACTTTCAGCTCAAGTGAGCTAAAAACTGCTACTTTATAAATATGTATAAAATAATGGTGTGGATACCTGCAGGGAAATCATTGTATAGTAGACACACAGTAGAGAAAATACATTATACCAGCATAGGAGTTATTGCCTTTGACAACATTTTTCAAAATTTTAAATGATTGATTATTTATGGAAAATTTAAACTTGTTCAATATCAATAGTTTATCAGATTTATTAGTCTATGTTACAAAGTTGATATTCACAGAGAAAAAAATGACAACTGCAATCTGTCTCCAATGACCTCTAAGTCTGTCCTCGACTCCCACTTGTTCAAATTACACAAATACTAAAATGATCAATACTAAAACAACAGAGCAATAAATTGTACCTTCACCTGCAAGACAATCTAATCAAAATTAGATCCTTTGATCCGCTCTCCTATGGTAGCTACACTAAAATGTAGATCGTAGGTGAGTGGATCAAAGGATTTAATATTAATTATACATTGACTGCAATGACTGGCAAGATTCATTATAAAGATTTATGTATCCTCCATTGGATTTTCACAAAATAACAGTCCTCATGTTACACTTCTGTATATAACACGCAACTGATTTTCTTATACTACCTGCCTGGGAGATATGCATAAAGTTAAGAAATCAGAACAGTATCACTGAATAGCATTACTGTAACCAGGTCACGCTAAAAGAACAATACTAATGAGATCCATCTCTCTCCCATCATTAACACAGTTGCATAGCAAAAGCTTGATTAGAAAATTTACCAAGGGTATATTTATCAATGAAATATTTTGAACAAGAGTACTGCAAACAGTAAATCATATGCCTGTCAGTGACCAGGGATCGAAATTAACTTTTTCTACCACAGGCTAATTTTAGCCTGTGGGTAAAAAATCCACAGGCTAAAATGTAAACCTACAAGCTAAAATAAAAATAATAAAGCAGTGCTCTTTTTTATATATTTTTTTAAATCAATGATTTTCCCTATCATTACTGAGCCTAGTGGGTCAACAGGCATCCTTTGGACAAGACACTAAGTTACGTAAGTCATATGGTGCAATGTCTAGGTCTCTTGATTATCGCACCTCTAACAGTCTAATCCACAACTTGTTTACCGCAGGTCTAGATCCAGTCTTCCAATTTCATGCCACATCAGGGTTGTCACTAGTGATTTTTTAAAGCGAATAGAGGACTCATGGTTTTATAAGCAGCACGATCATGAGTCCTATGAACTTTTTTGATTATAATCAACTACGTGGTGAGCAATGTACTCATGTCATCACTACAACCCGACCTCAATGTGACAATAAATTTAGATAGGACATTCTCATGATTCTGATAAAAATAACTACGGGAAGACTTGGTAAAACATAGACTCCGATATTTTTTTTTTTAGATAAATGAATAACAAAAACCTCATACTTGGAAATATTCAATTTAATCACCCCAATAGGTGAACAGGACTCGTGGCACATGTCGATATGCGATGTCCGACCTCTAAAGCATTTGTTTGACTCCGAGTTTCTTAAAACATCATAAAAGAAAAATCCGGATAAGAAAAGCGAATAGCGCATCACCGTATAAAACGGATACAATACGATCATAGTTTGTAAGTCACCACTCGCTAAGATTTTCGAGTGTCCGTGAATTTTACTCGCTATTTTTCAAATGTACTCGCATTTTGCGAGTATTTCTCGCTAATTTCGAGCCCTGCAGTGATGACAAAATTTCAGCGCAATATCTGTATCCATAATGAGAAAAAGTCCAGGAAACTATTTGACCTACTTTTAGCCCTAAAGTAGGTCATGGTGCACCAATTCAGGTGAAATGCAAAGTGAATCTGTATTTCTCTGAGAGGAAGGTTGTGACTACATTTCAGGGCAATACCTACATATCCTTAAAAAAAATTCTGGAAACCTGTTTGACCTACTTTTAGCCATAAAGTCGATCACAATGCAACAATCCAGCTGAAATGCAAACTGAACTTGTATTCCTCTGAAAGAAAGTTTGCGACTAAATTTCAGGGCGATATCTGTATCGGTGATGATAAAAAGTCCAGAAAACTGTTTGACCTACTTTTAGCCCTCAAGTAGTCATCATGGTGCATCATTCCAGCTGAAATGCACACTCACTCTTACACTTCTTGAGGGAGAAATTCTGACCAAATTTGAACACTGTACATGCATCCGTTACAGGAAAAATAGGGCATCGCTAAACTGGTACATGATACGCCCGCATACATTATTGACCCAGGAATTTGAACAAGTAAGAAAGGATTATCCACAAAAGGATTTCGTTGGAGTTGCAATAACAATATATTTTGCATTAAATAAATCTAAGTCGAAGGGTTATAACTCCTTCTAAAATAGTGGGACAGCATTCCCCTTGTAATATGCACATTGTGATCTTCCTTTGTACTAAGTTTCATTGAAATCCCCCAAAGGATTTAAGAGGAGTTGCGAATACAAGGTACTTGCATAAAATAAATCTAAATCCAAGGGCCCTAACTCCTTCAAAAATAGCGGTGCAACATTTCCCTTGTAATATCCACATCTCCACATTGTGATCTTTCTTTGTACTAAGTTTTATCAAAATCACCCAAAGGGTTGAGGAGGAGTAGCGAAGACAAAGTAATTTGAATAGAAAAAAAACCTAAGTCCAAGAGCCATAACTCTTTTTAAAAACATTGGACAGCATTCCCCTTGCAGTATGCACACCTCCACAGTGTGATCTTTCTTTGTACCAAAATTCCTTAAAATCCTCCAAAGGCTTTAGGAGAAGTTGTGAAGACAAAGTATTTTGAATAGAAAAAATTAAGTCTAAAGGCCACAACTCCTTTAAAAAACACTGGACAGCATTCTCCTTGCAATATGCACAGCTCCACATTGTGATCTTTCTTTGTACCAAGTTTCATCAAAATCCCCCATAGGGTTTAGGAGGAGTTGTGAAGACAAGATACTTGCATACAATAAATCTATGTCCAAAGGCCCTAACTCCTTCAAAAATAGTGGTACAGCATTCATCTTGTAATATGCACATCTCCACATTGTGATCTTTCTTTGTACCAAGTTTCATCAAAATCCCCTAAAAGCTTTAGAAGGAGTTGCGAAGACAAAGTATTTTGATTCGGGGGAAAAAAAAAACAAGTCCAAGAGCCGTAACTCCTTTCAAAAATATTGGACAGCATTCCCCTTGTAGTATGCACACCTCCACATTGTGATCTTTCTTTGTATCAAAATTCCTTAAAATCCCCCAAAGGCTTTAGGAGAAGTTGTGAAGACAAAGTATTTTGAATAGAAAAAATTAAGTCCAAGGGCCACAACTCTTTTAAAAAACATTGGACAGAATTCCCCTTGCAATATGCACACTTTCACATTGTTATCTTTCTTTGTACCAAGTTTCATAAAAATCCGCCAAAGTGTTTAGGAAGAGTTGCAAAGACAAAGTTAAAGGGGCAGACGGACAGACAGATGGATGACAGTGGTATAGCATAATACGCCCGCATTTTTAAGTGGGCATATAAAAAAGTCAGTATCAGTATCACATTTAAATTTTTTGCATTAAACGACATTAAAAGTGCATTCTAAGTGATCCCCTTTGCTCCATTGAAATATATTGAACTATTTTTAAAAAAAAATATGGACAGTCAGCATAATAATTTTGATAATGTTACATACTGAATTTACTATGCCAAAATAAAAGTCAGAATTTTGACAAATAGAACACTCCCTTCAGGTCGTGCACTATCTGTCAAAACCCTCACTACAATTTTGGCATTGAGTACTCAAACAGAACATTATCATATAACCATAAACAATTCAAAATTCTGTCATAGTTTATAACTGCAATTTCCTATGTGGCTGAGGATGAATTATAATGAATAAGCTTGACAATGTTCTTTTCTTGATATTCCATAAGAGAGTTCAATTTGCCAGCATGAAAGATCTGAGGCCTAGGAATAAATTCCAGTTTCTAAGCATTTAATCCTTACAAAAAAAAAAAACACTCTCAAAACATTTCAGATTGACAACAAACTTTGCAAAATGAAAATCTGGACATTAATCAGTCAAAACATCTAATGCCAGGCTTAAAATGAAATTATCAATGTCCATGAGTAGGTTCATCTCTGTCAGAGGTATTGCACACACCGAAGCAAGCCAATTTGCCCAATCGAGATAGCACTAAGTCCTTGGAAAATCTAAACATATATTGTGCTTGAGGACTATGTCTCCTTGTAACAAAAGTTTATGTGATATATTGCATACATTATCTCAAAGCATCATGTAACTTTAACATGTATCAATACCTACTTCTCCTCCAATACAGGGTTATGAGGGTTTCACCACCCACTTCTTTATCTTCTGATTCAGAGTTACAAGGGTTACAGACACTTGTTTCACCACCCACATTAACCCTTGTGACATTTGTTACCAAATTACAGAAGTTTTAGACTGGGAAAGTTCAAACTGCAAGATTTCTTTCCACATTTGCTACTTGTATCCATTAAAGGGCATGGACACAATTTGAGCTGAAAAATTTCAAATTCTATTTTCCCATTTTAATCTGGTCAGATAAAATCTGAATGTCAGTTGTTGAGTTACAGGTGAGATACAGATATTGTGGGCCCACTCTACCCCTAGGGGCCATGAATTTAACAACTTGAATCTGCACAATGTCAGGAAGCTTGCATGTAAATTTGAACTTTTTTGGCCTAGTGGTTCTTGAGAAGATTTTTAAATGACCCCCCCCCCCTTGCATTTTTGTGATTATCTCTCTTTTGAAAGGGGCATAGTCCTACATTTGAACAAACTTAAATCCCCTATACTCAAGGATAATTTTTAACAAGTTTGATTGAAATTAGCCTGCTGGTTCTGGAGAAGAAGAATTTTAAATGTCAGTTTATTTTCACCATTTTGCTATTATTTCCCCTTGGAGAAGGGCATTGCCCCTCATTTGAACAAACTTGAATCCCCTTCACCCAAGGATGCTTTGTGCCAAGCTTGGTTGAAATTGGCTAATTGTTTCTGAAGTAGATGATGAAAATGTGAAGTTTACAACAACAACGGAAAGTTTTGATCAGAAAAGCTCACATGAGCCTTTGGTTCAAGTGAGCTTAAAAAACCAAGGGATCATCGGTATCTTCTCATGGCCTGATATTCTGCCCCATACACAATGCATATCAAGGATGACCATGGGCAATTGAAGGAGAAATATCTTCTTCATGTAAAAAACTGTATTTTTACACTTTTTCATTCACCTTATCCATGAATTAGAAGAGAAGTGCAATGTTTTCACAATAGGGAATTCACTTTGTTGTGTTAGTATCAGGATTTAAACCTTTTGTGAACTTAGTCTGGTGTGGTGCTAGCCTTTATACAGGTAAATCTGAATTGTGTTCTGTTGGTAAACTTTTCTTGAGTACCAAGAGATTTGGTGCCGAACAAAGCGAGGGACCAAATCGAGTGGCAAGAGAAAAGTTCAACAACATACTTAGTACATGTTTCACACAAGACATGAAAAACTCTTTGTGGTCTCTAATTAATTTATTATGACCCTTTCATATTTTTTATCCTTTCATCGAAATTACCAGTATTTTTCTTGATTGGTGTAATTTTGTATTGGCTGGGTTTGATAATTAGTGCCCTCAAGGGGAGTTTACCTGTATTCAACAGCCAGGTGAGGGTGCACAGTGAGTAGTTTTCAAGTATTATGAGGTTTTTCGTAAACATTCAATATATCTTGATCCATGTTTCAAGAGTGTCTGCCATGTCCTTTCAAATGGATTTAAGCTACGAAATTATTAAAACTATTATACTGGACATTTTCGGGCATGATGGAAAATACTTCTATGCGTTTCCTAGATATCATTTCTGAAAATTATCTTGAAAACAGACTATTTGGGTGACCAACAAAAATGGATCATAAATGCTAATAGAGTGATATATAACTGTTCCCGTGTCTTTCAAATTTGTTTCAAATGATAGATTACTGGATGTATCACTTTGTGACCAAAGCCCGAACACAAGATTGTGAGTACACATTCATACTATTTTCAGGAACTTGAGGAAGTTTTAGTAATGGGGCAAAACAGATACCTCAGAGAGAGAGAGAGCATGTCTGTTCTCTTGGTCACCCAAGCCATCCAAATTTTTGTGTTTTTGTTTTAATATTCCATGCTCCATATCAAGTCTGGTAATTGACACACCGCATTCAGAAAGTGCAATGCCCTTCCTTGATTGTTACCAATCATTGATAATTATTGGTCTAATAATTAGAAATACAAAGGCACGGTTACCCAACCATGAAGCTTGGACTTGGGGTGTACCAAGTTATTTGGTACATGCAAAAATCTTTTGTTCGAGGTGTGAAACATGTACTAAAGATAAATCTATAGAAATTCTGCATTGGTTATAAATGTTACCTAGCTATCAATAGAAAGGTTATCATTATTCAAAATTACTTCTAACAAATGAAAAAAATTACATTCACATGAAATGCTGATCCTCATTTATACACATGGATATCATAAACTGACATGACAAACACCAATCTGATTAACATTAGACTTGTAAATCTGCTTTTCTACTAGATGCCCTGGCCATATTCAGAAAGGGGAAAAAAAAAATTCTTCATTAACTGCATTGAAACCGAGCTAAACACCAAAATAGGAAATAATGATGTCAAGGTCATAAAATAATCCGACTTAACTCACTATGAGTTAAGTCCAGTTATTGAAATGAACAGAACATGTATTTGTCCAGGCAAAGAAACATAACTCTCGCATTCGATAGAATTGCGCGGTTTTGACACTATCCCCCCAAACACCTATCGTGACACTTTCCCTTTTCTAACCCGCGTATATCTACTGCGCAAGAGCGAATTGCTAGTTCCTTTTGAGTTCCATGTCGACGAAAATACAAATTGTCTTGATCACGAAATCCAATTCAACACCATCGCCCGTCCTCGACTGACTTCCAACATATTTGGGTAAAGTAAACACATATATAATTTGCGGTACGTATTTATGTTCTATTATTTTTGCTTAATTTGGTAGTTCAACGCTTTTATTCATGGGTACGGGCTTTTCAAGGCGACTTGCTTCATCTACACCGCCATTGTACACGTCGGGTCGGCATCATGGTCGGTTCTTAACTAAAGGATAATTTGTTATTATTCAATTAACTCTAAGTCATTTAAGCCTTGCTATTCTATTTCCAAACATCCACTGTAATATCTAACATTAATTTTTGTTTTTTCAAACTTGTCTGTAATATCGCAATTTTCATTTAGGTCTACTTAGCTAACCACAACACGTGCTGATTCTTATATTCCTCTTATAATATTGTTTAACTTCGTAGAAAATGTTGCAACATACGAAACGCCCTTCCAAATCACCTTATGCCAGACCGGCACAACACCCTGCACTTCGTTCATTGCCCACACGGACTTCGACCCCTGCAATTATTGCCCAGACTCAACCCCGTTCGACAACCCAACCCCAAGTGGAGAACCAGATAGAGGACACGCCTCTCGCTCAACCACTAAGGCAGCCTCCCAGCCTCATCACGGAAACAACTGTATCCACACAGCCACCAGCAGCACCTGAGACACCCTACATAACAGGTGAAAATCCTCTTATAAGCATCACTGATGAGCTTGGGGTTCACGTCCCTCAAGCCATCAAAGATAAAATTTGGGCAAAACAATATGTTGATTTGTCAAAACTTCTCGATTCAGAATCAGAAAACGGCCATGATGCGCACAAATTTTCAATCATAGAGGGTCAATTAGTTGCAGAACCCAAGGTCAAACATATTAAAATTGCCACGATCGATAACTGGATCGATGCGGTTTTAATATTCGCAAGTATATATCTCGCTAGGCACCCTTCCGACATCCAGGCCATCTTGAAATATATCCATACCATTCGCATGGCACATGGCCGCCAAACAAATTGTAACTGGCTCGAGTACGATAGGCAGTTCAGGCTAAAAATCTCAAAAAATCCCACTATCTCCTTTGGTTCCATTGATGCTGAGTTATGGCTCATGTATATGCAATCACAGGTCTCCTACTCATCAAATCACTCAAAAACTGCATTCAAGTGTTTCGATTATAATTTTAAAGGTTCATACCTTAAACCACACTGCACATTCCAACATGTTTGTATGCACTGCAACAAGTCTCATCCCCGCATACACTGTTGGTCATTCAACTCTCCTCAATCCAAGTCTACTACCCCAACTCCCCCTCGTCCAAACACGGCTCAAAACTATCCCCCACAAAGTAACGATTTTCGAAATTACAAACCAAAACATTCTTTTCAACCACAGCGGACGAGATTTAATCAACCTAGGTTCAACTCCAATTAAGCGCCCAGTACTTGCGAAATATTTAGCACTATATCCAAATACCGAAGATGCCCAATTTTTGCTTAACGGTTTCTCTTTCGGATTTTATTTGAACTACTCGGGTCCTAGAGTTTACCTACATCCGAAAAACATGAAATCAGCAAGCGAGCATGCAAATCAGTTATTGACTATTATTGAAAAAGAAATCGCATTAGGACGTATAGCTGGACCTTTTTCCAACCCCCCTTTCCCCAATTTCCGTTGTAACCCTATAGGCGTTTTGCCTAAGAAAGACGGGGGTTGGAGGTTAATTTCAAATCTATCGGCACCTGTAGGTATTAGCGTTAATGAGCATATTGACCCCATTTTGTGTTCAGTTCACTATGCTTCATTCGACCAGGCAATTTCCTTAATACAAACCTCGGGTAAAGGGGCGTTACTTTGCAAGATGGACTTGTCTAGTGCATTCAGACTTTTGCCAATTCATCCATCAGACTTTGCTTTATTAGGCATGTGTATTCGAGACCAATATTACTTTGATATGTGTATGCCGTTTGGGTGTGCCATCGCTTGTTCAACATTCGAAAAATTTTCATCATTCCTCCATTGGCTAGTAGGCCGAAAGGCACTCAATCAAAATCTCACCCATTACCTTGACGATTTCTTGTTCGTTGGTAAACAAAATACTTCACAATGTTTAGATATTGCCAATAATTTTCAGGCAACTTGTGAGGAATTAGGCGTTCCAATAAACCATAAAAAAACACAAGGCCCGATCACACGATTGTGTTTTTTAGGTCTGGGAATCGATACGGTAGCACAGACCATTTTTATACCAGACAATAAGATTCAAGAACTTCAGTCCAAACTTCATGCGTTAGTCGCTTTAAAAAAGGTTACCCTTAAAGAAATGCAATCATTATGCGGCTCCCTCAATTTCTTTGCTAAAGCCATTCCAGGCAGCAGGGCATTTAACCGCAGATTCTATAACTCCACCATTGGCATACGGAAACTTTACTTTCTAATCAAAGTTACACAAGCAATCAGACACGACGCAAATGTTTGGCTCAATTTTCTCGAGCATTACAATGGGTATTCCCCCTTTCCAGAATTACATTGGTCTACTAACCAGGCCCTTAACCTCTTTACCGATAGTTGCGGATCCTACGGCGGAGGTGCAATTTTTCAGAATCATTGGGCAGTAATTTCCTGGCCATCTTCATGGGGTAACGAGGTATGACGGGATATTACTTTTTTAGAGCTAGTTCCCATCTTATTAGCTATTTGGGTCTGGGCTGATCATTTTAAAGCAAAGAAATTGCTTATAAACACCGACAACATAGCTTTGGTACACATACTAAATTCTCAGTCTAGTAAGTCTCAGCGCGTCATGTCTCTCTTAAGGCCACTAATATTGTTATGCCTGAAGTACAACATCCAGATTAAATCCACTCATATATCGGGCTATAAAAATTCCATTGCAGACTCTATTTCTCGATTTCAGTGGGAAAAATTCAGGACCCTCGCTCCACATGCAGACAAGAATCCAGCCCTCATACCTCCGGCATTATTGACTCTTTTAGACCTCAAGTAGATTGTTTGCTTGACGTCGCCATAGCAAAAAACACAGCATCAACTTATCAAAAAGCCCTAAACTCTTTTCTGAACTTTCGTATCAAATATAAATTGCAGTTATGTTGGCCCCCACCAGTTGACCAGTTTATTAACTATATTGCTTTCTTGAGTGCCAACAAAGTATCGTTTTCAACCGCTAGGTGTTACCTAAGTGGCATTAGTTACAAAATTCAGTTAGAGGGCGGTATTGACAATACTAGGGCATTCATAGTAAGGAAAATGCTAGAGGGATTCCATAGGCTGAACCCAGCAAAGGATACCCGTTCCCCTATCACTCTTCGTATACTGAACCAGTTAATACCTATCCTGCCTGTAGTTTGTTCAAGCTCATACGAAGCCACTATGTTTTCCACCGCTTTTCAGTCGGCATTTTTTGCATTGTTGCGGGTTGGCGAAATTACCTTCACTAGTCATGCCACTCCTACACTGTTGTACAATGACGTATCAATAGGCGATGAACATATTTCGTTGTTTATAACTGGTTCAAAAACGGATCAATGCAATAAGGGTTCTACTTTGCACATTCCACTGAACTCCCAAACAGATTCATTGTTCAAGCACTTGCACAACTTTTTGTCCATTAGACCCCAATCACGTGGCCCATTTTTCTGCCACCTTAACGCCAAACCGCTCACTAGATATCAATTTACATCATTATTGCACAGGTCTATTGAATTTATCGGTTTAGATACCTCTATTTTTAAGTCTCATTCATTCAGAATAGGTGGAACTACCCATTTGTTTTTACAAGGAATCCCCGAAGATGAAATTAAGGCTAGAGGCAGATGGAAATCTGACGCATTTAATTCCTATATCAGAGCCTAAAGTTTAAATTTTTTAGTATACCTGCAACATTTCGTGTTCTAATTGAATACCCAAGTTTGTAGGTTCCCGTACTACTGTCTGGATCATTGGCTCTTCCATTATTAATCATGCTGCCCGCCACGCAGAAAAGCATTTCGGAAACCAGCATATGGATCTACTACAGCACAATATCTCAATTTTTTGGTCCGGTAAGAGCGGTATGGTGTGGGAGGAGGTGGAGCCAATAGTTAAAAGTATTGTTCAAAAAAGGGGCAAACCTGACGTTATATTAATTCATGGTGGGGGTAACAGTATTGGTACAATGCCCTTGGCTAGATTGCAAAAGTTCATGAAATTAACTTTTGCAAATTTACAAACTTTTCTTCCACAAACTCGATTCATATGGTCCCAAATTCTCCCCAGGCGTTACTATAGACATATGTTCTCAAATATTGCAGCCGATAAAGCACGTAAGCGTATCAACAAATCTTTAGCGCCATTTGTAATAGCACGCAATGGCGCATACATAAAATACCCAGGACTTCAACAATGTTCTTCCACGTTTTATAGAGACGGTACGCATTTGTCGGATATTGCTCAGGTTACGTTTTTAAACACCATCCGGGATGGATTGCTTAGCATCATCCAAAGAAACGCTCGAATATTTCCTTAACCACACGGCTATTTGATAAGCAGTCTCCCTGTTATGGCTCGAGCAAAATTTTGCCCGCTCGTGGAGGATGTCTTCATGTACGTAAATATTCCTCATACATACATGAAGACATTTGGCCGAATTTTGCTAAGCCTGCCACAGATTTTGTTTCATTCCAGGTCCGTGGCTAATAATTAGGCTTATTGACATTGCATGATTGATATTGATTGATTGACAAATTGAAATGATTGATTGATTGAAATGATTGATTGATATATTGATTGATTGACACATTGGTGGAATGAAATATTGATTGATTGATTGAAAATATTGATTGATTGACACATTGGTGAATTGAAATATTGATTGATTGATTGACACATTGGTGGATTGAAATATTGATTGATTGAAAATATTGAGTGAATTATTGATTGATTGACCGAAACATGGATGGACTATTGATGCTACAACATAACTATCCAAAAGTCGTTGTAGATCATGGATTTATACATACTGATGTTTTGTATTAATATGAACATTGTCGTTGAATTGAAAATACGTTTTTATTAAGTAAAGCCATGACAAAGACTGCCAATATGTGTTATCGTTCTGTTCTATTGAAATAATCCGACTTAACTCACTATGAGTTAAGTCCAGTTATTGAAATGAACAGAACATGTATTTGTCCAGGCAAAGAAACATAACTCTCGCATTCGATAGAATTGCGCGGTTTTGACACTATCCCCCCAAACACCTATCGTGACACTTTCCCTTTTCTAACCCGCGTATATCTACTGCGCAAGAGCGAATTGCTAGTTCCTTTTGAGTTCCATGTCGACGAAAATACAAACCCTCCCTACC
This sequence comes from Ostrea edulis, assembly GCF_947568905.1. Classification (NCBI taxonomy): domain Eukaryota; kingdom Metazoa; phylum Mollusca; class Bivalvia; order Ostreida; family Ostreidae; genus Ostrea; species Ostrea edulis. The sequence goes on from NC_079167.1 coordinate 52,944,553, forward strand.
CTCCCCCTTTTTCATAACATACATGCATATCATCCTTTTTGCGTTTTCGCTGTCTCCCTTTTTGTGTATTTCAGGATTCATTTTGTTCACGCCAACGTGCCTCGAATATCTGCCTTCACGAAGCGTCATGGCTCTACAACTTATGAGGTGTCAGTGGTCAATGATGGTCAATTGCCGAATTTTGCTAAGCCTGCCACAGATTTTGTTTCATTCCAGGTCCGTGGCTAATAATTAGGCTTATTGACATTGCATGATTGATATTGATTGATTGACAAATTGAAATGATTGATTGATTGAAATGATTGATTGATATATTGATTGATTGACACATTGGTGGAATGAAATATTGATTGATTGATTGAAAATATTGATTGATTGACACATTGGTGAATTGAAATATTGATTGATTGATTGACACATTGGTGGATTGAAATATTGATTGATTGAAAATATTGAGTGAATTATTGATTGATTGACCGAAACATGGATGGACTATTGATGCTACAACATAACTATCCAAAAGTCGTTGTAGATCATGGATTTATACATACTGATGTTTTGTATTAATATGAACATTGTCGTTGAATTGAAAATACGTTTTTATTAAGTAAAGCCATGACAAAGACTGCCAATACGTGTTATCGTTCTGTTCTATTGAAATAATGCCACAGTATTAAATAGCTACCACTAATATGTATCAGTGTATAAAGAGTTTCCATAAAAATATTGTCAATAGTTGCTTTGAAACCGAGCTAAACACCAAATATTGAAAAGTGAGGTCAAGGTCAAAGTAAATGTCAAGGTAAAAACATATTGATGCAGTTGAAATACAATGTATGTATCAGCATGTTAGGTTTAATGAAAATATTCTTTGAAACTTAGCTAAACACAGGTCACGCTAAACACAAAGTGTGACAGAAGGACGGAAGACAAACATGACCACAGGTATCTGAATTTTAGTCGATGAGAAATGGAAAAAAAAAATTAAAAACTGTATCAATATATATAAATATTAAATACACCAGGTATGCAACGACATTTTGCCCCCCTCCTCGATTCGAGTCAAGATTTTATTATTAAATTCGCCGAAACAAAGTTGAAACCTATATTCGACACGGTTAAGGTTAGAAATGATTTTCTCTCTCATCCGTCCGATGTTGGTGACGGCGGGGCCAGGTCTACACTCTCTTGCAATAATCCAACAACGGACATATTTTAACGGTATTTTGTCGAATATTCCCACCAAGGCCTGACTACCATATGTGTGATCTAGAGAACGGCGGATAAGATGCTCTTGTGAATCAACCCCTAACATGGGCGGAAACGTACTCTTAACAGTTTTAAAAGCGATGTACACTAGGCCTATACTTTAAACTTGTCATTTACATCTGAAAATGCACGTGATTTTTTTATTACCTCAATATCATGTAAAAGTCATGGTCGATGGTGTGCCTGGAAACTCTTAAATCGAAACGGGAAGTATACAATGCACGATAAAAAGAAACAATCAAAATTATAAAACAAAAAAATATAAATTTATCAAATAAAATTTTTAGAAGAAATTTGACCATATTAAAGTTAGAGTGTAGTTCTTTAAGATATTTTAAAACATAGTTTTAAAAGCTTTTGATTTTTCTTTTATCATTCCGGAAATTCATTTCAATTAATAGTATATCTCAAGGTGTAAACAAGGTAAGCATGATGCATGATGATCATGATGATGCCCAGGGTGACTGGGTGTTGTATGTTTTGCGTCTTTATTCTTGGGGACGTAACGTTTTCCTTCTTTCACTTCACATGTCTAGAAAACAATGCAGCATATTTTCTGTTTCAACCACAATCCTAAATCACAGTGGAGAAAATTCGAGTTTTTCTTGATATGTTCTCGGCTTAGTTGTAATATTTTGACTGACGCTTACGCCGAGATTAGACATCTCCAAAGCTTTAAAATTGGTGTCAATTCGTTTCTGTACAAATGTGGTGTACTGTACAGTGTCACCGAGTTGCCTCTAGTTTTAATGTCAGTAGTAATTTTAAAGAGTGATCACTTTATTCAAAGGTCTCAAACTACCAGGAAAAGAAGGAAAATTCGCCTTCAAGAGGCATTTTTTTAATTTTCAATTTTGTTAACATGGCAACCATTTAAAAAAAAAAATGTATATCCTCCTTTTAAAAACATAACAAATTCTTGTGCATGATCTCGTGCGTACAAAATAATATCTCATCTGCACAAGATATTATGTTGTGTGCATGAGATATTGTATCTTGTACATGAGATATTCTGTCATGTGCATGAGATAATTTAAAAAAGAAAGAAAGAAAGAAATACTGCATGTCCTAAATATACAACTGTAGGTTAGGCCTTACTGTCACCATTGTTTATTTTCTTTTTAGCTCACCTGAACTGAAAGGTCAAGTGAGCTTTTCTGATACCCTTTGTCTTGTGTCCATCCATCAGTAAACTACAACAGGGCTAATTTCAACCAAACTTGGTAAAGAGTATTCAAGTTTATTCAAATGAAGAGCCACATCCTTTTTGAAGTGGAAATAATTAAGAATTAGTAAAAAAAAATTTGTGGCATCTTCTAAAAATTTTCCTCTGGCCCAATTTCAATCACACTTGGCACAATCATCCGGATTCAAGTTTATTCAAATCAAGGGCCATGCTCCCTCTGAAGGGGAGATAATCAAGAAAAGGCAAAATAGGGTAGGGTCATTTAAAAATCTTGTCAAGAACCACTGGACCAGAAAATTTGTTTATTTTTTTTCAAATAATATTATTATTGGGAAAAATGCAAGCTAAATTGGATAAAAATTGGCAATTTTTAGGAGGGGAAAGGGCCGAAATTCGGACCCAAAATGGGCCTTAAGAAATCACTGTAAGGGATTGAAGTTTTACATTTGGATTTATAAAAAATGTTTTTAAAAAATCTTCTCTGACTCTCAAGAATAACAGGGCCATGATTAGTCATATAAGCATCCCCAGGTAGTGTATATTCAAGTTTGTTCTAATTGTGGCTCTTGGAAGTAAGATGGGGCCACAAAAGGGGATGAGAGTTTTACATGGGAATATATAGGCAAACAATCTTCTCAAGTACAACAGGGCTATGATTAGTCATATTTTAAATATGCAAGCATCCGTAGGTAGTGCAGATGCAATTTTTTTCAAATTGTGGCCCCTGGAAGAAGGGTAGGGTCACAAAAGGGGATCAAAGTTTTACATTGGAATGTATAGAGAAACATCTTTTTAAAATCTTCATCTCAATAACAGCAGGGCCATGATTAGTCAAATTAATATCCAAGATCCCCAGGTAGTGCAGATTCAAATTTATTCGAAACATGACCTCTGTGGGTATGTTGGGGCAAAAGTTGGGGATCAAACTTTTACATAAGATATTAATAATCTTAAATTCGTATGTAAAAGTTTGATCCCCATGTAAGGTAAAGCTTTAAAAATTTGTACATAGATTTCTTGTGGCAAGATGTTTCATTTCATACTATGATCTTTGACTTTTTGACCTTGACCTTTAGAAAAACAAGATCATGTTACATATTGGTGTTGAGGCATCCCCATGTTTTGTGAATTCAAGTTCATTATATTGTGACACTTTGGACTAGACTGGGGCCAGAATATTAGGTCAGAATTTTTAATGGGAATAAAGATCGAAAAATAAATCTAATAAGAATCACAACAGCAGGGCCATGGTGACTCAGGTGAGTGATGTAGCCCTGGGTTTCTTGGTTGTTTTTAGCTCACCTAAGCCGAAGGCTGAAGTGAGCTTTTCTGATCAAAATTTGTCCGTTGTCTGTTGTCGTCAGCGTAGTCATAAACTTTTCACATTTTCATCTTCTTCTCAAGAACCATTGGGCCAATTATAACCAAACTTGGCCAAAAGCATCCTTGGGTAAAGGGCTTTCAAGTTAGTTCAAATAAAGGGCCATGCCTCCTTCAAAAGGTAGATAATCACAAAAATAGGTTGGGGTCATTTAAAAATCTTCTCAAGAACCACTGGGCCACAGGAGCTATAATTTTCATGAAAGCTTCCTGACATAGTGCAGATTCAAGTTTGTTCAAATCATGGCCCCCAGGGGTAGTTTGGGGACCACAATAGGGGATCAAAGTTTTACATAGAAATATATAGGGAAAATCTTTAAAAATCTTCTCAAGAACCAATGAGCTAGAAGAGCTGAAATTTATATAAAAGCTTCCTGACATAGTGCAGATTCAAGATTGTAAAAATCATTGCCTCCAGGGGTAGATTAGGGCCACAAAACGGACTAAGGTTTTACATGCAAATATATATGGAGTCTTCAGATATGGGCCAAGGTAACTCAGGTGAGCGATGCGGCCCATGGGCCTCTTGTGTTTTTTTTTTAGAACCATGTGTTGATACATATGTTTTAACCATTCATACATTATGTTAAACATCAATTCAAATCAGTTCATCATTCATCATTAAATATTTAAATTTCAATTTTGTATTTCAGATGAAGCCACTGGTAGCAAATATTGTACAGTCAAAGTCCATGATTAAGCTGTTGCAATCAAGGAGAAGAATATTACACAAAATGTTTTTACATGACAAACCAAAGTATCTCTCCAAAATGTTCCAGAAATTTACAGACCTTCCAAAACAAGGGGATATTACTTCCATCAGTCACAGAGTAAGAGTACAAAAACAAAAGTGTCACTCAGGTGATCTATTGCAATCTGTTTTTGTCCATTGTTGTAGGATGTGCATCATGCATTAATTAAGAAATGCATGATTTTAGCTTCTTCTCAGATACTATTGGGTACTTCTTACTGAAATTGGCACATAGCATGATGAAGTAAAGGGGCACAAGAATTGTGAAATTGGCACATAGCATGATGAGGTAAGAGGGGACAAGAATTGTGAATGTCATTGTCCCTGCCATTGGGAGCTGATGTGCAGGGCCAAAACTAAAAAAAAATGCTATCTTTGAAAATATTGTATTCTGGGACACTACATGTATGTGCATAGTCATGATGAGCTAGGAGGATTCTACCAAAGTAATAGAATTCATGGCTTCTGGAGGGGGGGGGGGGGGGGGGGTTCTGATCTAGGGTAGGGCTCTATGACTCATATTGTGAAAATGTACTACATGTATTTCTTTGAAAATCTTCTTCCTGGACGTCAAACAACTAAAATGATTACAAAGGAATGATAAAGATAGTGGCCTCTACAAAATAATGAAATGTATGGTCATTCTGGTCAGGGACTTTGTTGCTAAGGTGGACCTGCATGGTTCCTATAGTGAAAATGCATTTTTTCTTAAAAGTCTTCTCAAAACCTGGGCATCAAACAAATAAACTGAATGTGTAGTTAAATGAACATTGATGCATTCAAAGTACAGTAAAACTCTGATATAGCGAATTTCTGCGGACACTCTGTAAAAATTCGCTATATGCGTAATTCGCTATACGATTATAGCAAATTCATAATTAAAATATAACGAATTCGTTAAAAAACTGATTTGTTCTACATGTATATCAGTTGCATAAGAAAGCAGCAATCGATATACTTGAGTTTGTATTGTCTCTAAGAAAAATTAAGCCTATGTATTTTTAAGAAGAATATTTTTGTACAAGATATATACACACTGATTTATATATGATAATTTATCTTTAGGGATTGTTAAGTCACGCAAGAACATGTAGAAAGAAAAATATCTACAAAATTATGTGCAATACATACAAACAGTATATCATAGTTTTCATTTACTTGTTGCTTTACACAAGTAAACGAGTGCATGATATAATAAATGCAATCAAACTTCAAATTTAATTAACGAGAATAGTAAACAATACCGACAATACATTTGCTAAATATGTGTAAGTATTGTTTTACGTTAACAAACTCTTTTGAAAAGATACAAAAAGAAATTTTGTAATAAGCAATTGTTAAAATTCACGAGTTTAAAATGAAAAAAATAATTCGTTATAAAAGGTGATTTTTACGTATATTTTTAATTCAAGGGGAATATGAATTTACTTCGTTATATCCGTAAATTCACTATATCCGTGTTCGTTATAAACGCAGATTTTTGAATAGAATTTATAAAGAATTTGCCGGGGAAATTGATTTCACTTCGCTATAGCCGTAAGTTCGCTATATCCGTGTTCGCTATATTCGAGTTTTACTGTATATAGATCATACTGTAAAAAAGGCAATAAACCTTGAAAAATCTCCATCATACTTCTGAACTTCCAAGTTATAGACTGGTTTCATGGTTATAATGAATTGGAGTCCTACTGCAAAATTGTGAAATTCCTGGTCCCTAGATCAAAAGTTCAGGCTTATGGGGGTACTCTACATCATCATAATGGCCGACTTTCCTTTTAAAACATGGATGAAAATATAAATATCAGGAATATTTGCCTATTCATTTCAAAAATCATCACCTAGCTGAGTAGCTCAGTAGGTTATCACATTGACTACTGAACTGTAGATCGCGGGTTCGAGTCCAACAGGGGTTTTAGATTTTTTTCAGTTTGCTTTCTACTAAAACTGCATTTTTTGATTATATAATGTAAATTTGAAAGTTTTTAATTTCAAAAAATTGTTGTACATATCCTCCACTTTTCATCCATATCAAATTTCTCTGGTGTAGCATACCTCCTTCAGATGGGGCTATGTGGTGAAAAGGAATTATTTCTTTAAAAGTCTTCCTTTTCACTTGTGAATATATGGGAGTTCATAATAAGCACAAAGGTTGATTATAACCAGACAATGTGTAAAGACTTTTGATTAATGTCAAATAGTCAAGGTCAAGGTAGCTCAGGATAAAGCTCATATTTGACACAAAAGTTGCTTATGAAAAGAAAATTTATTGTGTCTCAGAATTATAGTCTTTTCACCAAGCTCAAAGTCACTGATAAAAATTGAAGAATTCTTTGATCAAGAAACATCATTCATGTGTATGAAATGAACATCATTTTCACTACAGAAATTGAAACCATTTAGTTGTTCGTGTTTGAACTTATTGCACTTACAGAAACTCTTCTGATATAAGTTTTATTTTGTGTTATACTCAGGTGACCATTAAGGTTCATGGGTCTCCTATTTTTCTTGAATTGTCTAAAGTTGATTTTAATTTGTACCAGTATATTGAAATGTAGTCTCTCTCTGCTGTTCCAGCTGTTTCTAGCCAACGGAATCTACTTCCCAAGCTCACAAGGAATTTTTACTCTTATGCCACAAGGATTGCGAGCTCTACAAAAATTAATCAAAATTGTAGACAAAGAAATGGAAGCTATTGGTGCTGAGAAAATTCAGATGCCATCTTTGGTGCCAAAACGTATTTGGGAAACCACAGGTACAGATATATAATAATCAAAATAATCTTTTATCTGCTATCTTCATCAGTCAATAACTAACAAGTTCACTATGCTAAGTGAATTTTCACTCCAGTCTGATTAAAATCAGACCCCTTACTCAGTATCATATGATAATGAGTAATGAGTATGGGGTCTGATCATATGATAATGAATAATGAGTATGGGGTCTGATTTTAATCAGAATGATTTTCACTCGGGTTTAATAGCTTGTCAGTAAATCATTTATACCATTGATAAACTAAAGCCCTTGACACTTTTCGTCCACACTATGTTTGTTTTAGCAATTCTTTTGTCTGAACAGAAGTTTTGCCAAGCTGCAAACGGAATTTGATTTCCCAAACACTGCTCTGCCTTGAAATCAAATGTCATTGCCCCATCGTAAATATGTTTTTATAGCTTGATAACAAATGTGAACAATTTCCGTATTTGTTATTGAAATTCTATCAAATTTCACAAAATAATGTCATTATGATGTTGAAAAATGATGTATAGAATTTGAATTCTTTTCCCACTTTCTCTGGAAACATCGAGACTTGGTACATAGCTTGTATTGATATCCATCATCTTAGTTTCATGTGACTGTTCTGAGTATCCATACCTTCTACACATAAACATAATACCGTTTTGAAAAAAATGATGAATTCTTTTTTAAATAAATTTTGATTTTATTTATTGTTAGTATCTGTTTAACAATTTTTACTCAAAACCTTTGATAATAAAAGAAAATGAACATGTAGTGTCTGAATAATTTCCAAACAGCCCACATACAATGTAGATTTTCTCCTTCCATACAGGTAATATAGATAATGTCATGGCCTACCCTGTTCAGGCGTTTATAGTATTTTAAAATTGCTGTTTTCATATTATTGAATGTTATGTAAGGTGAGAGGAGCATAGTAGAATTGATGGGTCATAGATATCTGCATGGGTAGCTCGGTATTAGAGCACCGGACTAGTGCAGGAATTCCAGGTCAATTTCTAGTCCAGCCATAGGTTCTCCAGTTCGTGTTTTAGGTCACCTGAGTCACTCGGATGACCTTTTGCAATCAGTCCCTGTTCATCATCGTCTGAAATGCATTAGCAATTGCACATTGTTAAACCCCTATCAATAGCTACTTAACTAATTTTCTTTTCAAATTTGTTATAAAGCCTCTTTAGGGTAAGAGGAATCCTAAACTGTAATCTTTGCACCTCAAGGGTCAGAAGAGCAGGGCAAAATTGAAAATCTTTTCTAGTTGCACACAACTGTGAAGGAAAATTTAATACATAGTTACAAAATCAGGAAGCCCTCTATCAAAATTGTATATTTCATGACCCCTGTGACAGTCTCTAGGGTGGGGCCAAAATGGCCATTTAGTGTTCAGGATAGGCAGGACAGTGACATAATAAAATTATTTGGCAAAGAATTTTCCTCATATGTATAGTAAAATCGTATTATAGGGGATTCCCAATGCAAATATGTCAAATAATGTGAGGGTTCTTGTGATATTAAAGGGAGTTAAGGGTATGGAAGAGTTACCTTCCCTGAAAACCAGTGAAAACTGATTAACAGTATACCTCATAGTCCTGTGGCATTCTCTGAAATTAATTTCTGTCTGAAATTCACACAAATTTTAGACAGTGGGTACCTTTTCAATGATATTTCAGGATCTTTTCAGATTTCGTCATCTAGTCAAAAATATAATCAATATAAATACGGGAAAATTTACAATGTAAAATCCAGTTTTCAATACTGTTACAGACACATTTACCTGATTTTATGAGAAAACATGTTAAGCATGACTTCACAATGTACAAAACAGCTGTAATGTCATAGTCTGGTACAAGACATAACGTAGTTTAGTAAGCTTTGATGTCAGATATAAAGGAACAACAGTCACTATTGTGACATTGAGTTTCTGACATATCTCAATCACGTGATCAATGTTCTGTAATGTTCTTTTCATCTGTCAACACCAAATAAAAGCTGACTGCATATTCAGGAAGATCAGGGAGCCTTCTGCAAAAATTGTAAATTTCTTGGCTCCTGGGGCAGCCACAGGGGTTCAGACTTCAGGGCAGGGGCCAAATTTGTTATGTACATTGTAGTATCAATTACTGAATGTTTAATAAAGAATCTTCTTTACTTCTTCTAATATTGAATACATATTTAGAAAGACCATAAAGCTGCCTGCCAAAATTTTAGATCTCATGACCTCGGGTACAGAAAGTTCTTAGTGTGGGACGAAAATGATAATATTGTAAAAGTCTGTAATTAATGTTATAAAATCTTCTTTTAAAAAAAGAAATGAGGAGAAGCATATCATTTGGTTTGTTGATAAGTGCCTTTAACAAGAAATAAAAATCAATGTAACAAATTTCATTTTCTCCTGATTTTTTCTTGTTAATCTATCAGTCATTCTTATGAACAACAAAATTGTTGCTCATAGAAACTGTCAAAAACTTATGATTAACACTATTGCACCATATAGATTCAGGTGCACTGAAATAGTGCACACCAGCATTGCTTGTTTTAAATGCTGTTTTACTCTTGGACATTAAAAAAGATGAATCTAGAAAGCCAAGGACAATTTTAATATTTTTATCGTTTTAAAAACTTTATTGAGCTGACCATTGAAAAGTTGTTACATGATACTCAGGCTTGGATTGTCTCAAAGAGGAAAACTCAAACTCAGATTTGAGGTTTTTTTATAGGGAGATGGGATGCCATGGGACCAGAGCTGTTTCGACTAAAGGACAGACACAAGCGTGATTACTGCCTAGGCCCTGTAAGTTAAAATGTCACATTTCAAGATCCATTTGAAATTATAGTGCATGGATTAGCATGCAATATATGAACATGTATATAGTCAAATAGAAGAAATATTCACACAGTTATTATTATTATAGTTTCATTGTAAAGTCGCCAGTTTCTGAACAAAATGTAAATCCACTGATTAATCACAATACAAAGGGGAGATAACACTAGTAGATTTATCTGTCTACCTTTCTGTCACAACCTAGGGTCTGTCCTTGGGTTGTTTGGGTTCTTTATCTGATATTCTCTTAAAACAAGAGATGATCTCTATCAATTGAGAAAAAACAAGAGTAAACAATCAGTATACATTTATTTACATGTGTACAAAACAATTACAAAAATAGGAAATGAGAAAAGTAATTGATGTAAAAGAATGAGCAAACAATAATCTGGGCACAAAGTTCCTTGAGTGATGGGGATTTGAAGTATTTGAGTAATGAATGGCCAGGCCTCTGTCCAAGGGGAGATGATGTAGAATGGAAAAAAATGATGGGGGGGGGGGCAAAAAAGTCTTTTATGGAACGACTAGGATCAGAAATGACATAGTTTAGATTAAAAGTTGTTCAAAATGGGACAGTACAGGCTCACAATAGAGTCCAGAGTTAGGTAATGAAAAAACGCTGAAAAATCTCTCAACCTCTCTTACAAATAAAAAGGCTGCGGTTATTCAATTAACAAGCATCTGCGTGTAGTGCAGAATAGTTTGATCAAGTCATGGCCTTCAGCTCTAGGGTCCAAAGTTCTCAAAATTTATTTTTCTGTGTTAAACTGAACACATAGGGACTTTTTATATTGTGTAAAGATCTCAAATTTTCAAGGATATCCACAACATCTTGGATAGTGATGAAATAATGATAACATAAACAAATTGGATGTATGTGAACATTATGAATCTGTTATTGTTTCTGAGATTTTCTGGTTGATTAATATTGAATTTGCAGACGCATGAAGAAATAGTCACCGAACTGGTTGCCAGTCAGCTGAATTTCCACCACAGAGTCCCCATCAAGCTTTATCAGGTGAGAACAGGAGTAAATGAGATCCACAAATCATTTGACATGTCTCGTAAAACTAGAATGTCACAATTTAAAAACTAACAGTGCTAGTAGTTGAATGATATGATATACATTTACAATTGAAAGTTCACATAATATGTCCAAAGAAAAATGTGTGTCAAGGAGGTCTGATACACAAACTAGAACTTATTTGACAATTAATTAAACTATATGTGATATGTCATTAATATATAAAGAAAGAGTACAACCAAAGTAAAAATAAGATTTCAGCAGTTCCTGCATGTTTCTGAACACCCATCTATAGACGAAACGTATTATGGTACAGCTCGTTTCTAAACACCCATCTTTAGACGAAATGTATTATGGTACTGTTTGGGGTTTTCTGTTTTTATTTTGAAATCATTTCTCTGTCTCATATCAAGCTGAAATTTGCTGTGTACCTTCTTTGTGGGTTACTGTAGATTTTGTTGGAATTGCGATCCATTTCAACCTCTCTTGCAGGAGTTTTGCCCCTTTAATGTTGTGTGGAGAGTACATGATTTGTCCGTTTTACTTCCTCCCACAATTTTCAAGTGGCTGTATGGCCATGGGTATTGAAGATGGGCATGTGGAAATGATTTTGATTTTCTTCAATATTCGAGAAAATAACAGGTTGTTGAACTTTAAATTTTGGGAATATTTTACATACAGGGCTCTTGGATTGTCTATCTATTTCCTGTCATAGTTTTTAAGCTAGGACCTTTTATTTATATGATACATAAAGGTTCTCCCATGGTTTGTGGTTTGATATGATTTATATTCAATGAGTTGTGTGTTTTCCATCCCCGAACCTTGGCATGGGGATAGAAAACATACAATGAGTTGAATATAAATCAAATGAAACCACGAACCATAAGAGATTCTTTTTATCACATGTTGGAATTTTTTATAGCTATTGCTTATTCTCTAAGAAAGAACAAGGTACGATTGTATACATAAAAAGGCCCAAAAATATGCTCTCTATAAAATGTGCCTGGAATTAATCTTAATCAGCGTTTTAAGAAAGTAAAATGTATGCCAGGTATACTATGTAAACAAAATCAGAATGATATTCCTAAATGGATAGCATTATGACATCATGGATAAGACATGACCCGCCTTTTTCTCAAAATAAGCCTGGAAACTGTCAAAAGTCATACAGATTATTGCTCAGAAAAAGATGTGCGCATTTGTCGAGCAAAATGAAAATGATGTATATTGTGTATTATTTTAAGATGAAAAACATGCTTGAATATGAATTTGCTCGACGCATGCGCTGTATGTTTTCTGAAAGGAAAACTGCCTGAATTTGTGGATATTTTGATTGAAAATGGCATTTTTGCAATTTTATGCCAACTTCAAGCTCTCGTCATATGACACAAATCATTTTGCTGATCAAACTGAGCAAATTTGGGGTTTGCTAATCTATTCCTTATTTGAATGCCAGGGTTTGAGCTCCAAGTGAAATCATCGATATTTTGGGCCAGATGACTTTAGTAACTGTACCTACTTCTTTACTTCTTAGGACCCAGTTGCACAAATGTATAGTGAAGTTTAAGTGATAGTGAAGTCTAGTTAGTGCTATTGTATGAGTTAATGGCAAGTTGACTGTCAGTTAAATTCAGCTAATATTTGTGGAACTGGGTCCAGGATTTTTCATTTCTTCTTTTCAATTTTTTTTTTCTTGTGTGAGTTGAGATTAATTTTATTGTTGATAGATATTTTATCTAAAGGATATCATAAGTTTTTAGCAAAAGGTAGTTCAAGACTTAATATTTACATTCACTGAATCTTTTCTCTTTTATTTGTTTTGAAATTGAGAGTGCTTTCATCATAGACAATGAATACATGTTTGTTGCAATCAAATTCGATCCGGTTTTTAGTACCACCTGTCCATGTAGTCATTACCAAATATGAATTGCCGTGAAGGTCAAAGGGTGCGTTGGCTGTTCTGTTTAATGTAATGAATGGGTCAATGATATGATATTTTATTTCTTAAATCTAGTCTAGATTTTTAAGAAATGCATAAAAATGTAAATATAAACAATAAAATGTCTTTCTTTGTTGTTGCATCAGGTGATAAAGGTAGCAATTATTGCAGAAAAAATTTGCATAACCTGTGAGTTATGAATTTTTTCTGCAATGCTGCTACATCTACCTTGATCACCCGATGAAACAACAAAGAAAGCATTTCATTGTTTAATAGATGTGGTTTGCTCTTCAAATGTTACTGCATTTCAATAATTTCTTTTATTTTTGGCCCCATGGGGCATGGCTTCAGCAAACTTCAATGTACATTACATCAGGATCATTGCATTTTAACTATTTGTAGACTTGTGGTTCTTGAGAAAAATTTCTTTTACTTACCTAGGTCAGAATGGTATGTTGGAAAGGAAAACAAACAATACCTTTTATTTCAATTAAGGACTAAAGGAAGTTTGTTTTTATCACAGATAACAAAGAAATTCAGAGATGAGCCAGTGCCTCATCATGGGTTTTTACGAAGTAGAGAGTTTGAGATGAAAGGTATCCAAATTTTTTTGTCAAATAAAAGTAAAAGATTTTATTTTTCTATTTCATGTGAAAAACCTTATTTTCAAATATGACTGGTTATCATCTTTATAACGTCTGCATCCAGTCATTTCTGCATGGAGCACAAGACCATGTCCTAGATTTCCTTTTTTTGTCCACTATTTAATTTTGTTTTTGAAACTTATAGTAAACTTGATGTGCATTTTGAGGTGTTTAACAATTTTTTTTTCTTTTAGATCTGTACACCTTCCATTCTTCGGAGGAAGATGCCAGGGTTACTTATGAAGAGGTGACGCAGGCGTATGAGAAAATTCTGAATAGACTACAGCTACAGTTTGTTAAAGGTTGATGAGCTGGACATTCTGACATGTGCTATATAATGATACCTGTGAGCCCTGTGGTTCAGTTTTGAAGTTCTGGCAGTTTTTAATACTAGTGCTGTATATGTTCAGCACTTTATGAGTTGGTGTTCTTGAATGATTATTTTAAATGTATACTAGCGGAAAAAAGAAATGCAAGTTTATTTCGATAGTTATTATTTTTCATGATTCATTGATGATTATTTCATTGTTTGGTTTTCTCGATTATTTCATCATTACTGAATGTATTTCGATGATTTTTGTTGCCCTGTCACAGACAGCATTTGGTGAATAGCTTTAAAACAATGGTACCCTACGCCGTTTCCCGATCCAAATCAGTAGCGTGTATGCCCACCCCTGACTTCAGTCCCTGCTCTTACTCTCCTTAACATTGACCCATAAAGGTGTTTATTGTCCTTTGAGGGATATTATTCCTCTCCAGAATGAGGGCCTGTGTGAGTTAAGGGTCCTTACATGAGACTTTAATGCACTTCTTAATTCTTCTGTCCAACTTGTCCCACAAATACTCTATTGGGTCAAATCTGGACTGTATGGTTGCCAATCAAGAACTGGGACATTGTTTTGAGCCAGAAAGTCACGACAAACTCTAGCAACATGGGGTATCGCGTCGTCCTGCTGCAACATAAGGTTACGTTGATGGATAAGAGGAGATGTGCAGTCTCAAAACCTGATCCTGATATGCTGCTGCTGTAAGATTGCCATGTGTTTTCACGCCTTGAGATATCCCTGCCCATACTATAACAGACCTTCCCCCGAATCTGTTGCATTCCATTATGCATGCTTTAGAATATCGCTCACCATGACGTCAATAAACATGTTGTCGTCCATCTGACCTCTAAAGTGTGACACGAGACTCATCAGTAAACAACACACCTCTCCAATGGGCCAAACAAAACCGATAAGGTGCATGTGCAAACAGCCACTGCATTCGACATTGGCATCACCTCTGCGTTAGTGGCGGACCAACATAGAGACACCATGGCCTATGTTGGTCCACCACTAACCATTCTTGGACACACTGACCGAACTACTTGAATGAAACAAAAAAGAATAAAAAAGAAATGAAGAAATAACAAAAACCAAACTTGCCTTTCTTTTTTCCACTAGTATATATATTTTTGAAGTGCACGAAATACTCGATTGAAACAAAAAAGAATAAAAAAACAAAAAGAAATAAAGAAAAAAAACAACTGATTAATATCTTTAACAATCAGAACTTTTTTTTTTAATGAAAAACAGCTGAAGCAGCAACAGGTTTGATTGGAGGTTCACAGTCTCATGAATTTCACCTGAAATGTCCAGGTATTGGGGAAGATGTGGTGTACACCTGTAACAGGTATTCTGATACATGTATAATTCACAATTTTGTGTTCAATGTATGATACATTTACTATCTTTAGTTATTATGCATTATTCCTTTACATACATTGTAGGTACAAACTAAAACAATGGATTTTAAATAGCAGATGGCATGTACAGATTCAATAAATTTTGTCCACCCATGGCAATTTCTTTGGAGGGGGGGGGGGGAATAACAAGTGAAACTGTTTAAAGTATTATGACATATTTTTGACCAATTTCAGGAGATGGTTCGTGACTCCTGGTTCCCTCACCCATCCCCTTGGAGGGTGGTATATTTCATGCTCAAAAGACAAAAAAAAAATTGGGGAACATACTGTTTTAGATCTGTCTCTGTATCCCTGTATTTGAACCTCTTTGTCTGTCTGTCTGCTGAAACTTTGGTCAGAACTTTTAACCTACCTGGTATACAAGATAGACTCTCCATATACATATACATAAAATCTGATGTTCAGTATAGAAAGGGAAAACATATATGTATATCATTTGTCACAACTGAATACGGAGCCATGGGGGGGGGGGGGGGGGGGGGGGGGGGGGGGGGGGGGGGGGGGGGGGGGTTAGTGTGTTTCACAAACACGTCTTTGCTAAATGTTTGTTTACTCCCATTATAAATGTTTAATTGGTAGTTTAGAATGTTGATAATCTTCTCCCCTTATAAAATCTCATAAACATTTATGAGGAGAGGAGCATGTTGTAAGATGATGCTTTCCGTTTCTGTCTTCATTTCATAAATGATAAATGTGATACAATGTATGCAGCAACATCAAAGTCTGGCTTGTATATTTCAGTTGTGGATACTGTGGCAATAAAGAAGTTTTGGGTATGTGCAGGACTAAAATTTATCAATGAGTATGATTACATTTAGAATACTGTGACTATTTTCTTGAACTCCTCCAAGGCCAGTGATAAATTTTAGATTGATTCACTATGTGAAATGAATAGCATGGTAGCATTTTCAAACCTGTTAATAAGGTATCCTGAACCTACCTTTCTTTTTAAATGCAGTGCATTACAGAATGTACACACTGAAATTATGTCTCTTCAAATTGAAAAGTACTAGTATTCATAGCATCATGCTTTGTTTTTCAGAAAAAGCAGATGAATGTCCATCTTGCAAATCTACAAGACTAGAATCATTTAATGCTATTGAGGTAAATCATACATGCAAACATGACTTGCATATCTGGCATATAACATTGAGTTGCTCTACCAGAATTAAACCTCATGATCAGTTCTAAAATTCAAAGAATGCACATACACTGCACTGATATTGAAAGAAAAATGAATGTACATGGTTTAGAAGATCAAGACTGCATATTTTACAAGTTGGATTGCAGTTTTTATTTTTATTTCTCATTATCAGTTCTAAAATTCAAAGAATGCACATACACTGCACTGATATTGAAAGAAAAATGAATGTACATGGTTTAGAAGATCAAGACTGCATATTTTACAAGTTGGATTGCAGTTTTTATTTTTATTTTCCATTTTGCTTTCTAGGTAGGCCATGCATTCCTTTTGGGGGAAAAATACTCGAAACCTTTAGAAGCCATGTATAGAACAAAAGATCAGAAATTAAAGTAAGTCAGTAAAATCTAGGGTAGTTATCTCTCTTTTCCTTAAACAGATCACAAGGTAAACTACCTGTACAGATTATATTCACGGGATCAAAATGTTCACACAGCAGACGGAAAAATGTGAATACTTGTAGGAAATTCCACACAGCTGACAATGAATACACATATGAATATTCAAACAGCAGACAATGTATACACATATGAATATTCACACAGCAGACAATGTATACACATATGAATATTCACACAGCAGACGCAGCGATCACTGTCAAGTGCTTTCAACGTAACGACAGAGCCACAATAAGATAGACCTGCCTTGTCAAGCCTGAAGATGACATACACTTTGAGACTCTTCTATCTAGGCTCAAAATAAGAGACATTGCTGAAGTTCTCCAATTGGGCAGGCTGAGATAGCTTGAACACGTTGAGTGCAGCACAAGCTGGATCTCGCAGGTCAGATGCATGAACATTGCAGCACAGCGGGTCAAGGCAGACCAAAGCTTTCTTGGGACAAACTTGTGAAGCATGATCGTGTAGCCCTGAACATGGACTCTACCAACCCACTGGATCGCTAGGCGTGGATAGGAAGACTTTGCTTTTGACAGACAGGCCACACCCTCAACATGAGGATTAATCCATGGCCTGTATAATCAAAACTGGTTGATGATGATGATGAGACAATGAATATGCAGAAATATTTACACAGCAGACAATGTATACACATATGAATATTCACACAGCGGACAATGTATACACATATGAATATTCACACAGCAGACAATGTATACACATATGAATATTCACACAGCAGACAATGTATACACATATGAATATTCACACAACAGACAATGGATACACAGAAGGATGATTTGTACCAAGTTTGATTGAAATTGGCTCAGTGGTTCTGAAGAAAAAAATGAAAATGTGAAAAGTTTATGGACAAAGACAACAGACAAAAGGTGATCAGAAAAACTCACTTGAACTAAAGGTTTTCAAGAATAACACAACCTTGATTAGTCATGTTGATATGCAAATATCCCTAGGTAATGCAA
This sequence comes from Ostrea edulis, assembly GCF_947568905.1. Taxonomy (NCBI): domain Eukaryota; kingdom Metazoa; phylum Mollusca; class Bivalvia; order Ostreida; family Ostreidae; genus Ostrea; species Ostrea edulis. The sequence goes on from NC_079167.1 coordinate 52,962,647, forward strand.
ATTCAAGTTTGTTTTCAAATTGTACTTAAGGTGAGGCCACATTAGGGGATCATCAAAGTTTTACAGGGGAATATAAAGAGATACATCTTTAAAAATCTTCATTTCAACAACAACAGGGCCATGATTAGTCATATTGATATGCAAGTATCTTCAGGTTGTCCAGATTCAAATGGATTCAAGTTTTTTTTATGCCCTCCCAACTACAGTCAAGGAGCATATTATTTTGTCCTGTCTGTCTGTCCAAAGCAAAAATTTAACCTTGCTCATAACTTTTGAATGGTGAGTGATAGGACTTCCTTATTTCATATGCACATTCCTTGTGACAAGACCTTTCTTATGGTATCAACGTTTTTAGCTCACCTGAGCTGAAAGCTCAAGTGGGCTTTTCTGATCGCCCGTATTCCGGCGTCCGTCCGTCCGTCTGTCCGTCCGTCTGTAAACTTTTCACATTTTCAACTTCTTCTCAACAACCACTGGGCCAATTTCAACCAAAGTTGGCACAAAACATCCTTAGGTAAAGGGAATTCTAAATTGTTAAAATAAAGGGCCAGGCCACCTTCCAAGGGGAGATAATCAAGAAAAGGTAAAAATAGGGTAGGGTCATTAAAAAATCTTCTTCTCAAGAACCACTGGGCCAGAAAAGATGAAATTTATAAATAAGCTTTATTAGGTAGTGCAGATTCTAAATTGTTAAAATCATGGCCCCCGGGGGTCGGATGGGGCCACAATAGGGGGTCAAATTTTACATACAAATATATAGGAAAAATCTTTAAAAATCTTCTTCTCAAGAACCACTGAGCCAGAAAAGCTGAGATTTATATGAAAGCTTCCTTATATAATGCAGATTCTACATTGTAAAAATCATGGCCCCCGGGGGTCGGATGGGGCCACAATAGGGCATCAAAGTTTTACATACAAATATATAGGAAAAATCTTTAAAAATCTTCTTCTCAAGAACCACTGAGCCAGAAAAGCTGAGATTTATATGAAAGCTTCCTTATATAATGCAAATTCTAATTTGTTAAAATCATGGCCCCCGGGGGTCGGATGGGGACACACTAGGGGGTCAAAGTTTTACATACAAATATATAGGGAAAATCTTTAAAAATCTTCTTCTCAAGAACCACTGAGCCAGAAAAGCTGAGATTTATATGAAAGCTTCCTTATATAATGCAGATTCTAAATTGTTAAAATCATGGCCCCCGGGGGTCGGATGGGGCCACAATAGGGCATCAAAGTTTTACATACAAATATATAGGGAAAATCTTTAAAAATCTTCTTCTCAAGAACCACTGAGCCAGAAAACCTGAGATTTATATGAAAGCTTCCTTATATAATGCAGATTCTAAATTGTTAAAATCATGGCCCCCGGGGGTCGGATGGGGCCACAATAGGGGATCAAAGTTTTACATACAAATATATAGGGAAAATCTTTAAAAATCTTCTTCTCAAGAACCACTGAGCCAGAAAAGCTGAGATTTATATGAAAGCTTCCTTATATAATGCAGATTCTAAATTGTTAAAATCATGGCCCCCGGGGGTCGGATGGGGCCACAATAGGGGGTCAAAGTTGTTGTTTTTTTTGTTGTTTTTTTTGTTTTTTTTTTGATACAGTGCAGATTCAAGTTCGTTAAAATCATGGACTCCGGGGATTGAATGGGGCCTCAAGGGGGGCATCAAAGTTTTACATACAAATTTATAGGAAAAATCTTTTAAAATCTTCTTCTCAAGAACCACTGAGCCAGAAAAGCTGAAATTTATATGAAAGCTTCCTGATATAGTGCAGATTATAAATTGCTAAGATCATGGCCCCCGGGGGTCGGATGGGGCCACAATAGGGGGTCAAAGTTATAGGAAAAATCTTTAAAAATCTTCTTCCCAGAACCACTAAGCCAGAAAAGCTGAAATTTATATGAAAGCTTTCTGATATAGTTCAGATTCAGGTTTGTTGAAATCATGCCCCCCTGGGGTAGGATGGGGCCACAATAGGGGATCAAAGTTTTACATACAAATATATAGGGAAAATCTTTAAAAATCTTCTTCTCAAGAACCATTGGGCCAAAGAAGTTCATATTTACATGAAAGCTTTCTGACATAGTGTAGATTCAAGTTTGCAAAAACCATGGCCTCCAGGGGTAGGTTTGGGGCCATAATAGGGACTACGGTTTTACATGCAAATAGATATGGAAAATCTTCTGATATGGACCAAGGTGACTCAGGTGAGCGATGTGGCCCATGGGCCTCTTGTTAACCTTGTGACTTTGGCGTTTGACCTACTTTTAAGAAAACCTCACACATTCAATATCTTCTGAACTATTTAAGGTAGGGCTTTCACAAGTTGCAAAGGGTATAATGTTTTTGACCCATCCATCTGTTAGCCCTTGAATCCTGTTCTTGTTGGCGCAACTTCCTCTGAAACCGCTCAACAGAATTTTATGAAATTTTGTAGTTAATTGCCAGAAATTCTGACTTGATTTTTTTCATTGTCACCACAACTTAAACAAAATTTCATAAAACTGTCGTTTTAAATAAGGACTTACTTGTAGATGTGCAAATTCGCAGTATGATTTGAATTTTTTTTCAGGGAGTTATATTCTTTTAATCTTAGACGTTTGGTCTCCATCAGTCCTTTTCTTGTCAGCGCAACTCCACTGAAACCGCTCAACAGGATTTCATAAAAATTTGCAGTTAATATTTTGCAGGGAATTCTGATTCCATTTAGGAGTTATGCCCCTTTGAAATTAGATATGCTACTGAAACAGCTTGTCAGTGCAACTCCTTTGAAACTGCTGTACAGAATTTCATGTTACTTTGTATTTAAATGGACATGTTGTAGATATGTGCATATTCACAGGAAATTCTCATTTGATATTTTTTTCTTGGAGTTACGGTATGTCCCTTTTGAAAATAGATAAACTATTTAGAGCAACTTGAGTGAAACTGGTTTTCAAGCCATATGTAATTAAAATATTTCTGTTTTTATATTTTACACAATTTACATTTCTAAACAATCTTACACATGACTTGAGTAGTGCCATTTAGTTACATGCGTGAAAATACTACAGTACAGCCATAAGGATTTGTTGTATTTTATGCATAGCATTGTCATTCATTATTGTCATTCGTTGTGAGGGGCAAGGTGTATATGAACTTGCTCACTTTTTCTTTCATTTGCATATGTATAGATCCCTTATGGTAAGGCCTTACATTTCATACACAATCTTTGACTGTGATCTTGACCTTGCAGTTAGACCCAAATTTCAAAATCTTAACTTTACCAGGTAATCAAAACTTTTTGAATAGTGAGTGATAGGGCTCTCATATTTCATGTATGCATTCTTTGTGACAAAATCTTTTTTAGTACCGAAGTTTCTATCCTTGTGACCTTCACCTTTGAGTTTGATCTAATTCAAGACAACATTAAGTTTTGCATATCTCCTGAACTATTGAAGATAGGGCTCTCATATTTTGTATATAGATTCTTTATGGCAAGACCTTTCATTTTCATATCATTATTTATGACCTTGTGACCTTGACCTTCTCCAGAACAGCATGGTCATTTTAGTCAAATTGTTATTGAGGCAATTAAAGTTTGGTTATGTTGTGACCCTTTAGAGCTAGGTTGGTGCTACAGTATGGGGTCAAATTGTTCATGGTAATAAAGAATGAGAAAAAGATCTATTAAAAATTACAATAGTTGCACAACTGCAGAGCTAAGGTGACTCAAGTTAGCAATGTGGCCCATGGGCCTCTTGTTGAAAATACATGAGGGTGTGAACTGCCATGCTTTACTTCAGCGTAACTTTATGAAGCTGGCATGAAATGTAGTTCTTACCGTCATGCATTTTCAAAAATTAAATTTATTCTTACATTTACATTCTACTTTTATTATTATGCCCCCCCCCCCTCCCCCTGAAAAACAGGGTGCATATTGCACCTGTTGGTCAGTCGATCTGTGGACCAAGTCTTGTACACTCAGTATCTTAAGAACCATTTGCTTGACAGATATCAAACTTGGTACACTGATTCAACCAAAGGAGTAGATGAAACCTATTGCTTTAGAGGTCACAAGGTCAAGACTATATTTAATTCTCATTGTTTAAGAAATAATTTATACTTTTCTTGTGTGGATTGGGAAAGAAGTTTTTTATGAAGATATAGTGAAATGATACATGTTCTTAACCCTTTTTAATTTTACACCACATGGGGCATACATGCTTCTGAAACATTTCTTGTTTCTGTCGGAATTCCCAGCAATTAAAATAGATGTACTAAATTCATTAAGATTTACAAGCACATTGTTCACATCTGCATCACATTCATGAGGAATGTACAATTGGTAAGATATTGAAGGCAAAGACATTAGAAATGTAGATACATATGTGTATGGAAATATTCATATAACAGACAGTGAATACACAAGAAATTATTTCCAGGGTGCTGCAGATGGGATGCTATGGATTAGGAGTGTCTAGAATTTTACAGGCGTCTGTGGAGGTACAGAGTGATGGAAAACACATCAGATGGCCGAGACTGATTGCACCATATCAAATCGTAATCATACCACAGAAGGTAGAACTCATCTCAGAATAAGTCTTTCTCTCTCTCTCTCTCTCTCTCTCTCTCTCTCTCTCTCTCTCTCTCTCTCTCTGGACAGAAAGGGATAGAGGGGTGCACTTTAAAGGGGTAAACATGTCATTTATAGTGCTTTGAAGTATATGTGTTTGCTACAGTGGAGGTTAGGTATGTACATTAATGCATTATATGATAAATAATTTTTCAATTATTCGAATAACACGTACAAACAATGGACATCAGGCTCTTCCCATAAATCACAGTTTAAAGCACTAGACACTTACACACTGAAGAATTATACCTGCATAATTGTCAAATACAATATTAAACAAAATATGCCAAAAAAAGGAAGCAAGGCATTGAAGATGAGAGTAGTGAATTTTACCATGGATACAGATCTCCTAAGCAATAGTATCATATGTATATCAGCCTACTACATATGAAGTCGGAGAAGTTAAGCAGTCTCCAGCTGTTGCACAAAATTCATTATAAACTTAAAACCTGTCTGACATGGTGATGACCTTGACCTTAGACATACTGACCTGCTGAGCATGTTGATGTGCATCAGTCTACCACGTATGAAGTCTGCAATGTAAAGCATTCTCCAGTTATCTCTTGGTTAAGATCATTACTTTATTCTTGGGTATGATTTACTGTCATTTCTTTATTTATTCTTGGGTATGATTTACTGTCATTTCTTTATTTATTCTTGGGTATGATTTACCGTCATTTCTTTATTTATTGGGGTTGAATTGTAGAAAGGAGCTTCTGATGAGAAAGTCCGGGAATTAACTGATGCCTTGTATCATCGACTGCAGTGCGTACCATCATTAGAAGACAATGTGTTAATTGATGACCGGTTGTCTATAACTATTGGTAGGAGACTTGTGGATGCCAATTGTCAAGGGTTTCCTTATGCTGTTGTCATTGGGAACCAGGTGAGTCATTGCTGAATACAGTTTCCATTCTCTGGCATATTTTTTTTTTATTACATAACTTTAAAAAGACAGCTGGGTAAACTGCCAAACTGAATACACATGAGCATTCATTGATTTTTCAGGCTGTTGAAAGAGAAGATGGATTTGAAGTGATAGATATTTACTCCAACAAGCCTCTAACAAATTTAACAATGACACAAGTAGCTGATTATCTAGGTCAAAATATAAAATCCATTTGAAATCATACAAATTTTGTCTTTAGTTAGTGTTATGGAAATGAGCATCAGTGAAGTGCCCTGTTATGACACAAACTCTATAGTAAATATAAATATGTATTGGATTATGTAGGAGAGAGAGTGCGTGTTTTCATGAATGTTACAGAATAACCTCCAAGGTTGAGAAGAGTTGTTTTGAAATGTAAAAACAGTTAGAGACAAAGGAAGTTATCCTGCGTCATCCATGAAAACAAGAACTTTACTCCGGCTGAGAAATATACTAACAGCTTATCGCTTACCTACACAGCTATAAATTAGGTCACTTTGTGATGTCATGGCAGTTTCCGAAATGGACTAGGCCTACATGTCTTTTGCTGATGAAGAAGATGAGATGGTGGGGTATACTACATCTATTTTGAAAAATATTTCAAGTATTTAGTTTGACATTGACGAATTATATCAACGACTTTGAATACACAGTCCAAGAAAACTACACATGTGGAAGAGGGTTAACTTGTCGGTGCATCAACATGTTTACATGTGTATCAATCTGGGAATGCAGATTGAATTATATTGAATGACAAATATTCTTCATTCATTTGTTTTGCAACATTTTGTTAGGGAGTGAAACAAGTACTTTCTCAGGCATCTCTCTCCCATCACTGCAGATGTAGCTAACCTAAACATGTACCGGTATGTAGAATGTTAAGCACACTACAACCATGTATCAACAAAACTGAATTAAAATTATTTTGGTTTATTCAGGTGAATTGAAAAAAACAAATTTACAAATCTTGGTAATTTGTTTATTCATCTGCAAGTCTCTTTCGTTTTTCAATTTTCATTATTTGCATCCCCCTCTTCTCTGTCCAATTCCAGTCTTGCCTTCTCTAACTTAAGCTCCATTTTACGAAAGCCGATTAAGATCACTTAGAAAAGAAAAACATTTTAAAGGCGTAATGATGTGAATCAAAGGCAATATAATGCAAAATAAAGGCATAACAATGCAAAGCAAAGGCATAATAATGCAAAATAAAGGCATAACAATGCAAAGCAAAGGCATAACAATGCAAATCAAAAGCACATAAACGGGAAACAAAGGCGTGTTAACGCGAAAGAAAAGTGTAAGAACGCAAATCAAAGGCGTATTAATGCAAATTAAAAGCGTAATAAGGCGATACAAAGGTTAATAACACGATACAAAAGTGTATTAACGCAGATGCAGGAGGTGTTTTAATGCGGGGGGAAGGCGTAATGGTATATAAAAGGTGTGCGTTGAATGTTATGTTATAATGAAGAATGTTCAATACAAACAATTAATAAAGCTATGTTTCGAGTTGGGATTTAGCAACAAGGAAATTTTAGTGATATTTGCACATTCAAATGGAATTATCATCAGCATTTCTACATTGAAAAGGTGGTACTGCTACAGTCCCATAATGAAGGCGAAAAATGGTCCGCCATCTTGACTACATATTCTATTTAGCTTACCTGAGCTGAAAGCTCAAGTGAGCTTTTCTGATCACCTGTTGACCATCGTCTGTCTGTCTGTAAACTTTTTACATTTTTGACTTCTCCAGAATCAATGGGCCAATTTCAACCAAACTTGTTAAAAAGCATCCATAGATGATGGGCTTTCGAGCATATTCCAATGAAGTGCCATGCCCCCTTGAAAGGGGAGATAATCACAAAAATAGGGTGGAGTCATTTACAAATTTTCTTTTCAAGAACTACTGGGCCAGAAGAGCTGAAATTTACATGAAAGCTTCCTGTTATAGTGCAGATTCAAGTTTGTTTAAACCATGATCCCCGGGGGTATGTTAGGGCCACAATAGATGATCAAATTTTTTACATATGAATATATTGGTAAAATCTTTGAAAATCTTTAAAAAATTGAACCACTGGGCCAGAAAAGTGCAAATTTACATGGAATTAAGCTTTCTGAAAGTGCAGATTCAAGTTTGTTAAAATCATGACCCCTGGATGTAGGATTGGGCCACAATAGGGTATCATAGTTTTACATACAAATATATAGGAAAAATCTTTTAAAATCTTCTTCTCAAGAACCACTGGGTCAGAAATGTTTACATTTATATGAAAGCTTCCTGACATAATCCGGATTCATGTTTGCAAAAATCATGGCTCCTGAAGGTAGGATGGGGTCACAATGGGGATCAAAGTTTTACATGGGATATACATGTATAGGGAAACTCCATACTCGCATTATAATCTGATAAAAGTATAGAAAATTAATTTATTTCCATTTATTAAAGTTAAAACTAATGATTTATCAAATAAAATATATATGTCATCACATTTTTTAAGATGTGAGACATATTCAAACACGCCCATATATCGACGTGAAAAAATTGCTATTTTCCTTGAACTGCATCATCAAAAGTTCACAAAAACTGGTCATAATGATATAATGATATTCATAACAGTTCCAAGAAACTGCTTCTATACAAAAATATTAATATGTCTTTGAGAAAGAAATAAAATCTATCGCATAATGGACTTGTTAAAAAAAACACAACTGAAAACGGGGTTATTGCCCTTGGTTTAAATATTTTGAAACATTGATTATTCATATATAAGTTAGATCTTTGAAAATTTTTATGTTTAACAAGATTTTTTACAATAGCTATCAGAAAAGTCTGAAATAAGATTTATGTTCCTATCATGCATAAATCTGAATAAATCATTGATTTTGCAAAATCTTATGACATCATAGGAGGTTGGAATTACTTTAATTATGGGCGAAGGTGACTCCAGTGAGCGATGTGGCCCATGGGTCTCTTGTTTGTGGACTCTTCAACGATTAAGTTGTTATTAACCTTCATTATGACCTACATTATGTAAAATTGGGTACTTTCATTTAAGCACAATTTCCCTTAAAGGCCTATGTGACCCCTTTCAAGGGTTCTATATGTTTGGCTTTGTTGTTCTTTATTCCTTTATCAGTTTTGTTTCATTCGATGACTCCATATTCAATCATTAGAGATGTCTGAAGTAGTTTCACCCTCGGGAGACCCCAGGTGTTACCCCTACAGCCCCCTACTGAGAGCGGAAAACGATAAACTTAGGGACTCCCTATTTTGTCTGCTTTTTATTTTTTCATTTTTATTTTTATTTTTTTGCGCTTTTACGCCTTTTCACTTCGCATTATAATGCCGTTCAAATGCCTTTTGATTTGCGTTACTACGGCGTTACTACGCCTTTTGATTTGCGTTACTAGGCCTTTTGATTTGCGTTACTACTCCTTTTGATTTGCGTTACTAGGCCTTTTGATTTGCGTTACTACGCCTTTTGATTTGCGTTACTAGGCCTTTTGATTTGCGTTACTACGCCTTTTGATTTGCGTTACTACTCCTTTTGATTTGCGTTACTAGGCCTTTTGATTTGCGTTACTAGGCCTTTTGATTTGCGTTACTACGCCTTTTGATTTGCGTTACTAGGCCTTTTGAGTCGCGTTAATGCGCTATTTCTGAAAGGCTGCTTTGCGTTATTACACCTTTGATCGCGGTATTGCGCTTTTGTTTCGCGTAATAACGCCTGTCATTTGCGTTATTACGCCTTTCTTTCACGTTATAACGCCTATGTTGTGCATTATTATTATTTATTTTTTTTTTATTTATAATTTTTTTTATTTTACAAATATTGACATAAGACAGAAGAAAATTTGTCATTTTTTTCTAACCACTTTCACACACTTTCATACTCACACTCATACTTTTGTTGGTACCGGTAAGTGCTTACATTTTTAACATAATTGTAAGAGAAAAATGATAACAATACAGAGCTCCAGTAAATAGATAAAAGTACATGTGGCTTCAAAAGTAGGAAAAAAACTATTGCTTGAAATAGCAAAATTATGATTTTTTTATGTTGTCAAAAAGTATTTTCCATATATGCCAGGTATTTTCAAATTTTTGTATTTCTAATACTAATGTTGTGCATTATTACGCCTTTTGAATCCGCGTTATTATGCCTTATTTTTGTTTATTACACCGTTGTTTTGCTCTATTATACCTTTGTTTTGCATTATTATGCCTTTTATATGCGTTATTACGCCTTTCATTTTGAATTATTACGCCTTTGTTTTGCTTTATTACGCCTTTGTTTTGCATTATTACGCCTTTGTTTTGCTTTATTACGCCTTTCTTGTGCGTTATTATGCCTTTGTTTTGCATTAATACGCCTTTGTTTTGCATTATTACGCCTTTGTTTTGCGTTATTACGCCTTTGTTTTGCTTTATCACGCCTTTGTTTTGCGTTATTAAGCCCTTTTTTTTTGCTTATTACGCCTTTGTTTTGCTTTATTACGCCTTTGTTTTGCGTTATTAAGCCCCTTTTTTTTTTGCTTATTACGCCTTTGTTTTGCTTTATTACGCCTTTCATATGCGTTAATACGCCTTTCATTTGCGTTATTATGTCTCTACTGTGCGTTATTATGCCTTTATTTTGCGTTATAACGCCTTTTATTCGCATTATAACTCCTTTTGAAATATTTTTGGTTTTTTAAGTGATCCTAATCGGCTATTGTACACACTTAACTTGGGTGGAAAAAAAATACAACTTTGTTTAGAGGGAGGGGGGGGGGCATTTAGGACATACCATATTTCATTTATTTTATGCATTTATTCATATTGCAAAAGCACTTATTTGCACGACAGTATATACTTATATCAAGTACAAATTAAACTGTGTGAGCCAATCAGCCTTCTTTGGTGCCAGACATTCCTTAGATAGATCTTTCTTCTCCTTATCTTCCTTCTGTCTCCTCCTCTTTCATCACGTGAGCTGGTTCTTTCTATAACTTCTTCACCAACACCAGATCTTAACAAGTTCTTAATTAAATACACTGATTTTAAGCAGATTATAGATCCACACCTAGTTTTACTTTTGTCACTAAGTCCTATCTAATGAGAGAGTACCTTTTGATACGTTCTTGCTATTTACTATAAGCATAAAGAAGGCAAAATGCATGTAATTTTGTATACTTTGAAAACATGAGATGTGTCCTTTAAGATACCCATTAAGTAGATTTGCTCTCTCCTATACCCCCTACCATCCTGGGTTAAGCCCCGTGTAGTCAGAGGTTTAGCGATTTCTGCCCATTTCTTCTGGTTTCTCCTGGGGCTGTTGCTAACAACTTCCCCAAAACTCGTATGTCACCCTCATGTTTCAATCTAATTTGTTTTTTCCTGTCGGTATATTTATTTTTCATTCCTACCTGTTATAAGAACATGTGTCTAATTGTATTATATTTATCATTGAATCAAATGGTTTAAATACTACACTTGAGAGTTAAACTATTTTACAGAGAGAGATCGACCATGTTCCTTGGCTTAGTCCACAAGCCACTTGAAGAATCTGCCATACACTTATAATTATTGTGCTGTCTACAGTGTTTAAATCTCCAGTCGTGTATGTTACGCGATGCCTGAAAGTGCCCTGGCAAAGAACATCACATTTCATCTGTGTATCTTAGCTATTACAATTAGAGAAAGATAAGATTGATCTCCCCTACTCTCTCTCTCTCTCTCTCTCTCTCTCTCTCTGTGTGTGTGTGTGTGTGTTGTTCTTGATGAAAGCGTTTCGTCTTTCTTTTTTCGTCATGTTTCCTTGAAAGAAATGATCAATCTGTTTGGTGTGAATCTTGGGTTAGTTAATTCGCTTAGTTCTACATTGGTTGTTTAAGATCAGTTTAAGAAAACGTGGTATAGTGAATTACAAACTTCCTAAAGGTTCAAATGACCAGACTATAAAAAATATCATTAATCTTTCAAAAATATTGAAACTATCCGAAAAATATTGTTAATCTGGGGAAAGGTCGACAGTTTAATATCGTATTAATGAGAGAAAAGAACTTGTAAATTCTTCGCTAGCCAAGGGTGACGCTCCACGGTGTTTCTCTTTTGAAAAAAGAAACACCGTGGAGCGTCACCCTTGGCTAGTGAAGATGGTGCTTGTAATGAAACTGGAGTGGATTTCATTGCCGATGTATTGAATTATGTATATGTATTTTACCAAAAATCTAATTGATTGAAATTTGATACGCTTTTCAACGTATCGAACAAGAATCGACTTACCACATGCGAGAGAGTTAGCTTTCTTGGTTAACAACACCTCTGTTATCCAATCTTCATGCAAGCGATATTTTCCATTTATTACAGACTTCGTACATTTCTGTACACATGTATCTTCTGTAGGATTATGAGAATAACGTTTATTGTACTTGGAACGATTCAATTTTTTTTAAAGGAAAGAGTATAAAAAATATGGTTAATAATAGGTTAATTAAATCAATTTCTAATTATTTTGTCATTGTGATAGGAGAGAATCCTTGCGTTAATTAGGTCGATTGATTTGTTAAATCTTAATGAATCGGTTTAATGAGGCACGATCACGTCCGTGCATTAAAAATCGCACCTTAACAAATTATAACGTGCGTTTTGTTAATCACCGAGTAAAACAATGCCGGTTTTTTTTTTAATTCCTTATCTGGGCGCTCGTAAAGTACGGACTATTGGGTTATAAACATATTCATGGATGAAGTTGAATCCAATCAAAAACATCACAGGAAGGTAGTCATAACGACACAAAACAAAAGCAAGTAAACAATCAGGAAAAGCGGATCGAGAACATTAAATCCTATTTGGCGCATTTCTGCATTCGGGCAAAAGTCAGCGCTGAGACGTGCCGAGACTGTAATCATCTTAGAATTCCAAATCCAGGACAGACAAACCGCACAGATCAGGAGGATGGGGTGTAACAACAGCAAAGGCGCAGCAACTAGCGGCCCAACAGAAGGCAGCGGGCAACAAGAGCAACCTCCCGCAACACAGACATCAGGTAAGAGATGTTAAATACGCCTTCAATATATATCAAAGTGGTTGCAGTTCGTAATTTCTTGGCATGGACAGGCAAGATTGATGAATGAGAGTGAGGGAGGTTGATTTTTGAGTGTATTACTTGGCACTATTTATGTAACAAGTCTAAGGTTCCGTAAATTTCTGAAGAAGCTTAGTCATATGATGTACAGAGTTTGTTACCTTAAAATCTTTAAATCTCTTTTTTAAAGAACAATGTCTCGTTGTTCTGGTATGTCAGATCTTATAATGGGAAGGTCCCCGTGATAGCTGATAGCATCTTAATCGCGTGGAAAGATAGCATTCAAACCGAATTCAAGGAAGTAGATCAGGTTAAAGAAATGTGTCTGACACAAAACGAAACATGTAAATATTCGATCCATCTTGATAATTACTTTGCTTCTCATTAAAAAAAAAATTAAATCAATTTTCGAACTTTTGGCTTCAAATAACCATATCGACCAAAGGGAATTCTTAACAAATGTCTAGCATGGTCATAAAAAAATACCTCAACTTGACCCCAATAAAAAAATCCCTGATATATTCCCGGGAACATCATCTTTAAGTACTAATGGCAATTTATGGTTGCACGATCTTCTTTATTTAAACTTTACAATATTAATCTACACACTGCATTTCATAATGCTTTCTTTCTAAATCTTTGTGTATGTACATTATTTGGGCAACATTCTTGAACGGGATGAAGTGTGATGAGAATACAATAGAGGCAGAGTTTTGAACAGTTTGCGATCTGAAATCAATCAAACCAGCATTGAATATTCACGAACTTTTATACAGAGGAGTATATCGATATAGAAATGAATAATTAATGAAAAGTAATGAAGTACAATGGAACGACTTCTACATTACACGCAAAAACGTAGAGCTTCTGGAATTGGCCTCCTCCGCTCCCAAGAATTAAACGACAGGAAAAGATTTTTTGTTTTTGTTTAAACAGTATTTTATTATGTATAACAGGAAAAGATTGAATAAATCAGGACCGGTCCCTCTGTACCCTGAAAATTAACCACACTGCAATAGGCTTAGTAGATTTATTATGATATTTACAATGAACTTAGGTTTATAAAGTTCACCACACACTGTTAGACCTAATCTTACTAGCATGCGTGCACGCAAAACTTAAACCGTCGACACGATCACAATTCTAAATCTGATTATTGCGTTTCGTGAAGGTGCATTTAATTATTGTGTAAATACCATTAAAAAAAGGTACCTTACAATCTAGTGACCTTTAACAGATTCTATGAAAATATATCAATTTCTTACTTATTTAAGTCCACTGAATTCTACAACTAGAAATCCATTTTATACAAGTATTAAAGTCCAACAGTATTCGCCACGATTGCAGTATGAAGTACTAATATTTTACCGAGTTTTCCCCTCCACTTTTTTGCAGAACCCGAACCAGCACAGACCACAGAGGCACCCGCAGAATCTGAACAAACAGAACAAACAGCAGAATAACAATAGGTAGGTCTGTGTGTTTAAAAAAATCCGAGCTCAACTAAGATGTTCATTGTAAATGCTGTTCAATAGGTAGGTCTGCGTGTTTAAAAAAAAGAGATCTGAGCTCAACTAAGATGTTCATTGTAAATGCTGTGTAATATAAGGTCTGTGTGTTTAAAAAAAGGGAGATCTGAGCTCAACTAAGATGTTCATTGTAAATGCTGTTTAATATAAGGTCTTTCTTTTTTAAATTGAAGTTTCATTCTGTTATTTTTCCATTTCAGGAATAAATCCATAGGTCATTATCAATTATGTATCACTGGAGCAGTAAAACACAGGAATCTTATTGGCAAACTCTTATTTTCTTAGACTCATTTCTTTATACTACTCAGAAGACACCGGAATTGTATCATACCAGTGAAAAGCATCAGACCCCTTCAAAGGGGGGGTAATCCGTCCAGGACTTTAATTATTTTATATTGAGCAATTTTTTCTTATTCCTCTGTGATACTTTTTTTCTTCAACCACAGTGAGTGTGGATGAATTTTCTGGGAGACTTATTTAAATTTTCTGTGATGGATGGTAGTTGTGGGAGAATGTGTGAGTTGAAATGCATACAGTTTTAGGAAATTGTGCATTTAATGTTACGCTGTGATCTCTACCAGTATTAATATAGGCCACACTGATATTTTACTAGCTGCAAATAGGCCTTTATAATGTATAGACATGTTTATGTTGTCGTGATTAAATTCTATCTTTAATTCAAATACTAGTTAAGTAGCAGTGTAATAAAAGGGGTTATTATTATCAATGGGATTATATATGTTTAACAGATAATAAATTATTAGACACACTTTTAATTTTGTTTTTTCTGATCCAGAGATAAAACCCTACACGGCAATTAAAGGCTATTAATTGATTAAATGCAAATACTGCAGACCTGTAAGTTTGACAACTAGATTAGATGGGCAGATTTACAGCTAGAGAAAATGCTTTAATAGGCGTCAGGTCTTCTTCACCCCTCCCCCTATTTATGCATGAATGAATATTCTACCTCCGTTTTGACAGACACCTTTGCTATTGGTTCCAGGTAATCCAATTGTCCGATTTTATCTAATTATAGTATTATTATGGTAGTATTTTGTAGCCCCACACACACACACACAATTTACACTTTTTTAGTTTTCCAATACAAGTGTTTGTTGTATATTCTTCAGTTTTTGATACGCCCGTTGTCAGGTGCTGTCCGTCCGTGGTCATGTCTTTTTTCCTATAATGGATGCGTGTACAGCGTTGAAATTTGGTCACAATTTCTTCCTCAAGAATCATAAGAATGAGATTGCATTTCAGATGGATTGGTGCACCATGGCCTTCTTTGGGGCTAAAAGTAAGTCAAACAGTTTTCAGGACTTTATCCGCTACGGATACAGGTATTGCCCTGAAATTTAGTCACAAGCTTCCTCTCGAAGGAATACAAGTTCAGTTTGCATTTCAGCTGAATTGTTGCACCGTGACCTAATTTAGGGCAAAAAGTAGGTCAAACAGCTTTCCAGATTTTTTCGTTATGTTTACAGGTATTGTTTTGAAATGAAGTCACAACTTTTCTCTCAGAGAAATACAGATTCAGTTTGCTTTTCAACTTGATAGGTGCACCGTGACCTACTTTTGGTCTAAAAGTAGGTCAAATAGTTTCCTGGACTTTTGTCATTACGGATATATATTGCACTGGAATTTTGTCATCCCTGTCCTATGGTGCACTGTTTGCGGTACTCTTGTTAAAATTCTGATACCGATACCGCTTTTGGTTGTTTTTACATTCTTTTATGTATTTCATCAATTTACAAGAATTTTACATATTTTTTAACGTATTTAGAAAATGTTTGTTTCATTTAACTAAAAAAAAAAGCATACATGTCCTAGTGATAAATAAGTGAACATTTTAAGTGGTGGATCCAAGAAGTGAGGAGTGGAATTTCCAGTCTGTTAAATATTATTAAAAAATCATCATCTCATCAATTTGAAAATCAAGACCACAGGATTTATCTCTAGGTGATAGGGTTTCAATATTTTGGTGATGGATTCATGGAAATTAAATTTGCTACCATCTACAATATGTTTTAGAACCAAGTACAAAAGTAATGTTTAGGTGGCAACATAGCAAAACAAACAAATATTTACAATTTTGCAGTACAAGACTAGAAATATGTTTGTTGTTTTCTGTCCTATTTGGGAATTTGTCACTCATATAGACATCACCAGCTGTAGTTCATATAGACATCACCAGCTGTAGTTCATATAGACATCACCAGCTGTAGTTCATATAGAGACACCACCAGCTCACTCTACCCACTAGGCTATCTGACCAAATAATGTATATATTTAAATAATAAAACGCTTTCATTGGTTTACTAAATGCAACAGATTTCAATAGAAATGAAGCAGAATACACATAGTGAATGTAAATACAGTCAAACCTGTCTAATCCAACATACACTGGGAGACAAAATATCAATACAGTGAAACCTGTCTAATCTGACATACACTGGGAGACAAAATATAAATACAATCAAACCTGTCTAATCCAACATACACTGGGAGACAAATATTTTGTTGGAATACACAGTGTGCTTGAGTAAGCAGTGTAAAAAACAATGAAGAATGAAATTAAGGGTCGGAATGCCTAGTGAAATGGATTGCACAGGTGTCGGATTAGGCAGTTTTCATGGTATATTATAATAAATGTAACAGTAAATTTATAGCCTTGATATTTAATGCAGAAAGAAGTTTCTATTGACTTTCATGCGTAAAGGTTGAAGGACAAGGTCACTGAAAAGTATACTGCCACTTCACTAAGATCTACTACATACTTGAACAGGAAGTTTTGTTAAAAGAACAAACAAAACGGCTAGGAAATATGTTGAGAGTGATATTTTGTGTATTGAGTTTAGTCTACTCCCTTGTTTAAACATGGTAGTATCTAAATTGTTTAAATTTTTCAGTACTTTAAATTTCAAGCAATTGATTCACGGTTACATGTGTACATTTATAATTTTCAATGGTTTATGCAAGCTTAAGGGATAATTTTTAACCCTACCAACAACATTACAAAATTGTGCATTTTAAAACTGCCATGCATAAACCATCAAAAATTAGAAACCCACATGAAACACCATAACAAAGATAAAAGCCATCAAACATTGATAAAATTGGAATATTTTAGGTTTATTATAGGGCTCTATCAGTTTTTGATTTAAACTTGAGGTATTGTAAATACCATCAGACAGTATATCGGCAAAGCTCTTCAAATGGAGAAGTCAACAGGGCATCTTGCAATCTATATCACCTGGAGTGATATGAAAGGACTTCTGAATACAGATTAAAAGTATAGTTCTAAATTTATGTTTGATATGATACCTCAAATAAATATAGCGTTGAGTTCGCCAGAGAAAAACTTCCCATCTATATAACGATAAAACAGAAAAATTGGATAGACCAATTTTCCCAGAGAGCTAGTTATGCACCTGAATTTGAAAACTTCTCTCCCTCTTTGCAAGCAAAGTGTTAACAATTGACTGAATTTTTCTCAGAAATAAGGCCATGCAGAATATTTAAAATGTTCAGCCTTGTGGAGTCCCATTTGTAGTTTATAAAGAAAACCCCACAGTTTACAAGCACAAGTTTGAAAAGAAGGAATATTGAAATTTAAAGGAACTAAATATTTCACATCATATCATACTGTACTCTCTTTTTTTCACTTTCACTATGTGGCAGAAATTGTTCCTTTAGCATATTCAGGATAAAAAGTTTTATCAATAAGTGTCACATCACTGATTTTTGAAATGGTAAAATTTTATTGAAAAAATAATTTTGTCAGTATAATGTATAATATCAATATCAATATATATATATATATATATACATACACACTCCTCAGTACTTATCATGACTTTGATACTGTAAGTCTGTGACAGCTTTGTGGCTGTTTATAATTCTATATAAAACACCATGATACTGAATTTTTGGATTTATTACATCTTTGCTTCTAGTCATTGAGAATCCACCACTTTTCCAACAATGGCTACTGCTTCAATTTCAACTTTGGCCCCCTGTAACAAAGAAGACTGCATTAATTGTATACTGAGAAAGTCAATAGTCATTTCATTAATTGCTAATCAGTTAATATCAAATTGATAAATGGTTTATCATTGAGCCAACCATAATGGATTCCAGTCAATATCTATAACGGAGTTGTCTCCCTTGAGAAATAATTCTAAATATGAAATTACAGTAACAGAGCAGTATCTCTCAACTCATTGACACGTAAATGTTGCCTTTATGATGAACTCTGCCAATTGGTTAATTATTAATGGTTTAGACTTAAATGCATGCTTTCATAGTTCTCATGCGAATACAAAACAATATAACTACTATATCAAAATAACATGGAGAACAAGACAGCTCCCGCCCATGTCACTGTTGGATTTATTGTTTTAACATTTTCCAAAAACTAAGAATAGAGTAAAACTAGGCAGAATTGTTTCAGCACACTAAAACTGATGTTTCCCCTTCCATTGTCCATAGTTGTTTTAAAAACATTTTTCAGGGATCATCTTTAAAGTGGAAAATTTAGAATTACGGTACATAACAGTCAAACTTAGAATTACGGTACATAACAGTCAAACTTAGAATTACGGTACATAACAGTCACCTATATGTATATGTGCTTCAAACAAGGAACAGTGTTGTGAACATATGATAGTAAATTAACTGGCCGACATACTAAATATCAAAGGCCTATGTCAAAAGACAAAAAAATTATGGTCTACACCAAAACAAAACACCCAAAAATTCTATCATTTGACCTTTACATAAAAGGTCAAGGTCAAATATAATAAAAAATGACACATAACACACTGGCTTATCATGCTATACCAACAAACCAAATATCAAAGGCCTTATGTCAAAAGAAAAAAATGCCCCAAAAATTCTATTATTTGACCTTTACATAAAAGGTCAATGTAAAAGGTAGTCAAAAATTACATGCAACACACTGTCTTATCATGTTATACTAACATACCAAATATCCAAAGACCTATTCCAAAAAAATTCTATAATTTGACCTTTACATAAAAGAATAAACTTGAAGAAATAAAACAGATCACCAACACATCATGAGAATGCAGTGTGAATTTTATTTGGTTGAACGGTTTCATCCTTGGGGCGATTGTTACATGAAATGAATTTACTGAATTTAGAAATGCAGCTGATGTTGCTATAAACAATGCAGAGATGTGTACATTTTGCGGAGTTGCTTAACAACGCAAATACATACAACATCATTAGGTGGTTTACATTGTTTCTGGCAAGGTCAAAGTTAAATGTCATAAAAATTGGCATACAACACAGTTTTATCATGGTATATCCTCATAACAAATATCAAAGGCCTAGGTCTAAAGACAAAAAAGTAATCGAATAAACTTTGTATGAAAAGCAGAAGAAGAATTTACGCTAAAACAATATGTCCTCCTTCTAGGAAGGGAAGACATAATTACTCTCATATTCAAATAAATCTGTCTCAAATACATGTAATACTGAGATGATCAATATAAGTCACGACGCTTCTCCAAATTTTACAATCAGAATCTTCATCAAAGAATAGGGATCAGTATTTCTGAAGCAGGGGCAGATCATTCTGTTTACTTATATATGGTTTGCTTTGCGATGCCAGTATTAAAAAAGAAATTGGTAGGTAAATAATTTCACTAATTCAGGTTTATTTTGAACTGAGTATTATATCTACCTTTCAAATGGTCAAGGCCTTGTTATGTTTATACCACTACTTACTGCATTAATTACTATGAAAGCATTCTTTTTATGCCCCTGAGATCGAAGATGGGGGGGGGGGGGGGGTGGCATATTGTTTTTGTCCTGTCATTCTGTAGTTCTGTCTTAAACTTTAACCTTGCTAATATTTTACTTTCTAACAGTAAGTGCTAGAGCTTTGATATTTCACATGAATTTTCCTTGTGACAAGACCTTTCCGTGGGTAAATTGTTGACCTTGTGATGTTGACCTTGGAGTTTGACCTACTTTAAAACAAGAGGCCCACAGGCCTTATCGGTCACCTGGATACTAGTGAAAAAGTATCACTACTTCCATGGGCTATGAAATCTAGAAAAAAATTCCTGTTCTAAATATCTAAGCTAAATTTTAATGTTCAGCAACAGTAT
>NC_079167.1:52987946-53087946 GCF_947568905.1 Ostrea edulis
TTTTTGAGCATATATGGCCCCAACCATGAGGCTCCAAGGCTAGTAAGGTAATAAATTTCACGATTTATATTCCTCTTATCCTAGAGATGCTTTACACTAAAACTGGTAAAAATTGGCCTTGTAGTTTTCAAGAAGTTGAATAGGTAAAATTGTTAACGGATGACGCATGACAACAGATGAAGACCCACAGCAATAGGTCACCAGAGTGACTCAGGTGACCTGAAAAATCAAATCAGGTAAACTTAATTCTTGATATATGATCTTGATCTGCAAGTCATGCAGCTTCGACTTTTCAGTTCACCAAATGCAAAGTCTTTATCTTGTATAAATCAAAAGCTATGACCAAGGTTAAAGTTACTACCATACTTTATGGGTCATGCTATGTTGTGTCACAGGCAGTGGATGGAAATGTTATAACAAGAATTCCAACACTCTGTGTTATAGATAGTTACTTAGTAAGTCTGACACTCTGTGTTATAGATAGTCACTTAGTAAGTCTGACACTCTGTGTTATAGATAGTCACTTAGTAAGTCTGACACTCTGTGTTATAGATAGTTACTTAGTAAGTCTGACACTCTGTGTTATAGATAGTCACTTAGTAAGTCTGACACTCTGTGTTATAGATAGTCACTTAGTAACAAATCTCACCTTTGGTAAAGCTGCCACCTGATATGCAGCCCTGGCTGGGTAGTTCTTTTGGAAAACTGAAGAATAATGAAGAGGATTATGCATGGAGATTTAAAATACAAGAGGCCCATGGGACACATCGTTCACCTGAGTCACCTTGGCCCATATTTAAAGATTTTCCCTATATATTCGCATGTAAAATATTGATCCCTATTGTGGCCCCAGCCTACCCCTGGGGGCCATGATTTTTACAAACTTGAATCTGCACTATGTTAGAAAGCTTTCATGTAAATGTACACTTCTCTGGCCAAGTGGCTCTTGAGAAGAAGATATTTAAAGATTTCCCAATATACATGTATGTAAACTTTTGATCCCCCCTATTGTGGCCCAACCCTTCCCACAGGGGCCGTGATGTTAAACTTGAATCTGCAATATGTCAGGAAGCTTTCACGTAAATTTAAACATTTCTGGCCCAGTGGTTCTTCAGAAAAAGATTTTTCCCTATATATTTGTATGTAAAACTTTGATTCCCTATTTTGGCCCCATCCTACCCCCAGGGGCCATGATTTTAAAAACCTTGAATTTGCACTACGTTAGGAAGCTTTGAAGTAAATTTGTACTTTCTGGCCCAGTGGTTTTTGAGAAGAAGATTTTCAAAGATTTAACCTATATATTCGTATGTAAAACTTTGATCCCTATGGTGGCCCAAACTACCCCAGGGAGTCATGGTTTTAACAAATTTGAATCTGCACTATGTCAGGAAGCTTTGCTGCAAATGTAAACTCCTCTGGCCCATTGGTTTTTGAGAAGAAGATTTTAAAGATTTTCTATATACATGTATATTCATTTGTAAAACTTTGATCCCCTGTTGTGACCCCACCCTACACCTGTAAGGGGGGGGGGGGGGGGGGGGGGGGGAGAGAGTATGATTTGAGCAAACTTGAATCTGCACTATGTCAGGAACCTTTCATGTAAATTTCAGCTCTTCTGGCCCAGTGGTTCTTGAGAAGAAGATTGTCAAAGATTTTTCCCTATATATTTGCATGTAAAACTGAGATCTCCTATTATGGCCCCATCCTATCTCCGGGGGCCATGATTTTAACAAAATTGAATCTGCACTATGTCAGGAATCGTTCACGTAAATCTCAGCTCTTCTGGCCCAGTGGTTCTTGAGAAGAAGATTTTTAAATGACCCCACCCTATTTTTGCAATTATCTCCCCTTTAAAGGAGGCATGGCTGAAATGGGCCCAGTGGTTCTGAAGAAGTAATCAAAAATGTGAAAAGTTTACAGATGGACAGACAGATGATGGACAACAGTTGATCACTTGAGCTTTCAGGTCAGGTAAAACCAATATAATTTTTTTTCATGTTCATGAAGAGGACAGTGAATGTTTCGTTTATTTGTTTTACATCCCTTTGAAAAATGTTCACTTGTATCGAGACATCATTATCTATTAGGTGAAATGCCACAATTTTAGTCCAAAGCTATATCAGTGAGGGTTCTTTATCATGCCAACACCTGATGTAATACAGGAGCTTGGGTTTTTATTGTCCAATCTGAAAATCCTGCAACTTTAAACTTCTAAACCCTGAGCATTAGGCAAAGGAGCAGTCACTGCCTATTTTTACATCTTAGGTTTGACCTGGTCAAGGTACAAGCAGAGCTCGAACCTATGATCTTCCAGTCATGGAGTGGTCACTCTAACCACAGAGCCACCATGCAGTGGGCAAACAATAACAAGGTAGTCTATCCATAATAACCACATTCTACTTTTGATTAATGATGATGTAGATCATGACATCCAGGGTATCAATTTGAAGGTTTTGACAACTAAACAGGATTCATTGAGAGAGTTTTCAATAATACAAAATAAGTTCCCTTAAAACTATTATTCTAAATCAGTTTAGCATTGAAATCTTTTGATAAATAGTTGCGTGGAACCACTTTTTAAAAATCAAATGTTGATGTCACTATCAAAAACAGGTACATGTAATTTCTTTTTGTCAAGGGAAGACAATTCACAAAAATATAGAAAAATTTACAATACTTAACCCTAGTAATCAATTGAAACTGGTTTATACAATGTACTTATAAAGTGTGTATAAGTTTGATATAACTTATTTGTTTCTGAACAATGTCTATTGATTTCCTAATCTTCTTAAAATTAGATGTTTGAGAAGCATTAGTGGTTCCAAAACATGTAATTTTAAATAGATTGATTCATTTCCATAACAAACATTGAAATAACCTTACTTGAGGATTGACTACCATTACATTACATTTTACACTCTATGCAAGGATTGACTAAGTAACTGAAACGTCATTGAGTATTAGTGAGTTACCATGGCATGCAGTAGGTTCGTCTTGATAAAATTTAAGAATCCACGGGTGAAAAGCATAAAGTTTTTGTACATTCTATCAAGGTTACCTTTTAATCTCTAATAAATAATTAGTCATCATGGAATGGTGTACATTTATCAAATTTTAAATTCAGAATGGTGGTCTAGAAAAAGCTGACATCACACACTGTACATGAACACATGTAGGTAACTTCAATAGCATACTCACATTTAGTATACACTTCATTTACTGCTGCAAAATTGTTTATGTCATCCAACAAAACGGTGGCTTTGACTACTGTTGAGGAGAAAAATAGAAATGCATGCTTTCATTCTGTACTTTTTATAGCAGTACATGTTTTGAATTACTTATAAAGAGGTGTCAACTGCTAAAGTCATGTTTGCCAATTTTTACCGAAATGACTAAAACAGCTTTACACTACATACAACTCACAACTGGCAAATCCAAATATATATTACTTGCAACCTTTAGTTGTAATTTTTACATAAAGATTCTTTTTTTTTTTTTTTTTATATAGAAGCAATGGCTTGGAAGTAAATAATTAACAAGAGCTCTGCAAAGCGGGGGTATATCCCCTTGCAATGACCTATTGTGACCTTGACCTTTGGATCCTAATCTCTCTTGATAACAAAGCTACCTGTGATGGCATTAATTCCGCATTTCTATGAATACTACTTACCATTATTCATTGTTGA
Organism: Ostrea edulis; assembly: GCF_947568905.1. Taxonomy (NCBI): domain Eukaryota; kingdom Metazoa; phylum Mollusca; class Bivalvia; order Ostreida; family Ostreidae; genus Ostrea; species Ostrea edulis. The sequence continues at coordinate 52,991,633 of NC_079167.1, forward strand.
ACCTGAAGCTTCAAGAATTGCCTGCATGTTCTTTAAAGCCTGTCACAATAAATAAATAAAAGACACATAAATAAATACACATCCAATCCACTTTTTATATCATGTACACAATCTTCTGAAGAGAAATAGACTAGCAGAACAATATCATGTCTTTTACAGGTTTACTTGTTTTTGTTAATTTTTGTAGGCCAGTAGAAGGCAATTTCAAACAGGGCTGGGGGTGGGGTGGGGGGTGAGAAGGGAGGACACTGCATTTTTATGCAAAGTCTCAGATATATGATGAGAAAGAAATATAATTTCCCAAATATTTGGAAGACCCCCCCCCCCCCCCCCCCCACCCAATCCAATGTGTATGCTAGATGAAACATTGCAAGTTTGGTGATGTTTCATTTTGATGAAAATTCAAGGAAAGACTACAGCAATACAAAACTAAGCCATCACAAAACATGATTTTGAATTCAGGGCTTTCAATAAGAACCAACAGATGGCAAAATGTCACCAGTTTAATCCTCAGGGATTATCAATACAAAATCAACATTTCTCCTTCCTGTTTTACTAATCAGAGTCTGCTTTTGGCAGATTCAGTCAATTCAAATATCATTTTCAACACCCTGCTATATGGTATTGAAAAAAAGTTGTCACATGAGAGGATTCTGTTAGAAGGTAACATCTTTTTATTCATCGATGATTTCAGTGATTTTTGAATTTGAAAGAAATACTGATCTGAAACTTTCACTAACCATACAAACATTTTACTTGCTTCACAGAATTTCTAATAGTATCCAGGCATCGAGCTATTTCCTTCTTTTTTTTCGGGCAAACACTATGTTTAACTACAGACTCAACATCTGGAAATTTGCAGTGACTTGAAAAGAAAAACAGCTACAGAGCAAGTCATTTCTCAAAGTACATAAACAAGCAAAATGCTGAATTAGTACCTTAGTTAGCACCTTAGTCTGGAAGTAAGACCAATGTGTGTGACAATGATACACACGATTAATACTGACCTGTTCAGTTTCATGGACGACTCCCCCTGGTACCAAGTCGCCTGTCTGTGGATTCATGCCTATCTGCCCAGACACGTAGAGAGTGTTCTCCACTAGGACTGCCTGACTGTTAACAATCATATCTTAGAACGTCAAAAATTCCAATGAACAAATCCGTGGACAAATTAGTATGAATTTATCAGAATTCAAAGAACGCAAAAGGAACAATCTAATACAAAAGTACTTGCAAAATGATTTGTACTAAGATTTAATTTTCATTATTTTCCTTAATTTCAAAGTAATAAAATGCAATATTTCAATGCTAAAAGATTGTCACATACAATCTACATCATAAATTCAAAACAAAGATTTTTTTTACAGAATCATAATTTTTATCAAACCAAAAACAAGAGGCTCATGGGCAACATCACTCACCTTAGTCACCTTGGCCATACTGTTGTTCAGATGTGTATTTTGAAGATTTTGTAAAAATCTTTATCCCATGAAATTATTTAGCCCTATCTTGTGACCCCAACAGTCACAAAATAACCATGATATAAGGTCAAAGATCATGGTATGAAATGTCTTGCCATAAACAGTTCAGGAGATATTGCCTAGGTTAACGTTCCTTAAAAGTAGGTAAAAATCCAAGGTCAAAATTACAAGGTCAAGAACTTTGGTACCTAAAGAAATTTCATCCCATGGGGATCTGGGTTAACTTAGAATAGGTCCTCAGTAACCCTGCTTGTTGTAAGAGGCGACTAAATGGAGCAGTCCTTAGAATGAGACCACAAAAACTGAGGTGCCATGTCACAACAGGTGTGGCACGACAAAGCTAGATCCCTCCCTGCTCAAAGGCTGTAAGTGTTTAGTTTTAATGTACACTTTCATTTGTGATCATACACAGTAGAAAAGGTATATAAAGAGTGTTATTTATAATTATATGTTTTTACTTGTTAATCGATTAGGTTTAAATTAACATTTATCATATTTAGTTTTTAAGGATGTTGGGAGGGGTGTCTTTGTGAAAACTATGTGAATTTAGTTTTTTGTCAGACATTGAACTATTGATCTTGCCCCTTATGAACTCATACTCTCAAATACTTTGAACAGCACTTTGCAATGGTTTTATTTTCTGAACTTAATATAATCGCGAAAATAAAACACAAGCAAATATTTCCACTTTTACAGTATATCTTTAATATTATTTTGATTGTGGGCACCGCCATTTTTTGTACACTACCAAGCAGTAGTTTAGAACTGATAATCTGATTGGCTAATCTATTAGAATTAGATTGGCTGCTATTTTCCCCACAAAGTTCAATCTGTGATGACCTCTAATGGAGAGTTGTTAGATCCTTTGTGTAGTGATCATAGGTGAGGAGATCAAAGGGTCCAATTCTAATTAGATTGGGTTAAAGTTTTGAAATTTGGGTCAAACTCCAAGCTCAAGGTCACAGATCAAAGATCATGGTATGAAATGTAAGGTCTTGCCATAAGGAATCTATATACAAAATATGAAAGCCCTACCTTAAATAGTGCAGGAGATATTGGCTAGGTGTGGTTTTCTTAACAGTAGGTCAACCACCAAGGTCAAGGTCACAAGGTTTAAATTTTGGTACCAAAACAAAGGTCACAAGAAATGCACATATCAAATATGAGAGCCCAATCACCATTCAAAAGTCATGAGTTACAGATTAAGACAGAAATACCAAAACCAGTATACACCCACCCACCCCCTTTAGTATTGAGGGCATAAAAAAAAAACTTGAATGTACACAACTCAGGAACATTTGCATTTTGATATGATATTGTGTGGCTCTATTACTCTTGAAAAAGAATTCGTTATTTATAAATGTAAATTTTGCCTCTTTTCACTTGTCATTTTACCCAGAGATATTAACAAAGATGAATTATTGTGAGATAGAGAACCCTCAGACTGCACGGTTTTAACTTCATTTTTAAAGAAAATTTTACGGGGGGGGGGGGGGGGGGGGCAGATTCCCTAAGAATATTCAATGCCTTTGGCACTCATTACACCCCTCGATATAATGTCGGATTCAGTTAATTACAGTACTAAAACGTGTATGCCGTCTATTGGCAGAGTGATCAGTGATCGTGCGAGTTTAATATTAATACAAAAACATATCTAGCCTAACAGCTAGGCTAGCCGCTACGATCTTGAACACTGAACTGAATATTGAACTTTCGACCTTCGCAATTTCGGCAGTGCTAAATTCACCGCATGTTATTTAATATTTCTTTGTCTTCCTTGAAATCCAATACACCTAGAGTTGGCTGTAGTTACAATGTCATAGATCAACAATCACCTGTATGGTCCTATAGCTGATGGAGCCTTTGCTGTCTGGATAATTCGTCTTACAATACCTGCCATGTCGAGAAGAAAAGTGAAAATGAAAGTAGATAACTATAAATTAAGCGGAACCGATTTTCCCCGGGATTATTTCTAGATGAAGAGTAGTTGAATGATTATATATAATCTTCAAATATAAAATTTACATAAATTTTAGTAATATCACATAAGAATTAGTTTATTTCAAATTATAATCTTGAGTAAAAGATTATCCGGAAAAAATAAATTCGACTCGACGTATTTTCATTTAAAATGTTCAAGATGTCTGCCCCCATGTGTAGAAAGGCTGGAGGATGGCCATGATTTGTTAGGCTGACGGGGCCAACTGATTTAGTCAAATCACCGAAATGGAGCGTTTTCCTAAGAAACGGAAGTATGATGGGGAAGTTGGTTATGCGAAGAAACAAAGACAGCAGGAAAATGTGTTGTCTGAAGCACCTCAAGGTATAGTACTTGGTAACTTACAGTTACATCAATGTGGAGAAAGGGGGGGGGGGTGTTATTGAATTAAAAAGTTGTATGCACTCAGCAGTTGCTTTTAATTACAGCGATTAATGTTGTTGAATATGCGAAGTGTAGAGCGGCAGAATTGCAACTTCTAGATACAGCCACCAAACAGAGAAAGGTGTCACAAGCTGTGAATGGACTGATTTCTATATCCATGCGACGGAGGGCAATGAGCCACAATGTTAAAAGGATGCCGCGCAGAGTTAGAGAGGTAACCATAAATTGTCCATAATTCCTCTAAAATTCTTTTTGATATATTAAAAGGACATGGACACGATTTGAGCTGAAAATTTTCAAATTTTAATTTTTGATTTTCATTGTTTAGAATGCTTATTAACTAAGGTATTAATATGTCTTACGGGGTGACCATGTTTGAGGGCGAAGCAAAAAATATTGGCATTAGTATCTAGATCCATAACAGGACAAAAAATATCTTGAAATATTAGCATCTAACGTGTGAGGACAGAGCTCAATCAAAGTATTTTAACTTTTGACATTTTTGATCCGCCTATTCATTGAACGCGGGAAACGTTATGCAACTGATGTAAACAGTGCATTGTGATGTCATATTCAGCGTCGGTGTTTAGCAAATACACAAACATGTATAGGAAACGTTGTACAATTCGCGTTTTAAATCGAGGAGTGATTATAGGCTATATGACTAAGAAAATAAGATTTACATGCTTTTATGGATTTTATGTAACATCTCAGAATAACGTGAACTTGGGTACATGAGATTCAAAATGGAGAAATACATGTCCACGCGATAGTATTCGAATTGACGCCATTGGGACCAAAATTTTTAAGTTCCATAAGTGTGGTTTAATTTTTCATTAGTTTTCTATATTTACATGTATATATGTGTTACCTATAGGGAGAGCTCCGCTCTCACGGCCCAAAGGGCTTTGCCCTCTACTAATGATCAGCAAAAATTTGAATGTCAGTAATCAAAGTACATGGGAGATACAGAGGTCACAAGTCCTTGTTATGTAAACAAGGCTTGTGCCATGTTTTTGTTTACATAGGTTAAATAAACTAGTAAAAGTTTCGTTAAAAGCAGATTTTTTTTCAATTCATAAGTGATTTCTTAACACAATTAATTATTTTCTAGTGTTTGGCACATCTCATTTTGTTTTAAACACACTATTTTCTATTAAGCAGTCTAATGTAATCACAATCTGATTAAAATCAGATCCTAGAATACGCTCACAATCGCTACAATAGGATCTGACATGACCCCATAGGGGGTCATGTCAGCATGACCTATCGCTTGGAATATTCATGAAAACTATCAGCCAGTCAGATTGCGCCATACAAACAATGATGGCTATTTAGGCGGTTCCTGGCAATTTGTAAAGAAATTGCTGTAATCTCTCTCCCACAAAGTTTATTCCACACTGTAAAATTGTATATTCTCGCATAACGAATTTTAAACTTTCGCAATAATGCCTCATCTATTCCGTTCATACAAACAACAAAATGTACGATATGAAATATACCCTAATTAAATTAATTGTGAATTCCGATTTATGTATGAATAGGGATGGGTACGATTTGAATAGTTTTCAAGATGGTTTACTTAAATAACGCGAGGAATATAATGCCATTCGACGTAAACGGTGCATTGTGACGTCGCATCTAGCTGCGATATGTTTTCTTTTAAACCAAACAATCGCAGCCATTTTCCTTGAATTGTGAACTCCATCAGGATTTTTTAGCGTTTGAATGAAAAAAAACCCGCAGAGAATACAGACGTTGTTTAAATCGCATGTTTTGTGTGCAGTCTGTCAAACGCGCAGTCATTTTTATTGCATCGCTAACGTAAATAATGACGCAAAGGTTCATGGGAGAAAAATCATCGTTGGTATAAATCGACAGGGTCAATTTGATTGGCTTAACGAAAGGTCATGCGGACGTGACCCTATATGGGGTTACGTCAGATCCTAGTGTAGCGATCTAAGTGAGCGGATCTCAGGATCTGGTTTTAATCAGATTGATGTAATCAAAAACATGACATGAGCCTTGTATACATATTAAAGAATTGCGAGTGCTGTATCTCACTTATAGCTCAACAACTGATATTAAAATTTTGGTTGACTATTAGAAATACTTTAGTTAAGCATTGTAAACAATAACAATGGAAAAATAAAATTTGAAAATTTCAAACTTCTGTGTTGGCACCTAATGTGTAAGGACTGAGCTTAATGAAATCATCCTAACTTTAAACATTTGGTCTGCCTATTTAATTGAATACGGGAAATATAATGCAATTGATGTAAGCAGTGCATTATGACGCCATATTCAGCGTCATTATTTAGAAAATTTACAAACAGAAGAGACGTGGTACCATCATGTTATTCGAGGAGTGATTATATATGATTAAGAAAATATTATTTACATGCTTTTACGGATTTTATGTAACATCTCAGTATGATGTAAACTTGGGTACACAAGATTCAAACTAGAGAAACACACGCGCTTGTATTTGAATAGACACCATTTGGACCAAAATTTTGAAGTTTCATAGGTATGGTTTAATTTTTCATTAGTTTTTAGCTCATCTGAGCTGAAAGCTCAAGTGAGCTTTTCTGATCGCCTCTTGTCCGTCGTCTGTCTGTCTGTAAACTTTTACCATTTTTGATTTCTTCTCCAGAACCACTGGGACAATTTCAACCAAACTTGGCCCAAAGCATTCTTGGGTGAAGGGCTTTCAAGTTTGTTCAAATGAAGGGCCATATCCCTTTCAAAGGGGAGATAATTACAAAATTGCAAAATTGGGTGGGGTCATTTAAAAATCTTCTCAAGAACCACTGGGCCAGAAAAGCTGAAATTTACATGAAAGCTTCCTGACATAGTACAGATTCAAGTTTGTTCAAATCATGGCCCCTGGAGGTTGGATGGGGCCACAATAGGGGATCAAAGTTTGACATACAAATACATATATATATGATAAATCTTTAAAAATCTTCTTCTCAAGAACCACTGAGCCAGAAAAGCTGACATTTACATGAAAGCTTTCTGACATATTTCAGATTTAAGTTTGTTAAAATCATGACGCCCAGGGGTAGGATTGGGCCACAAGGGGAGATCAAAGTTTTGCATACAAACATACAGGGAAAATCTTTAAAATTCTTCTCAAAAACTACTGGGCCAGGAAAATGGAAATTTACATGAAAGCTTCCTGACATAGTGCAGATTCAAGTTGGTTAAAATCATGGCCCCCGGGGGGTAAGATGAGGTGACAATAGGGGATCAATTATTACATACAAATATATAGGGAAAATCATTAAAAATCTTCTTCTGAAAAATCACTGGGCCAGAAAAGGTTACATTCACATGAAAGCTTCCTGACCTAGTCCAGATTCAATTTTGAAAAAATCATGGCCCCCAGGAGTAGGTTGGAGGTCACAATAGGGATCAAAGTCTTACATGCAAATATATAGGGGAAATCTTTAAATATGAGCCAAGGTGACTCAGGTGAGCAATGTGGCTCATGGGCCTCTTGTTTTTGGTTTTTTTTATTATATATTTTCCATTTTAACGTGTGTGTATATATATGTTACCTATAGGGAGAGCTCCGCTCTCAAGGCTTCGGGCCATGAGAGGGCTTTGCCTTTATCAACCTACTATAATGATTAAGGAAAAAATGTTTAGGTTTGTATATGTAATGGAGTATATGTATGATCAGCAAAGCCGATAATGCTGAAATTACCCCCAAGCTTCCACATCTTAACATTTTTATATCCTCCATATTTATAAACAACCTGTACATTTACTTTTTATACAGTTGGACCTTGTTCATCTGGATATCAACATTCAAAATGTGTTCAATAAAATATGTTCAAATCAAATCAGATTGTTTCACTTTCCAGAATTATTTTGCACCATTATTGATGATTAATTGAAAATTCATATATGGATCTGGACAGTCAGTTTTAACTACGTAATGTTAAAATTGGTTAAAAATGAAATATAAGTAATTGAAGATTTGATTTGTTAATTTGTAAAGTAATTGAAGCAATCAGTTACATTTGTGGAAATCTTTGTCATTGTAATTGAAATGAATTGAAGGAACTGGCAATGTAATTGTAAATATTTTATTAAGATATGAAGTAAATGAATCCATTCTTGGTCACTCATGCAAGCACAATTTACTCGTTTCATTAAACCATAGGGTGTCTAGTCAAAATGCTTACTATAAATGTGCATTGTATTATTATCGATAAGCATTTTTGTGTTTATTTAGAAATGAACAAGAGCATAGACATTGAAGAAATAGGCCAAAGTTGACTGTCAGCATCTCACACGTAGCATTTTTATTTCCATATGCATGAATTATAAGAAATATACACATGTTATGTTGATACTGTAGATGGTGACAATAAATGCAAACAAACACAAAAAACCCAGCAGAAGGCATCGGAGACGCCCTAAAAACTTGCTACAAGAGTATGTACGACGTCAGAAGACTAAGGTTTGGCTAGAGACACATATTTGGCATGCAAAACGATTCATAATGACTGAGAAATGGGGCTACAAGATTCCTTATCAACCGACAGATAAAAGTTCTCGAGCATCTTACAGGGCAACACAACACCACTGTCAAATGATTGTAAGAAATGATTCAATTTAAGCTTTTTAAGATCGTCAACTTCAGCATTTCTAAATACAGTGAAACTTCTCTAAACCGGCCGGCTCTCGGACCGGAAAAAACGGCCGGTTTAGAAGGATGGCCGGTATATCAAGAATTTAGCAATTATAGACGTTTTATCTGAATATTCACAAAGTAGGTACTGTTCTCTTTGATCTGGTGATCTATGATCAATTATCGGTGGAGATTATTAAATTAGTCCGCTTGTGCCTAAAGGTAATTATGAATTACAAGAAATATTCTCAAATATTCTCACTGAAATCATCTAATTTTAAACTGAAAATCTATAACAGGATACATAAAGAAAACACAGAGGCCTATTATTGTAATTCCTCTTACCTATAAATACTCTGATTACATTTATCGCTTATGTCATTAACAATTTTGTTTTGATGTTTTTAAAATGTACAGTAGTAAATATGAAATTGTAATTTGAATATTTCTTTGGAATTTTAAGCCTATGGAAACCAAGAAAATTAATCTATCTTTTAATAATTATCATTAACAGTCATGGGTTTGTTCTTTATTAAATACTGCTTATATCCATATGATAGTATCATGAAAAAATATGGCATTTGATACTGTATTCATTCAATATGTTCCTAACTGTTTTTTACATTTTGTACAGGATTTGTAAGGGTCTCTTGGATTAGCTAAGTGTCAATTAACACCCTTGACAGCACAGGTAAACAATAGAAATTAAAGAGGCCACTAGTGTTTTTCACACCTCCAGTCAATAATTTCCCACCTGGCAGGTAGGTCAGTCAATTTGCACACCTGGACAATCTTGATCAACCTCTGGCCAAAATTTTATTGTCTTCAAAGAGTGTTAAGGGTAAATTACACATGTTTGTTAACAAATGTACTTTAAAAAGTGGCTGATGTCTGGTTTTCAGGGGTGGCCGGTTTTGTACGACTTTCTTTGTAAGGAAATGTTAAGATTTCTGCCGGGACTTTGAAAATCGGCCGATATTCGGGGAGAACCGGTTTTCTGAGGGGCCGGTTTGGAGAAGTTTCACTGTACACAATGATTGAAAACTGTAGCAAAGTAATTTGTACATATATATGATATACATTTCAATGGCTCCATTTTTAGCTCACCTGAGCTGAAAGCTCAAGTGAGCTTTTCTGATCGCTTTTTGTCCGTCGTCTGTCTGTCCGTCTGTCTGTTAAACTTTTCACATTTTCGAATTCTTCTCCAGAACCACTGGGCCAATTTCAACCAAACATGGCCAAAAGCATCCTTGGGTGAAGGGCTTTCAAGTTTGTTCAAATGAAGGGCCATGTCCCTTTCAAAGCGGAGATAATTACAAAAATGCAAAAATAGGGTGGGGTCATTTAAAAATCTTCTTCTCAAGAACCACTGGGCCAGAAGAGCTGAAATTTACCTGAAAGCTTCCTGACATATTGCAGATTCAAGTTTGTTCAAATCATGGCCCCTGGTGGTAGGATGGGGCCACAAGGGGGGTCAAAGTTTTACATACAAATATAGGAAACAGCTTTAAAAATCTTCTCAAGAACCATTGGGCCAAAGAAGTTGACATTTACATGAAAGCTTTCTGACATAGTGTAGATTCAAGTTTGCAAAGGGTAGTTTGGGCCATAATAGGGACTAAGGTTTTACATGCAAATATATATGGAAAGTCTTCAGATATGGGCCAAGGTGACGCAGGTGAGCGATGTGGCCCATGGGCCTCTTGTTTTTTTAAGAATAATCCTTTAAAACATGCAGTATGATGCATTAATATTAATTGGTACACATTTTTACTCTATATTTCATACATGCAAAAATACTTATTTTATAAGCCCTCTTACGATATTATTATGGTTTTAATCAATTTACTACACTTAAATGCAGAATTTAAAAAAGTAGATATGGTAATCATACATGTAGTTATGATAGTGTTTTAAATGCAGAATTTAAAAAAAAATAGATAGGGTCATTATAGTTAATATCCTACTGTTTTAATAACATTTACAATCAACACTTTCACTACATGATTCACTGGAATACAACTCCCTGTAATTGAGCACTGAGGGTAAGTGATGGTGCTCTCATTGCCATCAGTCCATTTTCAATCTCTTCACTGGAATACAACTCTCTGTAATTGAGAACTGAGAGTAAGTGACAGTGAACTTATTACCATCAATCCATTTTCAATCAATTCACTTGTGCTTTTGGTCTAACATCATAAAGTAAATCCATATTTCATGTAAACATCATAATTCACAAGCTTAGCACTATTCATTACTTTCAGTACTTTGATTTTGGTTTGGCTTCAATTAAAAGCTTTCAATAAAATCTATTTTCAACATGTGAATAAGAAAATGATGACCTGAAAAATATATCTAGTGGGTGTAGATGTGGAATTTTGTGTACATTTAAACAATTTCATCATGTACATGAATTTTTGTTTAATACAAGTACAAGAATATTTATTTGCAATTTCTGTGTGTGATTTCAAGTACTGTACATGTCCTTTACACACACTAATATGGATTTGATGTTGAATGAAGATTATAATGTTAATGATATCTGTATTGCAGGATGTTTCCTACATGTGCTGTATAGAAATTAAAGGAAAAGAAGAAAATATCCTGAGAGGTGTTGGTCATCTATGCAATTCCCAAAATGGTAAAACTATTTTTTTTATATATACATGTACGTGTATATATAAACGGAAAACTCTTGGATCCAACAATACTGTGTCTTTCATTCAAAATCTGCATGTATGGTAAATTTTCCTAAAATAAATTTTTGTGGTTATCTGGTAAACTGTCAGATCTGATCACACGACATTTATCGCAAAAGTAAATTTGATAAGTTGATGTATGTATTGCCTTACCATACGAAATCTAAGTACAGAATCATCTTAAATGAATTAAACTGTAGTATTTATTCATTATTACATATTTGTATTTTGAATATTTCCCTAAAGATTCCTTGAAGAGTACCTGGGCTTTTACTGAGCTATGTAAGTCTGCATTGTAAATGCCCAAGGACTACATGTACTTTAACTCCATTGTGATGTCATGTCTGCTTATGTGAATTAGATGATGGTGATGTTAAAATAACAATGAATGTGAACACTTTGTCTGGTACTTAATATGTAAACAAATGTGCACTTCTAGAATTAGAAGTGCAGAGTTAGACAAATATGTAATGTAAAGCCTATAGACTGAATATTGGGAAATATGCCTGTCCTTAGTCATTTTGCATAAGTGGACCTTGCAAGCTTGATCTACTTTACTGCATAACGACCTCGGTGGACATATTTCTTGATATTTAACTATAAGGATTATATAGAACGAAGTATGCAGCAGTCGCTACACATGAAAAGAAACTTGTAATTTTTATCTGACACTGGTATAATTTTAATATTCAGGTCTAACCCTTGGGGCAAAGAAGTATTTGGATGGAACCAGAGAGGGTAACTGTATCTTGTATAAATGGGATCAGTATCCTAAAGGTGCCATATGTCCAGTAAGTTTTATGTGGAGACCAAAGTCTGAATTGGACCCTCTGCGTCAGATATGGATTTGGTGTCATCCTGCATCTTACGAGGAACTCTGGGAAGAAGTGGAGGTTTGTTTTTCGCAGGCAGAAAATTGTGCAGCACAGGACATTTCCATGGAACTAACCTGTGGTGATGATGAAATGAGAAAAGAAAAAACTGTATCAGAACTTGCAGACAATTTTGCTTTTAACAATAACACTGAGTCGCATGAGAAACAAAATGATATGAAAGATGAGGCAAAACAGAAGTCTGATGACAACAATATGGTAGATATCAGGTCCAAGGGTAAAAAAAAGCAACAGAAGGGGGGAAAAGAAACATTGGCTGAGAAGTCAGCTGAAGAGCAAGTTGTGATTAACCGAAAATCTCAGATTGGGAATATCCTCATGACTTCTTTAAAAGACAGACTAGTAAGGCATCGCTTTATTGGACCCGAGTCTCAGAAAATTCTGGCAAGAACTCTCCATGCAGCAGATATCATATCCAACAGTGAAGGACTATTGTATTGGTGGAAACAGTACTACCAAGACAAAAAGCATTCCCTGGAGTTCAGCCAGCAGAGGGAATTCTGGAATGGAGTCCATCAGTGTCAGTCTGCTGCAGAGTTGTGTCCCCAGAGCCTGATTGGTCTGACTGTCAGAGATCCAAGAATCATCAGAGCACCTAAACACAATGATGTAACACACACAGGTAAAGAGACCCCTCTCTTCTTCCTCTCAGTATACATTGTATGTGAATAACTTCAATGAAATGAAAATTCAAACAGGTGCTTGATATCTGTTACGATACAGTAATGATAATCATTTTGTGTGTAGAATATCTAGAACCCACAGAAACTGATGCTCCAGAAGCCATTAAACTGCCGATCAGCCATGATGTATCTAATTCACCCCTATGGGATGAAGAAATTAGGAAGACAGTAACTTCAACAAAATTGTCAGACTTTGAAATCAATCAGCTCAAGTCAGAACACCTTGTTCCAGGTTTGTGCAAAAGACAGTAATCGTCATGCTTCACATACAGTATAAGAAGAATTTTAGCGAGGATTTAATTTTAGCATTATTAGCGAGAGAGATGAGGTCCCTAAAATTGAATATCATTAAATTTTATTCCATATCGGAGGTAATAGTTACCTTTCCTGGAATTATAAAGTCACTAAATTTAGCTCTTGCTAAATATATATACCCATTTTTATGGAAAAGTCACTAAATTTGTGTCTCGCTAAAAAATTCCATTATACGGTATTTGCACCACAAAACTTATTGTCAAAAATTGTCAAGTATCATAAAATTATTATTCCATTTAGTGTATATTAATTTGTCCTTAAAGTCAAGTGCTAATTTGTTAAATTAGTTTGTTAAGGCAAACTTTTATGCAATTTGATATGAATTATCTTCTCAGCCACATTTCAGTATGTTTTCAGTCTCTGTTGGTCTTCGTACATTTCATTTGCTAGTTCTTGATTTTAGGGACAGAGTTGATATTAGGGAAGGAGGAAAGTAGGATTCCAGTACTTCTCATTCAAAACCCAGGCACAAATCCAACACACCTCAATCATGGTCACTATGGGAGTGGATGGGATCTCATTTTACCTGCAGGATGGAGCATGGCATTCTGGGTAACCAACATTTATCATGGGGCCAGAGCTGGGGGTCTGCGTGAATTACAATGTCTAGCCAATGAACAACAGGCTGAGCACTTTCCAGAGGATTACCCAGACACCTCAGCAGGGCAGGCAGAGGAAAACAGAATACAGAGTGAGAAAGAGGCCGAACATAATAGACGACCTCCTGCAAAGAGACCAAATTTTACTAAGTTAGGTATGGCCAACCCATTCAGTTGGGCATGGAACCAGCTGGTTTATGACAAGGATGAGAGTAAAGATTTTCATGTGCTCAGAAACAAAAAAGATCTTAACACTCTGAGGAGAATATTTAATGTTGCTCCAAAACAAAGCAAGAAAATTTCAGAAAGTGGCATTGGGGAAGAATTACACACCTCTTTCCAGGACATTGTACGCAGGCATGCAAAATCTCTAGTTTTTATCAAAATATCAATGAATTCCAAAGGTTGTCCTGAAGAAATGGGATTAATATCTATGCCAGCAATGGACGATATCATCAAATTAAGAGCAGACAGATTTTATGTAGGACCATGCAAACATCAGCAGCCAGACCCACAGCTCGAAGAAAAGAAGGAAAAAAAGAAGAAAGCAAAACTTTTCAAGAAAGGCATATTAAATCTACAACAAACAAAGACTTCCGAGAAAAAGGAAAAAGAGGTTGGTGCAGATGATGGTGATAGAGAAATTATTGGATTTATTAAGCATGGTGGATTTTCCCTAAATGGTGGACATGGAGCTGGAAAAGGGTTTTGTTCCCTTGCAGGTTTAGAAAAACTACTGAAATTCTTACCTGATCAAAAGAGTCTAATTTTAATCCGTAATCCTCGGACACTGCAGTATAGATTTGCTCAGCTCTCCATATAATAAAGTGAACCTGCATAGTTGTATTACTACCACTAAAACTGTGTTCAATGTGGGTAAAGTTTCTAATTTGTATATACAAATACAGTAATAAGGTTGTTCAGAAATAAACATAATCTTTGTTAAGATTTTGTGTGCAATTTATGAAGGAAATGTACACTAATACTGTTTATTTTGGCAGAATTTCTTTAGATGCGCTTACTTTAGTGCGTATTGACTTTGTATATCAATGGTATCCAATACCAAAGTCATGCTGTGTTCATTTAAAAAAGAAATTTCAGTTTTGAAAATACATGTACATGAAGGTATGAATTGTGTCGACACCTCACACTGGCAGACTTCATGAAGCATGTTACACTTCATGAAAGGTATACCTATGTGAAGCGTTACAGTTCATACCCTCATTTATATTCAAAACAAAAATGAAACTTATTTCTTATATTTACTTTCTATTTTAATTTTTTTTTTTTTTTTTATCCGTAAAAATAGACATATATTTGTACTATAATATTTATCAGATTCGTACATGCATTGTTTACAACACTAAAGACCCAATTTTAAGCCACCTTTCTTAAAATTTACCTGGACAGAGATTAAAAACACACTGCTTGTCAATCTAATAAGACCCTGACTGACAGATTTAGCCAAGTGTGTCAACTGAGTATCTGGGATCAGAATGTGTTGATTAGCAACTAACTACACACTTTGCAACCCCTTTCATCTACCGCAAAGCTAATTTGACAGCATTTTAAAAAAAAAATCTATGCATAGATAATTACCTGAACTAAATATTTGAATTCAGTCACAGCCATATTGTATCTTGAAGAAAATGTCAAAAATCACAGTACAGCTTTCGGAAGAGAAATTAACAGCAATTCAAGCTTTATTAATTAGAAGTTCCTGAAGTAACAACACCAGCTTCCGTGCCTAGTGTCCTAATTTTTCCTCAAACATCGTTAATAGAATGCCCGGATTGCTTCTGTCGGTCATGTGTTCTCGCAGAGAACAGTTTTGGCAACACAATCAACCAAAAGTGGCATCGTTCAAGAACAGCCATTGTAGAAAAAATCTTTACAAAAAATTTGGGACAATGCTTTGCCATCGAAGAACCTGGATTGACAAATGATTACTTGACAGAAAATCCAGAGCGATACAAATGGATATCGGACAAAAAGCAATTTGAATGGTAGACCAATGGAATAAAGTGAGAAATGATGCCAAACTGTGTAATTCGTCAGGTCAGGGATATGGAGCACCAAATTAACATAAACTCAAATAATTTAACATATCTTCAATTATTTGAAGATATCATCAATTCATTTGATGCACGCAACAATATAATTAAAGATCTCTTCAAATATAATTAATTATATCTTCAAATCTGAATTATTGTGCGCATTAATTGAATTGTTGATAGCATCGCTTTAATTGAATTAATGATCTCTTCAAATGAATTAATGATATCAACAATTGAATTGATGCGTGCTACAATTCAATTGAAGAGAGCAATAATTGATATAATGCGCGCATTAAATCAATTGATGAGAGCAATAATTGAATTGATGTGAGCATTAATTCATTTGATGAGAGCAATAATTGATTTAATGCGCGCATTAATTCAATTATTGCTCTCTTCAATTGAATTAATGATATCTTTAATTCATTTGAAGAGAGCAATAATTCTTTTAGAGAGAGCAACTATATAATTAAAGATATCTTCAATTCAACATATCCACAATTGAATTAATGATATCTTTAATTGAATTGTTGCTCTCTTTAAAAGAATTGATGTGCACATTAATTCCTTATACAAAAGCATTGTAAATAATTAAAGATATTTTCAAATGAATTAAAGAGATCATCAAATTATTTATACCAAGCTCTAAATCAATTATTGCGAGCAATATTTCTACGAAATTGATGCTCTCATCAATTGAATTGAAAAGAGCAATAATTGAATTAATGGGCACATCAAATTTATTGCTCTCATTAATTCAATTGATGCATGCATCAATTGAATTGAAGAGAGCAATAATTGAATTAATGCATGCATTAAATCAATTATTGCTCTCATTAATTCAATTGATGGAGACAGCACGTAGTATTGAGAGTTGCTTATTCTAAGACTGTTATTTTACACTAGTGAAATAAACATGATTTGTAAATGTGGTGGTCATTTCTATGTTGAATAATGTTTATTCAATAGAAGGTCAACAATTTTTATTTCATTGTAGCCGGGTTACTTGATGCTAAGCACGCCGCCGGGTTTACCTGGCTTAGTTTGATTCGGCCATATTTTATCAGGATCAAGTATACCATATGTCTATGGATTGATGGACAAGATGATTCCATTACCCCCCCCCCCCCCTAAAACTTCGTTGTGGGGAAGAAGGATAAAAAAAATTAATTTCAAAAAGGTTAAAATCCATGCACTGGAATCATAAAATTTACACTTCCTGCTCTACATCACAATGTATTTAGTTTATCTTCCATATTTGTGGATGTAGAGAAGATTTTTGAAAAATTTGTCAATTTTTGCCCCACCCCCAAATATCCTGAAATTTACAATTTATGTCCCCCTTGTCCCAAAGATGCTTCATACCAAAATTTAAAGGAATTGGAATGATATACAGATCAAGAGGAAGTTATTAAAAAATGTTCTAATCACACATTTAATAACTGCATGACCATTTTGGCTCCACCTTTATACCAAAACGTCTACCCCTGGGATCATTAAATTCACAATTTTGGTTAAGGACTACCTCTTCTTTCTAAATATCCACTTGGTTTCAATTTAGTATCAATATCAATAGAAAATGTTTTTAAGTGTTATATATTACACATTAACACTATATACCAAGTTTGGCCCCACCCTGGGGTCAGAAACTCTACCCCGTGGATCATAAAATTTACAATTTTGGTAGAGGCCTTCCTACTATACATTACTATGCATTTAGTTTTTCTTTCACATGTGTGGTTGTAGAGAAAATTTATTAATTTTTGCCCCACGGCCCATGGAGTCCTGAAATTTACATCCCACTTGTCCCAATGATGCTTCACAACAAATTTGAAAAGAATTGGAATAGTAGTTATCAAGAAGTTAAAAATTTTCAATTGTTAACACATGACGATGGATGCAGACCAATATGCCAGTTTCGAGATAAGAGCTCTTTTGTGTAGGTGAATTTAGTGGAACTTTGAATGCCTAATTGGGACAGTGGATCTACAGTCAGTGAGGAAGATGATAAAATGTATTAAAAAGTGGTTTCTTTTTAAATATGTAATGTAGGAAATACAAAATACTATCAAAAGAAATATTTTACTAAAGTGGAAACATACAATGACATATTTGCAAGTAATATCCTGGATATGAAATGTATGAGTAACGAAATAACATGATATAAGATTTCCCAAATTTCCGTGTATTTAATTACTCCCTGAATACTTATCAATTACTGAAGTTTAATGTGTATCAGCCGAATTTGGGTGATGAAACTTACTGAGCAGACTCACTTATTCAGCAATGAATTTTTGTCCCACTCCCGCATGTAAACAAATTGTTTCGCACCTTATTATGTACAAAAGTTCTCCAAAGGGAAATAACTCAGACGTATCTCGAAACCGGCATATTGCAATATAAAGTAACCTGAGTTTACTCAGGTGACCAAAAAATTCATCAAATAAAAACAACTCATGAATTCATAATACATATACTAGCTAATGTTTATTTTCCCTCAAGAATTTTTTGTTGAATGTTATTCAATACAATGCGAAATTATTTCTTAAACATATATTTCCATCTTAAAATCATACACTACAGTACATGTTATATTTATCATATTCTTTTGTACTTCATCTTCAGAAATTAGTGTACAACTTTATAAACAATGGATAAATATATTCATAACAGAAAAGAGACCCATGGGCCACATTGCACACCTGAGCTAATGCATTTTCCCATAGAAAACATTAAATCTCAATTATTCCACCCCATTAGATTGCCCCATCTTCTATCCAAGGAGTCGCAGTGTGAACAAACTTGAATATACACGTCAGGATGCTTCCGTATCAATATGAAAAACCATGGTTCTTGCTGTTTTGAATTCCTGAATATTGCTAGGTAAAACTTTGAACCCCTTTTTGCATTTTGCAGTCCAATCATAGCCCATGGGTGAATGTATGAACTTTTTAAAAATAAATAAATATTTGCAATTTTTCTTATTTATCTCCCCCTGGAATCCTCTTTACCAAAGTATGCTTTGATGCAAGTTAGGTCAAATGGTTCTTGTTGAGAAGTCAACAGGTGACAGACTAAGAACTAACTTCAATAAGAAAAGCTACCTTGAGCTTTCAGCCAAAAAAAAAAAGAAAAAGAAAAAAAGGGCAAACTATCAACTGCCATCAGCAGTCTGAAATATAACAAGATTAAGATGAAGGAATGGATTATCATTTATATATGGTGAAAAACAGCATGTAATGGTAAAATGAATTTAAACTTCATAAATTTTTTATTTCACTCCATGATATGAGATCTGACTATAAATATACTATTGAATACATCTGTCTTTAGTCCCAAATGTATAATAATTACAACACGGTATCCATTCCACCTTTGTTCTGTTTTGGCAGACATTCATCTCACAATGAACATACATATGATACCACACAATATTATCCTGAACATCTGACATTGATATATACATTCATGACTCTCTAACTCTATAGCTATACTACTAGTACAATTAATTCTACTGATGTACAAGGGGCAACAAAACTTCACTTATAATAACACTTCTCCACGAACATCCCATTACGTTGGGAATTTTATCATCAACATGAAATAATCAGTCCACAAGGAGGAAAATCAGCATGCATAAATGATATGATGGTAAAATCAAACAGAATTATATCAAGGAATACATGTATACACTCACACCAAAACTGCGCGAGCTTCACTAGCACACTAATGCCATTACTGAGAGATGTCTATCACACTCGAGGTAATGATATTTGTGCAAACTCAGTCAAAAACTAGAGCTATAAATACACCACTCATTTCATAATTGATTCTCTGATGAACCAACCAGTATTTGACTAGAAATCAGGGCAGAAGTGTTTCTAGGAATTTCTTTACATCTGCTAATTCCTGTAAAAATAAAAAAGAACAGAAAATAGTGCAATTTAATGGATAATTAATATATAGTCAAACCTTGTTATCTCAAACTCAATGGGACAGAGAAAAAACTTTGAGATATGTGAGGATTCCAGATATCTGAGGATTCCAGATATCAAGGGTAAAATATTTAAAGAATAAGTGGTTGGGGCTTCCGAATCATTTCAACTTCAACATATCCATGGTATTTGAAATATCTGTGTTTGAGAAACCAAAGTTTGACTGTCTGTGTATCAAAGTGAACAGTCATTATCCTTTATTCATTCAATCAGCTTCAATATATATAATTGCAAATTAAAGAATTTCATGTAGTTAAGGTGGCTCATAACACCAAAATTTTACTCAATGGTTCATTAAAGCATCTCATACAAAGTACAATTTCACCATCGAAAGAGTGATACAAGCTATCAATTGTTTTACATGATAATTTTGTGTTGTTGTTTTTTTTTTTATCCAGAATGATAAAAAAGGTGTTTTGTTTGCAAATAAGAGATTTTAAAATCCAAACTTTGCTTTGATACATGATATAAATAACTAATAAAACCTGTCAAGAAGATTCATGTAGATGTTATAATTGTTTTAAATAGAAAAATATTGATGGAAATTATAATGGGTTATTTCTTAATATTTCTTAAAGCTACATGTATGACTAAAACCTTTAAGAAACATATCATATGGGAAAGAAAAATATTAAACAATTATACATTAAAAAGAAATAAAATGACCAAATTTCGGAAATATCGCTATTATTTAGATTTGGAACCAAATCTAAGAAAAAAGTACAGATTCTGATCAAATTAGAAGTAATAATCAAATTGTTGCTGATTTTATGCACTTTTCATCAAGGAATTGGCTAGTTCATCATGTCTATTCACACACTGTTTGCTAAATGTCTATTAAGTAAATCATTTACCGTATTTAAAATGATATACTTAGAGGTAGGTTTTTTACTAACACACTTAAATACTTCAGTATGATCAATAAGATAGTTGTACCTGTGGACAAGATGTGTGAACCATTGGATAGTTGTGAAAGGAGTGATTGTCACACATAGAAGCTAGAACTTTGGAAGTGATTTCTCCCCACTGGAAAGGAACTAGAGGGTCCTCTGTGCCATGACCTTGGAATATCGACATGTCTTTTATAACATTGGACTTTTTGACCTGCACATAGTAAAAACAAAAACATGGTTCAATATTTCATGACGATATACATGTACTATCAATAAAGTACATATATCTGAAAGGTTACTAAAATATGTGTACTAGTAATAACACAATAAATGACATAGTCTTATCCTAAATTGTCTGTACTGAGATAGCTGAACCAAAATTTTTAACAAAGACGTATAAGTTTGTGTTATCTCAGGAAAGTGATGAATTGGGTATCTCTGTCCATCCAGATCTTATTTGGTAGCATCCTTGTGTAAAGAACAATATCCCCTAAAATTACTATCAATTTTGAAGCAGTAAATTCAAGTGAAATTTACATGTATGTACACAATGAATGAATAAAATCAATGAATATTTTACATATTGCTGTCATAGTAATATGTTAATCATGATGTTATAATCATGAATAATTTCCAAAATTTCTTCACAATAGATGCTAGTATTTATACCGGAAATACAGCTTTGAAAATTAAAGGTCTGTATCATATCACCACTGCTACTTTTGCATCCGAAATGAGCAGGTCTTGGAGCTACTGTCACCCATAATATTGGTGTTTTTATTATGATTTTTTAATAAGGATATACAGTAAAACTTGAATATAGCGAACACGGATATAGCGAAATTACGGCTATAGCGAAGTGAAAATGATTCCCCCGGCAAATTCTTTATATATTCTATATAAAAATCTGCGTCTATAACGAACACGGATATAGCGAATTTATGGATATAACGAAGTAAATTCCTATTCTCCTTGAATTAAAAATTAACGTAAAAATCACCTTTTACAACGAATTTATTTTTTTTTCATTTAAAACTCTATGTGATTTTTAACAATCGTTTTCCATTGACATAAAGGATCAACACTTATTACAAAATTTCTGTTTGTATTTTTTCAAAAAAGGTTGTTAACGCAAAACAATACTTACACATACGTTTAGGAAATATATTGTCGGTATTGTTTACTATTCTCGTTAATTAAATTTGAAGTTTGATTGCATTTATTTTATCGTACACTCCATTATTTGTGTAAAGCAACAAGTAAATGACAATTGCAATAGACTGTACATGTATGTTTTGCGCAAAAGTTTATTGGCATTTCTTTCGACATGTTCTTGCATGACTTAATAATCCATCAAAATAAATTATCATATATAAATCAATGTGTATATTTCTTGTATAAACATATTTCTTATCGAAAATATATAGGCTTCATTTCTCTTAAAGACAATACAAACGCAAGTATATCGATTGCTGCTTTCTTATAGAACTGATATACATGTAGAACAAATCAGTTTTATAACGAATTCGTTATATTTGAATTATGAATTCGCTATGAACGTATAGCGAATTACGCTTATAGCGAAGTTTTATAGAGGGTCCCCAGAAATTCACTATATCAGAGTTTTACTGTATATAAATAATTTAATTCGGTGGAGACTGGTTGAATTAGAACATAACTTTAAGTGCTAATTGATTGCACAAGCTGTTGGTCAGAATGAGTACCTCAATTAGGGGAGTTACCTTATCTAATTTCCTGTGTAGGGGTAGCCAGGTGCTAAGTGCCAGCACCCCTGCCAGTTTTTTGTCATCTGACAAGGCTCGGTGGAGGGCCACAGCCCCTCCCTGAGAAAATCCACCAATCACAATTCGGTTTGCTGGAATACCTTCTTTTTCCTCATCTTCTATTAGTTTCTTTACTGCAGTACATAAAAAATAGTTGGAAAACCTTCACTGCAGATCAAATACTCTGATTTTTCCAAATACTGTACCAATATCAACTTTAATGCATGTTAACAAATTCCTATCAAAGAAAAAATAATACAGGTACAAATCTATTATCGCAATTCACCTTTGAATTAGAACGCTTTACCCGATATAGTATTGCGTTGTGTGACGACACAATTGAAGGAGACGATTGAACAATTTGAATGACATGTTTGATGTAATACAATAAGAGTTTTCATTGGCTGATTACAGCCCGCCCACTTTCTCGAGCGGATTCAGTGTAGCTGGAGAACTGTACATACATAGCTCTCTCTAAAAAGATCCACCTCTTATAAAAACCTTCGATTTACGGGTCACAAAAAGCTGCGGACGGTTGAGGCCTGAAATCGGTGTATTTTTGTGTTGCTGTCTCATAAACTCAATATAAAAAAATCTTCACATGTTTTCCTACTATATACTTGCGTCCAAACATACCTTCAAATATTCATTAAAGCCACACACCACCCGAAAACTCGCAGCTTCAAATGATTTCGTTTGTTGACGTAGCCATGTTAGGTAGCCGGTCAATTCGAACTCTTGCTATTGGTATCTATTCATAAAATCGGTTGTAAGTTATGTATTCGCTCTTCATTTATTATCAACACGAATAATTAATAGAAATTAAAACATTTTTGTACCAGTTTTTGTAATTAGGTAAAATAAGCTCTAGATGAACGAAAATGCTACATAAGCCCATTAGATGGAGATCGGCCAGCGCGGCCACTCATGACTAATGAAAGCCGCACTGCCGTGAGTTTAGCTTTTTGAATAATTATCATTTAATAGGACTGGGGTGGTATATTATTTAAACAATTTAGCTAAAATATTTGTGGGGAATTAGTACACATCTAGACGCTATTGTGCCAATATGGAAATGAACCGGGATTCGAAATGACTGGCTACCTAACATGGCTACGTCTACGAACGAAATCATCAAAAGCTGTGATCAAGTTTTTGGGTCGTATGGGGCTTTAATAAATATTTGAAGGTATGTTTGGACACAAGTATAGTAGGAAAATATGTTAGGAATTTTTTTATATTAAATTTATGAGACAAGAACACAAGAATACAACTTTTTCTCTTTCTTTCTTTGAAGTTTTTTTCCATCTAGCATCTGGCCGTCATGTTTTCAAATGCTGACTACTCCCGTATAAGACAATTTGGGCGGACTTATACATATGGACCAATGAGAGTTTCTGTTGCATTTCGCAATTGTATTACAAACAGATTCAATTGTGTCGTCACACAACGCAATACTATATCGGCCAAAGCGTTCTAATTCAAAGGTGAATTACGATAATAAATCAAATTGGCAAATTTAATTTCACCTAACTCTTAACACCTTCGCTTATGATTTTCCAAAACTAGTGAAAAGATTTTATGTGGTTTAATAGTGATAAAAAGAACAACAAATATGTTTAGGTAAATTACCAAATTCATTAACTTTTAAAAAATATATGGTGTATCATGAAATCATTACTCTCTACACCCTGTGAGGAGGTACTATGGTCTTACATTGTGTAGAAGCTTCTAGATATTGTCATGTACCAAATACAATGAAATTTAGAGAATTAATGATAACATCAAACATAAAAAAACTAAGTATATCTTAATATTTCTAAAATTCAGAAGTTAGTCTGCCCTCCTCCCTTACATGTACATATTTATTAAATGTCCGAATCTCTTTGTATGCATTATGCCCCCCACCTCTATTCTGTGTTAATGAACATATATATGCATGTATTATCTATATATTTGTACCCTTGGAAATATTGTTTATAAAATTACAAAACTGAACTCATGAACCTCATATACCATTGTGAATGACTTGAGTGTATAAATGAAATGAAATGAATCAATGGCATCACAATACATACTGATACATCCTTTTGTTTCAATGTTTGAGTCTTAAGAGTCTAAGAATTAAAAATGCTAAACGTGGAATTTGATTTGTGTCATCGAATACACACACACATATATATATATACTCACAGATTTCTGAGGAAGACTTAATTCCTTCCTCATCTTCCGGACTGTCTGGACTCAAACCAATTATATCAAACCTACAGAGATTTCAATATATCAAGTCATATATTGCTTGCAATTACAATAAATGTACATCTAGTTTTAACAGTCTGTCTACAAATAAATTACAAGTGCATCGCTAAGCAGAGCATCTCCTCACAATATGAAATAGAATATATAAATGCATATTAAAGTAAAGCATAAAGTGTAATAAGGCCAAATGCTTTGTAGAAAATCAGGACAGATTAGTCCAAATATGTTATGTCATTTTCAGAATAAGTCAGTCTCTCTCTCTCTCTCTCTCTCTCTCCTTTCTCTCTCTCTCCTTTCTCTCTCTTTTTTTGTAAGTTTTTGTATCACAGAATGAAATTTTATGGATACAGATGGATTGTAAACATTAAAAGCATTAAAAGTTCTATGGTTTGTGCTCTAAAAATAGTATCAATGTTTAAAGAAATGTTGTCATATACTTTTCTGTTGACAAATACCACTTTAGTAATAGTTTTCAAAATGTAAAATAATAAACAATGCCTAAAGATTTATGTACGCTAACATTTAGTTATACAGCAACATGCATACAAACTTTATGATAAAGTCATTAAAACGTGTGTTGTCAAAATTACGGAAGTCAAAAGTTAACTTGTGTATTGTTTAGACAATTCCAAATTCAAGTCAGAAAATAATAAGCAATATTATCAATCCAATTAAAATTAGCTACCGCTATTCAAACGTTTGAGAAGCAGTAGCTGATTCAAAACAGCCGATTTTAATTAGATTGCAATATTATGTTCTGGTATAATCAGCGATATTTCAGTAGCAGAATACAATATCATTTTTATACTTGGCCTTACCATGATGGCATTTTCATTCCAGCATTCAATGTCACTGAGTTAATAGGTCTGCAATGAAAGCAATACACATGTTCAAGATTACAAGAGGTTTATAGGAAAAATCTTTATTGACACCGATGATTTAGACATACTAAAAAAAAATTTGAAAAAATTAAAAAAAACAAAAACAAAAACAAAAAACCCAACTGTAAAGCTATTTATATCAAATTACAATCCATTTCAAGTACTGTAAATTCATAAAGATGCTTCATGTGGAATTTATACCACTTTGTAAAGACAATTAAGTGCATTGCATAGATATTCAAAACACTGCTTCTCAAACATTATAACTTTCCTTCTGTTTTCTCCTCCTTACTTAAATACATGTATGGTCAATGTTTAGTGACAAAAAAGCAGCATATTTTCCCTCATTATCTCATAATAATGATATACTTACGCATTTGGGCATACACATTTTATATGCTGCAGTTTCATACTTCGGAAACAATCTGCCCATCCATGACTGAAACAACAAGAGGTACTGTGAGCAATGCTTACTAAGAATACCCCCCACTTACCCCAATCTCCCAAAGGGTGTTGTTAATAGGTATAAATTACCTCTTTCCTGAGTGTAAAAATATGGTATGCCTTTGTAGAAGAAAATGGAAGATATAGTCCGAACACAAATCCATGGTATAAACCTATAATTTTGACCTTGAGATCAAAGGTCAAGGTCATAAAGAGGTCATAAATGTACATGACACATAGTCTCATGGTGATACACCCATGTCTTATGGTATGGCTATGTCAAAACTCTATAATCAATTTTGACTTTGAGGTCAAAGTTCAAGGTCATATAGAGGTCATGAAGGTACCCAACACATCATCTCATGGTGATACACTCATGTGTCAAATATGGTATGCCTATGTCAAAAACCAAAAAAGTCATGGCCCTGACACGAATCCATTGTAAACACCTTTAATTTTGACCTTGAGGTCAAGGTCATGTGGAGGTCATGAAGGTACATGACACTTCGTCTCATGGTGATACACTCATGTGTCAAATATGGTATGCCTATGTCAAAGAACAAAGAAGTCATGGCCCTGACACGAATCTATTGTAAAAACCTTTAATTTTGAACTTGAGGTCAAGGTCATATGGAGGTCATGAAGGTACATGACACATCGTCTCATGGTGATAAACTCATGTGTCAAATATGGTATGCCTATGTCAAAGAACAAAGAAGTTATGGCCCGGACACGAATCCATTGTAAAAAACCTTTAATTTTGACCTTGAGGTCAAGGGTCAAGGTCATATAGAGGTCATGAAGGTACTCGACACATCGTCTCATGGTGATCCACCTGTGTGCCAAATACGGTATGCCTAAGTCAAAGAACAAAGTTATGGCCCAGACACGAATCTGCACAGACAAACAGACTGACAGAGTGATTCCTATATACCCCCCCCCCCCCACTCCTGAACTTCGTTCAGGGAGTATAATAAACCATTTTTAAATGAAATTCAATATGGACTATAAATTTATTTGAAATTTTTTAGCATCATATCATAATCAATTGCAAATCTTTATTTCATGTTGTTTACCAGCAAAATGTATGTAGCACTTCACACAAAATGATATTCAGGAATTTGTGAAGCACAGTCATATAATTCCACATTTAAAA
The DNA here is from genome assembly GCF_947568905.1 of Ostrea edulis. Classification (NCBI taxonomy): domain Eukaryota; kingdom Metazoa; phylum Mollusca; class Bivalvia; order Ostreida; family Ostreidae; genus Ostrea; species Ostrea edulis. The sequence goes on from NC_079167.1 coordinate 53,018,803, forward strand.
ACTGTCCCCCTAAAGAATGAAATACAAATGGAAAGGCAGACAGAAACAGTCAATGATATTAAGATTTGCAAACCACAACCCATTCGGGCAACCACATGCCCAAACTCAATTCCACTTGCCCCCCAAAAAAAATGTAATGATACGCATGCGAAATCTGAATAATTTTCGAGACAAATCCGGAACAGACCAAGTGAAGATGCGTAATTAATGGGACGAATGACTTTGTCTGGGGCAAGTTATTCTAATTCTATGACTTGAGCATGTGCATAATATTTATTTACTTCCGATTGTCAAATTAAAACTCCGACGGGTAATTTTTTTTACAAGCCAGTCGGACTTGTTGCCAAGCGGATTTTACAAGTATGATGATGTACATGCATAACACCTGAAATAACATCAATGTCTGATGCCTTCAGACATCTTTTATTATCTGTCCTGTGGTGGGTTCATCGATTACCACTAAGCCTCTTATGTGCTGACCATTTGTAATTAGCTTTCTAGAAAACGAGAAATTCTTAGCTGTTCATATATAGTATGATAATAATAAGATAATAACCTGATACAGGTAATATGTCACAATTAACATGTAGTAGGATTAATGCTTTTAAAAACTGATTCTCAATACATTTCCTTTGCACTTTTCAAAATTAATATAAACATCAATTCTAAACATTGTTTTCATTTGTACACTGACGGGTGTGTTAGTGAATAATGACTGGGATGTTGGTTTAACACTGACCAGTGTGTTGATGAATACTGACCAGTGTGTTAATGAAAACTGACCAGTGTGTTGATGAATACTGACCAGTGTGTTGATGAACACTGACCAGTGTGTTGATGAATACTGACCAGTGTGTCAATGAATACTGACCAGTGTGTTGATGAATACTGACCACTGAGTTGGTGATTGCTGACCACTGTACTGGTGAAGTGAAGGGAGCCAGGCAGAGATAGTGATAGAAAGTAAACCACTAGTTAATGCAATAATAGCATAGGAATTAAATCAATCATTGCAATGACTAAATCATTCTTGATGTTTAATCCTAGCCAATAAACTGTGGCCATCAACATATGATATGTAATGGATTTTCCTGGTAGAAATAAAATACACATAACATCTGCCTTGGTAATTACTCTTTTCTCCCCCAAGCTCCTAGAGAATATCTATTGATATATTAGAACTCTGTATTCAGCAAATTCTCTCTGCAATGTTAATCCACAGAGCAAAGACATTGAATAACTCTTATCAGACGATGCCTTGTACTGGAGATTTCTCTTTGAGATGTATCTATGTGCATTTTCTGTAGATGCATTTATCATGAATACACCAATTCCACTAGGTCACTATGGAATACAACGATTCTACATTTGCGTGACATGTCCCCACAAAAATTATCTTGTGAAAGAAATATGTATAATATACTGAGTGTCAGACCTTATGTGAGCTTACTTAGATTGAAATATCAAAGACAGGTTTGAGCAAAGTTGAAACTAAATGTATCAGTATGACAAAGTTATGCCCTCACTGATAATGAAAGTCGAAGGATGTGAAAATAAATGAAACAAAAATACAATATATTGGTGCTTTTCTTCTCTTGAATCAGTTGTGAAGAGAAATGAATTACATTAAGTTTTCAGGTACCTTACAATGAATTAACAAGATACTAAATACTTAAAATCACTAAGGAAAACGAAACTTAAAAGTTTCCATCATAATGGTATACACTAAAAACCTGCTTACATGTAAATGAATAAAAAGTCCAGTTAAGAAAATTTCAAAGTCAAAGGTCAACTTAATACATCAGTCGACTTAAACTTGATCTCTAAGTCATCAACATAAAGAATCCACAAGCACGGCGAATAATTCTAAATTTTCGAAGCCTAACTTTGGTGAAAATACGTCAATCAACATGAAACTCAAACTTTACCTGTAAGTCATTAAACTAAAGAGATATACCAAATACACGAGCATTTAACTACTTATCTACAAGCACAGCAAAAAAGTCTGGAAAACTTACTATGACACACCGAAAGGGGTAACAATTTCATGGCAAGGCTACTGTAAAACTCGCTTTTTAAGGGATTCCAGGGAACACAGATCTAACTTTAATTCCTTATAACTTGGATCCATAAAAATAAAGTTCTTCATGTATTCTAAACAAGGGTATTCCTAAATTGAAGATGATATCAGACACACACACCCGGTATATTGATATGCTTGTTTTCATACACTGTATAATTTATGTCAAACAATTCCTTTTGGACAAAATTAAGTATTTTTATTTGTACACAGCATTTGTCATAGATATAACTATCGTAGATATAAACATCTGAAAATGTTATACTGATTAACATTCTAACTGAAGTATATTAATTCTGAAATTGAAGATGGAGGTTTGTCGGTAATGGTATAACATCTTAATGCCTAAGATTTTTTTTACAACTGAATTTCTTGAACCAATGAATTCTTAGAAATCTTTGAAGGACATGCTTAGAGTTTACTTTGCTATGGAGTTCCTTATACAAGATTTTCACCTGTCAAAGTCATATGTGAAATATAATTTATGTAATGACTAGTGTAACAGGGTACATGTCACATACCAGCCTTGTAATTCGGTGTTAACAATAAAGTGCACATCTGTTTCCATCATGGTTGATTTCAGTGATCAAATATTCCATAATCACTATATAATCAACTCCTACGCAAAAGACTTACCCTGTGTCTCCAAGGCCATGCAGGAAAATTAACTGAAATGGACATAAAAAAATCAATTAACATATACATTGCAAGTAAAATAATCTATTATAGAAGTAGACAGAAGAACAAATTAATTTTCTTCAGAACTAGACTAATTTATAAAATACATTGTACTATTTACAAGTTTTTCATAGACCAAATGGAGCAACAATAATAAATTCTTGAACTCTATTGATCAGAGATACTAAATTTTTGATAGCTTAATAGCTAAGTTTGTTTTGAACAAATTTATAACTGGAGCTGTCCTTACAGGATTAATATAATCTCCCAGCCCCCAACACATCCAAAATGGATATATTTTAAAAAAAACTGTTAATTGAAAACCAAATTATTTTTAAACACCTCTGATACAGCCTTGTCTACAATAAACACCCTGCAAAATTATTGTTTATGCTAAATTTTATAATCTAAATTCTTCTTGAGACATTTTATGAATCACTTGACACACCTTCTAATCCAGGCACCTTTGTCATGTCTATGTTAACCTTACAAGAAGATGGTAAGGAACATAATTAATGCATCAAACAGGGCACATGTACCCAAAGATGAGTTTTGTTGATTTATTGCTTACAATACCTAAATGCTATCCTTATTATACCAGATTATAAGATCCATCTACAAACTATAGGGAGGAGGTAATTTGAAGTTTTTTGAGATCAAGTACCCAATCTATTTGTACTGTTGTACGTTAAAGTATAATAAAATATTTTTTGAATTAAAACTTGTCTCTATTGACCTGCAGTTGAATGGGTTCATCAAAGTATGAAATTGAAATGCCCAAGCCTGCCTTGTACATTGTATGTTAAACGCTGATAATACTTCTTTGCAATAATGAATGTTTATAGCATAGGCATAGCATTTACATAATGCATAATCATTTTTATTTCAGAGAAAATGAAGGTCTTTTTGCAGAGACAGAATCAGAAACCATTATTATTCAATTTGGGTTTTCTTAAAAAATAATAATAGATAAAAGCTACCCATGGAAACATGATGTAGACAAGTCAGGATATGAAATTGAGCACAATTGCTGAAGCAACATCACATTAGTGGACAGAGCTTCGTATATTGGCTACATTAATATGTATACAACACAAACAGTCAATTCCAAAGCTTAAGAATATTGGATTGTAACTAATTATGCAAAAGCAATACTTTGTTTTGAACCCAGACATTCTAGCTTTCCTAGTTTTGACTGGAAGCTAATAGTGCTACTCACTTTCTCAAAGTCTTTTTACCAACTACTGTTCACACCCAAATATCATGGTGTGCAATTTTTTTCTCCTTTCATTTTCATAACCCCCCCAAAAACCATTGTTTAAATGTTTATGGAATGTTTATGAATTTCATTAACATTAGAGCAGAGCTAGGATGAGGAATGTTTCAGCCTACAAACAGTGAAATGGACATTGTATTGCTATTGTCAGGTCCAGACCAAAGACTATTTCTACCTATGTAGCTACTTATAGCTACCTAGGTATTTAAACCTACTCCAGGTAGCTATTTTTACCTACTTTTTCCTTTACTTACATTTCGTGGTGAAACGCAGGAAGGCGTACAATGGTGTGTACCAAATTTCTTGATTTACTTACACTGACGATGAATACCACAAAAATATTGGACAAAAAATGATTACTTTCTAACCTTTCAAATTTGCATCAATAACTACACCCAGTTCCATTTTCTAGGAGCTTAGGATCAAAGCTATCATGTGATAAGAAGTCTAGAATGTCTTACAAATTTGTATTAATTCTAAAGTTTACCTACATGCAGTTTCACAAAGGTTTTTGGGACGATTTTTCATGCATTTCCTCTACAATCTCCACCCAGACCACCCTCATAAAGTATTCAAATTTACACTCCGAATTTTGTCGTGCACATGCATAACATGATACATAAAATGACTGACCTGTTTAAAAGATTATTATTTAATTATTATTTGTTTACATTTCTAAAAACAGGTAAAAGTAGGTAGAAGTAGCTACTTTAAGTAGGTTTAAATACCTAGGTAGCTATTGATAGCTATGTAGGTAGAAATAGTCTTTGGACTGGACCTGATTGTTGTGTGATTCATACCTGATCACCTGAAAAATTCATTTATTCAATACTTTTTCAACATGAGACTAGAAAATGTTATAGGTTTTACGATACTTACTAACAGTAGGCCTCCTTAACCAGGTTGGGAACACTTCCCCTATAGCGAGATCTTCTCGCTAAAATGTAATTATCCCTCTTTAAGAGCTCGAGAGTAAACATTACTAAACAGGTGTTCTGGTGTCTTGATTGAAAATAATTGTAAATTCCTTGTAATGATGAATAAGTGTGACACACATTCAACATCACATGTACTGTCTCTGTATGATTGACAACACAGTCAAGATATTTAATGTCAATGTTGCTGCATAAGATGGAAGGAGGGTGAAATCCAATGCACATTATGAGAGTTTTTTAAATGTTTTTAATATATTTGCAGAGGTATCACATGTTTTAGCACTTTTTCTTCTTTCACGTGAAACACGAAGATATACTCTACGGGTGTTTTCCTTGGTTGTACGGGATACATTTACTCTCGCCAAAGAAGTTTTAAAGAGGGATAATCGCATTTTAGCGAGAATATATCGCTGATGGGGAAGTGTTCCCAAAATGTTGACATGCTTAAAACATCATAATTTGTAAACATCTTATTAGCATAGGAATATCTAAGTTGTTGCCTGTTTCGGGCAAAACGTCTTGGACATCTAACATTTCCCCATCTGTATGTAATTATGTCAGACTGCAAATCAGTTATACAGTAAAGCCACTGCATCACTGATCGGTGGATGTCTTTTAGATAAATGACTTAATGAGACGTATACGAAAACTTACGGTAGCTGTGTGCCTCGCTTGAGCAGCTACTGTGACCGGGGGTGGCATGTCTTGTGATGAACTATTGCCCATACACTGTGTAGATCTATGCTCGGGGTAAACTGGTGTTAAGGAAAACTCAGTCTCCTCACTCTGATACCGGATGTACAAAATGTAAATAATGTGCGCATGCACAAATATTTACTAACAAAAAGATTACAAAACGAAAAAAAAAATTACATGAATTTACTCGTTAGATGTACAATCTTTTTTTTTCAAAAAAGACATAGATGTTTATCGTTAGTAAATTTAGATATTGGTATATCATTTCATATTCACGATTTAATCATTCTAAAAAGTATTTTTAAAAAGTTCGTTCTGTTATGATTACATTAGTGACAAGTGACAGGGAGGATGAGATGACTGATGATGGAGCTGGAAGTCCATGATAATATAGAGGTTTCGACCAATGCATCTGCAGAAGCTCTTTCCTCAACAAGATACCAGGTTTGTTTAGTATTGAAAGTCTTTACACCGCATGATATATAAGAATGGAAGACTGGCGGTTAGCCGAGTTAACAGGTCCAGTCTAAAGACTATTTCTACCTACGTAGCTACTTATAGCTACCTTGGTATTTAAACCTACTCCAGGTAGCTATTTTTACCTACTTTTTCCTTTACTTGCATTTCGTGGCCAAACGCAGGAACGGCACAATATGGCGTGTACCAAATTTCTTGATTCACTTACACTGACGATGAATACCACAAAAATATTGGACAAAAATGATTACTTTCTAACTTTTTAAATTTGCATCAATAACATCACCCAGCTCCATTTTCTGGGAGTTTAGGGTCAAAGCTACGTGAGAAAAAGTGTAGAATGTCTAACAAATCTGTATTAATTTTAAAGTTTACCTTCATGCAGTTTTACATTATAGGTTTTGGGGGCGAATTTTCATGCATTTCCCCTGCATTCTCCACCCTCGTAAAGTATTCAAATTTACACTCTGAATTTTGCCGTGCACAACATGATACATGAAACGACTGACCTGTTTAAAAGATGCGCTTTAATTATTATTTATTTATATTTTCAAAAAACAGGTAAAAGTAGGTAGAAGTAGCTACTTTAAGTAGGTTTAAATACCTATGTAGCTATTAATAGCTACGTAGGTAGAAATAGTCTTTGAACTGGACCTGGTCAATATTAGTAGAGCGCCTGACTAGAGATTCATCATTCAGTGGGCATGGGTTCTAATTTTGGTCTGGTCCGTTGCATTTTCTCCCATCCTGTTACGCAGTAGTTTACATAAGATATATATGTCTCTAATGCCTGACAGACTGAAGACACAAGAGGACTCCGAGCCCGATAGAAAATCCTTAAATCCACCCCCAAATCACCACATTCCCCCCATTTTGAGGAGGAATGTCCCAATTACGACAAGTTGCTGCACTGTAGCTTACAATAGATATATAAAATTTTACAAATCAATGAACGAATTACACCTATGATTTACGTATAATAAAACTTTACTGAAATCATAACACTTTAACAGTCTAAACAGAAGTTCCCAAAACAGAATGTCAGAAAATCCACGAACAGGAAAGTCACATCACAGAGTCATATATGGTCACAAACTTCATCACACGAACATGTCACAGGGCATGTATCATCATGGACAGACACACCAGGACATGGAACACTACACAAAAGGATATCACAACATCTAGGTCAGCAGATCTGGGAACACCACCAAGAAAGCCACCCACCCACCAACGGTGGGGTTACTGCAGACTTTACTATCCTTCCCCGCATTTCGGGACCCTGTGAGTATGGAGGAATTCACACCCCTCACATAGTCATCCATTCTCTCTCGCATCCTCCTATGACAACTGATCCTGGACTGTTCCTGGTCCACTGTCACCCGAACCTGGGCCACACAGCCATCACCCCTCAACCAGTGGGAACTCATGAAGCCACCAGTAACAAACATTTTCTTTTCTTTAGTGTCTCAATTTGAGAGGGAACACTCCTATCTCACAAGACTAAATCGGAAGGAGACCAAACCCCATATCCCCATAAGACCCAGACACAGCACAATCAACAACCAGGACATAGTGGTACATTTATCAGATCAGGGACAGACTCCCCAAAGAACTGATAGGCCACTGCTTCAACCATGGCTGGGGCATCTGTAATAATTAGACTGAGCCCCTTGGCAACAGTCTCTAGCACTACCATTGAAGTCTGCATGCTTTTACTCTCGCATGGAATACACACAAGACCTCATCACAACTCTCTCAGCACATACATAGATCCCTGTCTGGAACAATCCAGACTCACCAACACGACACTCGAATGCATCTCGTCCCCAGATTCCTCCTCTACATCCAAGAACTAGCCATCCACTGGATGCCAGACCCAAGTATGTGTAACCTCTATGCCATACTACTGATTTGACCATTCAAACTGGAGCCCCCTAAGGGTTTACAGAGCACTTGATCTGACCTATTTTGAGCCCCAGTCCTAGGAGACGGACCAACAGATACACACTGACTAAACAATTCAGGGCCATCCCGATCCAACACTACAATAGCCTGCCCTGATTCTTGTCCCACATCAGGCTGCCTCTCATCCAGAATGACACTCTACAAGCCTAGAGATGGCTTCAGGAATTATCACCTCAACAACAGTACTATCTACTGTATCCATTGGAGAAATGCTACACAACTCCTGACAACCACCAGAATCAACTACACTAGTGTTGAGGGTCCCTGGTGACAACACAACAACACCTAGCACCTGAGTAGGTACAGTGGCCTCCACGCAAGTCATCCTGAATCATGACCTCTGAAACATCAACCCTGTGCTTACCCGTGGACAAGCACACTCCCTCACAGACAACAAACCCTCTGGAAGTCCTACACCACTAGGTCTACCATCAGCCTTACAGCCTTCTGCATTGACATGCCTAACCAGTGGAGATCTCGACCTTGACCTGCTATGATGTCTCATCACCTGTCTGACTGGCGAGCGACCAGATCACCACCAGCGGCACCCACCACACCAACACTCAAACCTTCAGGAAGGATCAATATCCAGAGCACAATATACCTCACCAGCTTTGTCAAAAACAAAACAAAGATAAATTAATGCCCAGAGTTACCCCTATGGCAACTGACACTATCCCTGGTGTCCTCCAGCCAACCACCCTGGTGACTACACCTGCCTCAGTGCCCTCCGGCCAACCACATACAACTTCTCATCTGTGCCTGATAGCACTCCGGTTTGTGCCAACCCTGTGTCCCTGACCCCCAAATCATTCTTGGCCCTCTGAACACATACAACTGTAATGACAAAACTCTACTGCCTACCACTGATACACAATTACTCTGTTCCACTGGCACCTCCACCTCATGACATACACTGGTAACTGCTGAACTCTGAAGAACATGAAATGACTGATCTCCCGACATTGGTTGAACATCAAGCAAATGAAACTGGTCCACAAACCGTTCACCTAATGAAGGATGGCATTGGGTCCTGAGGTTACTCTGATATGGGGCTAGGGGATACTGGTTGACTGGAACACTTATTTATTCGATGCACATGGTCCCCCATGTACATAGTCTGGGTGAGATTGGTAGCTACATGCATGATGGTTTGATGCCCTGTGCCCGTCATGGGTCACTGCCTAACCTAAATTGACTAGGTCGTGGACATCAGTGCCATACAACCCCATGCAGTTCTAACTTCTACTAAGACTCCAATAAAGTGTTTCTCTATAAAACGAACACCAGAAAAACACTTGACTTACATTAACTGATAAACAGAACAACTTGGGGGCGAGATCAAACGATCGATGTCGGATGAAAAATCTAAATTCAAATAAGTTGGGGGGGGGGGGGGTTTAAAAACTCCCATAATTTTTTGTCATCCGACATCGATTACACTTTAGTAGAAAAAGAAGACAAGTGACTGTTAAAAAACACTTGATAATATTATATAAATATTGCATGTATTTGAGGGTAACATTGAAAATTTTCACCCTGAGAAAACCATTGTCAACTGAGGCGTAGCCGAGGTTGACAATGGTTTCTCGAGGGGTGAAAATTTCAATGTTACCCTCAAATACATGCAATATTTGTTTTATTATACTGAATGTTATGTAAACTGGAAAGCAGAAAAACTTACGTCTGTTGACATTTGATCAATCACTGTCGTGCGATATTTCGTATTTCAATGCGGGTACTCGCGTTTATTACAAACGCTCAAACGACGTCTTCTAGCAATCTACGGCGAACCGTACGCGCATAAATTTGACGCATGTGATAATTTTTTATAATATCACCCGTTGTCAAGTACTGTTACCCGTTGCTAGATACTATCACCCTGGGTCGCATGTTTTCTGTTCTCAGAGGGTAACAATATGTTTTTTCAAATGCTTCTCGACCAATCAGGTTCGAGTATTTTACATGAAAGTATAATAATACATTTTAATGAACATTTAACAGTTTTAATGTACTCTTTCCTTTGTGAATAAACAGTAGAAAAGGTATATAGAGTGTTATTCATACTCGTATGTTTTGACGTGTTAATCGATTAGTTTCATCATTCATCACATTTAGTTTTAAGGTGGAGTGGGAGTAAAAACTATGAGAATTTAGTTTTTAGTCATGCATTGAACTTTTGATCTCGCCCCTTACAATGACTAGACAAATATAAATAACCACAGTGCTGCACTCTACGAAACACGTCCACTTGCCTTGAGAGTTTGTGGGTAAGAGAGACGGAACAACATGTGCAATACTAGAGGATTCCAAGTCCGAATGGAAATCCTAAAATCCACCCCCTAAATCACTACAGAATCTTGGAATTTTTTTTACCTGAATGGGGGAGGGGGAAGGTGTTGCTTTGACTACTTTAAATCTTTTAGTTAAAATCAGTCAGAATTGATATATGTACTATATATTTTGTCATTGTTTTGTAGGACATTTTGGTGGGATGCCTTTTAGCTGTTGGTGGAAATCTCCTTATAAGTGTTTCATTAAATATCCAGGTAGACATACATGAGCAGTAACATCTAGATATAAATCAAAGTTGGTTTGGTCCATGACGATTTAGTCGGAGGTATTACTTTGTTAATTAAATAATCTTATCTTTTCAAGAAATACAGTCACATGAAAAATGCAGAGAATCCAGTATCGGTCCACTACACCAGAGATCCTTTGTGGTGGACAGGAATATTGCTCATGGGTCTTGGTGAAATTGGTAATTTCTCAGCATATGGATTTTCACCTGCATCACTTATAGCCCCCTTAGGAACAACAACTGTTGTAGGTTTGTAGTATTGCCATATTTTCCATGTTCATAGTAGTTGTTTTATCAATTTTAATGTCTTTGAAAAGATTTGATAAGACATTTTCATTGAATAATACCAGTATAGATAAGTGATCTAATTTATTTACTAGTTCACCTGAGCCAAAGTGAGCTTTTCTGATGAAAATGACTGTGAATGATAAGAGGTATATTTGCCGACCAAAATCGACAATCATGCTTTTATTTCAAAATTCAGTGTATTTTGTGCAAGAATTCTGATGCAACTCAATTATGAAAACATGCTTATGCATAATGCGTTCAAATTTTACCAGCAAGGCCAGAGCAAGTCTACAGAAGGGGTTTAGAGTTTTGCTTTTGAATATGTTAAAGAATTCTTTAACAATCTGTGTAAGAACTTTAATTTTCAAGAGACTTGCCTTGTTTTTTTTTAAAATTTGAAAAACTTAAATAACAAGGTTTTAAGAAGATGATTACCAGCGAGTACGTGTTATAGGCCTTGTTTCTCCCATTGTACACTTACAGGAATTTTTTTGTAATCAACTTTCCTTCAGGTAATGTTAACTTTCCTGAAATATATATTGTTTCCCCAACATCCTGCATCCACATGCAGTTTGCAGTCTATGTAACCTGTAGTTAATGTTGTAAACTTTTTTTCTTTTTTGAATTTCCTTCTCTATAAACTGCCCTCTGGGCCCAAAATTGGAATAAACTTATCTTATCTTATCTATATTCACATGCAATAGACACAAGTGCACTCGATGATCTGTGAAAATGAAATACACATTGAAAAAGTTCTAAGATTGAAAAATTTAAAAACAACCATTCAGAATCGGTCCAGTTGGTGTGTCACGATAAAGATCCCTCCCTGCTCAATGACCATATGCGCTGAGTTTAGGCCAAAATTTTGCAGCCCTTCACCGACAATGGTGACGTCTCCATATCAGTGAAAAATTCTCAATCAATCAATTTTTTTGTGTGAGGAGGCTCAGATTAAGATTAGATCCTTATTTGTTTATGATAAAACCTAGTTATACCCCCCGCAACAAGTTGTGGGGGGGTATACTGGAATCGGGTTGTCCGTCTGTCTGTCCGTCCGTCCGTCCGTCTGTAGACGCAATGGTTTCCGGGCTCTAAAGCGTTATCCTTTCCACCTACTGTCACCATATCATATATATGGACTACCCATGGGATGAAGATGTTCCCTATCGATTTTGGGGTCAAAAGGTCAAAGGTCAAGCGCACTGGACATCGAAGTAGCAATATGGTTTCCGGGCTCTAAAGCGTTATCCTTTCCACCTACAGTCACCATATCATACATATGGACTACCCATGGGATGAAGATGTTCCCTATCGATTTTGGGGTCAAAAGGTCAAAGGTCACGCGCACTGGACATCGAAGTAGCAATATGGTTCGGTTTGTCATGCCATTTGTTTTTTACACTCAGAAAAGAGGTAGTTTATACCTATTACCAACACCCTTTGGGAGATTGGGGTAAGCGGGGGGGGGGGGGGGGGGGGGGGGGGGGGTATTCTTAGTGAGCATTGCTCACAGTACCTCTTGTTTACATTTGGTCTGTGATGCTCCTATGGAGCCTGTAACCTGGTCGTATCTTCCTTCTGTGCAGCCTTCATGTAATGGCAGGCAGCCGCTGTGAGATTTTCTTACGGAATCATGGGCTCCAGCCATCAAGGAAAGGAAGGCTGCCTGCTGACACACTTGGAGTAAATGTATAAGGAACTCCTATGAAATGGCAAAATTAATTTGTTTTGAAATCTCGTTTCCATAATGTGTATTGATTTTCATTAATTTGTGGGGATATGGTTTTCACTAATTTGTTGGGATATGATTTTCAATTTCAATTTCAATTTATTTATTGACATAACCATGTTGGCATACAGTCAAAATAACCGAAAAAATGACATTAATTTTCATTATTTTGTGGGGATATAGGCCGGGATTTATCCAGCTTTTATATATGTTATTACCCATTTCATATTTAAGGGGAAGTTTTGAGAATTCAATCATAAACTTCCTCCAGGGGAGGGGAGGGGAGGGGAGGGGGACATTCTCAGATCATAATATCTAAAATAAGGCACATCAATTGATTGATTACTGAATCTTGTCTATATTGCAAGAATTTGATAATTATAGAAAAATACTTAGAATATACATGTATAAAATGATTTGTTCAAATTCCCATACATTTTCATGTAGTTTCTACATTTTATGGGGAATTTTTACCTGTGGAAGGGGAAAATATTCATTTGTTTTCAGAGGGGAAAAGGTACCCTTTACTGGTAGTAAAAAGAATCTCAATAAATCCCTGCATATGATTTCATTATTTTGTGGGGATATGATTTCATTATTTTGTGGGGATATGATTTCATTATTTTGTGGAGATATGGTTTTCATTAATTTGTGGGGATATGATTTCATTATTTTTGTTGGAGTAGGATTTTCATTGATTTTGTGGGGGTATGATTTTCATTAATTTGTAGGGATATGATTTCATTATTTTTGTTGGAGTAGGATTTTCATTGATTTTGTGGGGGTATGATTTTCATTACTTTTGTTGGAGTATGATTTTAACTATTTTTTGTGGGAGTAGAGTAGGATTTTCATTATTTTGTGGAAGTTTGATTTATATTACCAGTATTTTTGTGGTATAACTTTCATAATTTTTGTGGAAGTATGATTTTCATATGTCTGTGTTATGCATATACCTATGAATTCAAATCCTCCATGAACATGACAAAGTGTCATTCTTGAACCATTCAATCAATTCACAAAAATTGGACCACACCAAAATAATTTATGATTCAGTAACTCATTGGTTTATTTTTGAAAATATAACATCTTGTCACAATGCATGGAGATGTACATGTGTGCAGGTTTATTAAAGACTTGTCAGTAATGAATGGATGCATTCTTTTGCAGCTAATATGTTTCTGGCAGCATTGTTCCTAAAAGAGAAAATAAAAGCTGAACACTTGTTTGGTAAGTATAAATTAAAGTTACATGCTTTAAACAGTGAAAGGGACTACTAATTTCCTCTCCATCTTTCTGTCTGTCTGTCACAACTTAGACCTTTTATATACTCGTCATAAGTGGTTTGTATTATGTTATGGCACAATGCGTCTGCATGTCAGTCCATGTGTCAGTAACTTTTTGAGTTCGATAAAACAGTACTTACAAGACTGAGATCATCAAACTTGGTACACATGTTCCCAATGATTATTTGTTTTTCAAGGTCAAAATAAGATAGAAACAGTACTTGTAAGGCTGGAATCATCAAATCTGATATACATATTTAGGCATCATAGATGTGCAGATCAAACTTGGTACACGTTTTCCTAATGATTAGAGAAGGAAGCTTTTTATTATACCCCCCGCAACAAGTTGTGGGAGGGGGGGGGGGGGGGGGTATACTGGAATCGGGTTGTCCGTCCGTCTGTAGACGCAATGGTTTCCGGGCTCTAAAGCGTTATCCTTTCCACCTACAGTCACCATATCATACATATGGGCTGCCCATGGGACGAAGATGTTCCCTATCGATTTTGGGGTCAAAAGGTCAAAGGTCACCTGCACTGGACATCGAAGTAGCAATATGGTTTCCGGGCTCTAAAGCGTTATCCTTTCCACCTACAGTACCATATCATACATATGGGCTGCCCATGGGACGAAGATGTTCCCTATCGATTTTGGGGTTAAAAGGTCAAAGGTCAAGCGCACTGGACATCGAAGTAGCAATATGGTTTCTGGGCTCTAAAGCATTATCCTTTCCACCTACAGTCACCATATCATACATATGGACTACCCATGGGATGAAGATGTTCCCTATCGATTTTGGGGTCAAAAGGTTAAAGGTCACGCGCACTGGACATCGAAGTAGCAATATGGTTCGGTTTGTCATGCCATTTGTTTTTTACACTCAGAAAAGAGGTAGTTTATACCTATTACCAACACCTTTTGGGAGATTGGGGTAAGCGGGGGGTATTCTTAGTGAGCATTGCTCACAGTACCTCTTGTTTTTCAAGGTTATAGGTCAAAGGTCAAACTTACAGGGGTAATTTTATAGGCACAAAATGAGATATTTAATGGTTTAGTGCAATGTTCATCTGTTCATCCATCAGCATCTTGTTGGAAGGATAAAAAGAGCACTGATAAGGCTAGGATAATCAAACATAGTACACATATTTTTCATGGTGAGAGAAAGATGCTTAATATGGTAATAATGTAATTTAGATTCCTGTAATTTCTCAAGATCAAAGGTCAAGGTTATACTTTCACGGGTAATAATGAAGGAATAACAGTATCAATAAAGTAAGATCATATAACTTGGGTGTATATTTTCCCCATGGTGCTAATGCCAAGTATATTTTGAAAATTTGTGATGTTGCTTCTTAAGTTATTAGAGTGAAATCTTTCTTCAATTTAATGTTTAACAAAATCCTTTCTTCAATACTGTATTAGAGAATGTGCCAAAAAACAGTGCCAGAGTCATGTTTTTTACCAAGAATTTGAACACTAATTTTTTTTTATTACTACATGTATTGCCTTTCTGGTATATGGAACAGATGTATAACTTTGCACAGTTTTATCATGCTTTGATTTAGGAAGCAATTTGGTATGTGATTTGCTAATTAATGTATGATTACAGATCGAGTTAAAATTTTGTCACAGTTGATTGGTTTTTATATAATATTTATGGGAGTTTGTGCCAAATTTAGTTTTCCAGACTTTTCTTCACTATGCTTTAATTTGATACGCAGTTTTCTAAATAGTAGATACAGGTCAAATTTCACTTTTGTTATAGTTGACGTATTCTAACAAACAGTAAGACTTAGCTTCATGGTTTACTGAACTTCTTTAATTTGTTTGGGTTTTTTTTGGGGGGGGGGGGGGGGGTCACCATGCTTTGATTTAGGAAGCTGAAATTTGGCATGATTTACAGATCAAGATTAAATTTCCTCACAGTTGACTGGTTTTCACATATTCTGACTAGTTTTCCATATATTTTTATTGTGTTGAGTTCCATGAAATTGACTGAAAAAATTCTGAAATAAATTTTCCTATTCTTTTTTTATGTTGATGTAAAATTATTCAAGCAGAACATTTCATGGACAACTTCCATGTAATTTACTGAAAAAATTCTGAAATAAATTTTCCTGTTCTTGTTTTATGTTGATGTAAAATTATTCAAGCAGAACATTTCATGGACAACTTAACTTGGGGCTGGTAGAAAATATGTATTGCTTTGCAATATTTACAAAATGCTTGTCATACTTTACTGTAGCTACAGAACTAAAGCTCTTTGAAAAAATATTGGGACAGATCAGAGTTCTGCAGCTTTTACTGTTGATTATGAAAGATACTCATATGTAACAATGGGGAACAGTTGTCACCCTTTGAAATCTTGGTAGACTGTGGTGGTTTTTTTTATAAAGACTATCTCATGTTACATTAAAAAAAAAATTATTATGTTTTATTTTATTGACAGGATCTGCTTTGGCAGTTATCGGAGCATTTCTTCTGATTGCCTTTTCTGCAAAAGTAAGATAGTCCACTTGCAGATATAAGTTCTCTTTTACAGAATCTCTTCAGTACTTGATTACATACATTGAAAAATAATTATGTTGTGTACCTCTAAATTTAACTGATGACAATTCTATATTAAGGATGTCAATACAATATTGATTGTGGTATTAAGAATTGTGAAACAATTTATTCCAGAATGAAAGAGTATTAAATGGAGATGAAATAAATCAAGCACTCATTCAACTGCCATTTGTCATCTATATTGTAAGTGAATTTTTAAATTAGACTTTAGAATTTCATTATAATGAAATTATAATGTGGTTGAATTAAAGAGGTTTAGTTCTCCAATTCTTACCAAAATGATTAAAAAACACTTTACATTACATGATAAAAATCACTATGTTTATACATTGACACAATCTGCAAGCTTTTGATGTAACAAGGATAGAAACAATGACTGTGACAATATTTGTACAGAAATAAACAATGCAGACAATCTTTTGCTTAATATTCACAAAATTTGATCAAAAGTGGAACTCTATTTTTATTTTGAGCCTGAGATTTATGTTTCTCTGTCCAGCATTTAGATAGAGTTCAGAATTGAAGTTTTTACTTAAGTGACAGCTAATTTCCCTTGTCTAAATAAGGAATTTATAATGGCTTTATCAAAAGTTGCCATTTGTCAAATTCCATATTGCAGGTGTTAATTTGCAATTTCTGTATTCTTCAAAATGATCAAATGATCATGAATGATTGATACAATAAAAACAATGATTTGTAATAGATACAAATATTAATTCTTTTTATGGAGTGGTAAATTTTCTGTGATGTTTGAGAGTTGGAATAATTTATACTCCTTATATAGATATACAAATTTCCCCCACTGTTTTGGACGTAGAGAAAAGAAGAGACTAAATGCAACATTGTACAGTGCGCGTATCTTCTAGCTTGTGTTTGTTTACAATCGTAATGTTATCATGAATGTCGTAAAATGAGAAAAAAAGTAAAAAATGGTTATGTTTTATTTAATTTTTGTTAGTTTATGAACATTACTAACAAACAAAAACACATATTAATGTTGTACTGTGTGCATACAAATAGAACACACGCATTTCCATATTTACGACTTTTAAAAGTATGGAGACCCACTCGTGGTAAAATTACCACGAGAGTACATCCTTAAGAAAACATGAACTTAGTTTTCATTTTCATCAATTTTGAAAATAGTTTGTAGCAAAAGTGGTAAATGTCTATATGATGGTGTGTTATTTCTTTCAGTGTGTGGAACTTGTTGGGCTCGGTGTGCTTTTCTTCCTTCTATACTACAAAGCAATGACGAAAGTGGTGATATATTTGCTTATTTCTTCAGTTGTGGGTGAGCCTTATAATGTAGTCAATTGAATTTTCACTGAGATTAATGGAGTTTACCTTGACATGAAAATAATGTTTTTCTGAGCTATTTTGTGTTTATTTAAGTTTTGGAAAATTATGTCTCCTTGATGAATCAGACATAGCAAGTCTCACCAAATATATGTGATATCCAGTACTCAAAAGAAAGTGGTTGGTAATGCAAGTGAATATCTAAATCTTTCAAACAGATTTTACAAAATTTAATAGATTTAACATTCAGTTAGAATGTTTTTTCTACGTTCCGAAAAAGATAACTAAGGTCTGACATTATGAGTGCATTTGAGACTGCCATTCTTCACACGAGTACGAATTCCTGTCAATCCTGAATGCCAAGTATGCATCATGAGAACGGGTTTGAGGTGCAAGAACTTACACGGCCGGGCCACCTCTGTAGGTAGTGTGGTTGAAGAATACGTTCGTGCGCACATGTTGTCGTCATTTGCAATTCTAAGCAAGGAGCACAAGAACAATGGTAATGGCGGACTCAAAAGCACTCTTTGTTTGCCATATATTTTTATGAAGAAATTTCTCCACCTCCAGTCGGAGGTTTTTTTTAAATAAAAACTTTTTTAATACTTGTGAGCCAAATTCAATGTTAAACTCATAACCAATAAAGCGATGCTTCTTGTACTCACTAATATCGATTTTATGGGTTCTTTCATCACATAAACAGTCTCTTGAAAACATTTTCTAACAAACTGTCGAGCTTTGTTTTGAGTCACATGACTCATTCGCTCAAATGACTGTTTGTGGATACCAAAGCTGTTTGTTGAAATAAATTTTACAGAGTTTAATGAAGTGCAAAATTTTAATAAATGTTATGTATAATTATTTATCAGTAGCTTTGATATGAGGGACCCCACTAGATCTGTTGAAGCGTGATCAATCAAGAATCACTATGGATTTTTTTTGTTAGAATTTTTACAATGTAATACAGAATCACGGCATCTTGGGAAAACATAGTAACCATGTACATTTTATGTAGGTTTGTTAAGAAATGGTCTTATGCTTTCTAAAATATTCCATGATAAGCGTTCCAACATAATAAGCGTTCCCACATAATAAACCATAAATGTAAAAACATCAAGCTGTCAAACTGTTTGCATGATTATAATTTAGGAATGAACCCACTACCAAAACTGAAATTCATGACCCCTGGGTTTAGAGTTTCAGGTCCCAGGGTGGGACTAAGTTGGTCCCACCCTGCATGTTTGAAAATTTACCTTGGAAAAATTTCTTCTTTACTTCAGGACATCAAGTATGCATGATTATAATGAGTATTGAGTCATCAGACTACTAAAATTAAGAAATTTACGACTTCAAGGTTCAGATTTGACTATCATTACATGTGCAAACAAGCATGGAATTTTTTACTGAATATTCCTAGAGTAGGAGTTTTGGGCAAATTACCTAACATGTTAGAAATGTTAACTTTGTGTATCAATAATTTTAAAAATTTCATGCAAACAAGTCATAAGCTTTGGAAAATGTGATGCATGGTACTCATGACCATGGGCCTTTTGTTATGATTAAGTCACCTCACCTCACCTCACCTCACCTATCCTCTTCATGCCCGCTGGCACATAAAATAATGCTTAAGTACTATTCTGTTAAATAAATTTTATAAAATAAAATGTGGTGATATTAACTTTATTTCACATACATGTAATTTACAACAAAACCTTGCGTTGTCTTACAGCCTCATTCACAGTCATAGCAGCAAAGGCAGTTTCCAGCATGTTACAGATTACGTTTGCTGGCATTCCTCAGTTCTCCTATCCCATTCTGTACATTATGCTGGTAGTGATGATAGTTACAGCCATTACACAGATTAAGTAAGTCAGTGTTCAATACTGTACAGCAATATTTTTGTGGTTTGAGCTGCAAGATGTGCCACTCTATGTGTTTTAGCTCACCTTAGCTGAAAGTTCAAGCAATCTTTTCCGATCAAATTTTTTCTGCAGTCTGTCTGTACGTCATCTTTTGTTAAGTTATCACATTTTCAATGACATCTCAAAACCAATAGATTAACTTGACCAATTTTCACCACAAGTTATCCTTGGGTAAAGGGAATTTAAGTTTATTCAAATGAAGGGCAGTGTCCTCTTCCTAGGGGAGATTATTCAGAAATTTTGAAAATAAATTGGAGGTGGTTAAGAAATTTTCTTCTCAAGAACCACTTAACCAAGAAAACCCCAAACCAATATGAAAGCTTTATACATACAGGTATATTGAGGATTCAAATTTTACATTGGAAGATATGGAGAAGGTCTTTAATAATCTTCCCCTCAATCAACTAGGTATTATGCAGAAACACAACATTTGTTGAATATGTGTTATTATAAACAACACACATTTCATGTAGGGAATAATATTTTTTACCCATCCATCTGTTAGCCCATGAGTGTGTCATGAAACTTTGTAGTTAAGAAGGTCTTGCTGTGTAGATGTGCATATTTGCAGGAAATTTTAATCTGATTTTTTCCCCCGGGAGTTATGCAGCTTATGCCCATTTTGAAGTTTGGCCTCCGTCAGTCCTGTTCTTGTCAGTGCAGCTCCTCTGAAACCGCTCAACAGAATTTAATGAAACTTTGTATTAGATATGGACATACCAGTACTGTGTACATGTACACATTCACAGGAAATTCTGATTTGATTTTTTTCTGGGAGTTATGTCCCTTTTGAATACAGAAGTCTGGCTTCTGTATTGACCACATATATATTCACAAAGAAATTAAAAATGATATTTGAGTGATTCCAGTTCCATATTCTCCACATGCTGCCATTCAAATAAACATTAAGATGTAAAGTTAATGTTCTGTATTTTATGCATAGTATTGCCATTCATTATGTGTGTCATTCATTGTGGGGGCATGGGAGCTAGCTCACTTGTTCTTTCATCTCAGTATTGGTATGTATTTAACTGGAGGCACCTATCTGTCAATATTCATTGACAAATACTATGACTATAAGTAGCTATTAGTTGGCAGTGGTGCTTCTAGGTGACAAGGATTTATCAAACTTATCAAATCTGACTTATCCACGTAAATCATTCACATTGGAAACTTCCAAAACAATTCATCTACATCTTAAGTTAGTGATTGAATTGCAACCTTTGTATAACAGATTATTATTACATCCTGTACAGTGATGGTGTAAGGCGGTGGGGGTGGGGAGTATAACGAGTGAGCCTGATTTTAACCAAGAGATGCAGTGTATCATGGTCCAGTAAATCTAAATATGATTTTCAATACTTTTGAGAACATTGAATAAACCTGGGAACAATTTCATTTTCTGTTATGACTGGCTTTGTTTATAAGTTATTAATATACAAGTACATTCTTGTCACAAATGGTATTTTATATGAATTTCCTATCTCTTTCACAGATATCTTAATGAGGCCATGAAGAGCTTTGATGCCACAGTGGTTGTACCAACCAATTTTGTGTTTTTTACAATCAGTGCAATCACAGCAGGTAAACAGATGTAATTTTAGTATTTATTTTAGTCAAGACTCTCTCTGTCTCAGTAACTGAGAAAGTTCCACTTAAACCCCCTATTGTCTCCATCCTGCAATTTCTTCCTGTCATATCACACCTCAGACGTGGAAATTGGACTACTCAGAATATCTGAGACCTAGTGAAACTCCAGTCAGTCCTGCATCTACCTTACCACATTGTCAGCATCTATATCTGAAAAAAATACAATGAAGAAATTAAAATGTGCAGAACTATTACTTTCCTTGATTTACATGTATTTCATTATTGCAGGTATAGTTTTCTACAAGGAGTTTTGGGGCATGAATGTTTTGGAAATATTCATGTTTTTCATAGGGTGAGTATTTATCAATGTTTAAAACTCCTATACTGTATGCCTAAAATCTTAAAAATAGTAAGAAACAAGAGGCCCATGGGCCTAGAATCGCTCTTCTGATACATTGTAGAACAGGCAAAAATTCTCACTAATCAAGATTCATCAATTAACAAAGTTTGATGATGTTAAGTCAAATAGTACCTGAAAATTTAAATGTAACTGTCCAAAAGTAGGTCACGGTGACCTACTTTTGGTCGACACACTGAAGACTCAAGATGCATCAACTGACAAGTCAAATAGTATTCAAATATAGCCGTCAAATTCCAAAAGAAGGCCACAGTGACCTACTTTTTGGTCGACACACTCCAAAGACTCGAGATGCATCAACTGACAAAGTTTGATAATTGGAGTCAAATAGTATCTGAAATATTCAGATGTAAACATCAAATTCCAAAAGTAGGTCACAGTGACCTACTTTTTGGTCGACACACTCTGAAGACTCAAGACCCATCAACTGACAAAGTTTGATGATTGTAAGTCAAATAGGATCTGAAATATTCAAATATAGCCGTCAAAATCCAAAGATAGGTCACGGTGACCTACTTTTTAGTCAACACACTCTGAAGACTCAACATGCATCAACTGACAAAGTTTGATAATTGTAAGTCAAATAGTATCTGAAATATTAAAATATAGCCGTCAAATTCCAAAAGTAGGTCACGGTGACCTACTTTTTGGTCAGCAAACTATGAAGACTCAAGATGCATCAACTGACAAAGTTTGATGATCCTAGCTTTCATAGTGTCCAAAATATGCATCAAAATTGAAAATGTGAAATTTGAATGTCTGCAAAATTCAAAAAGTAGGTCATTATGACCTACTTTTTTTATAAATATGTTTTGAGGCCTCTAGACGCATCAACTTACAAGATTTGATGATTCTAAACCTCTCAGTATCTGAAATAACAACCTAAAATGTATTCATAAATGATTAGCCATAAAATTCAGAAAGTAGGTCATGGTGACATACTTTTCACATGACGCAGTTCAAGGTCCCATGATCCATCAACTGACAACTTGATGATCATAGGCTCAAAAGTGTCCAAGATATGCATCAAAATCCATTTAATAATAATTACCTGAGAAATTCAAGAAGTAGGTCACCATGACCTACTTTTGAGACAACATGATATTAGGTCCTAAGATGCATCAACTGACAAAATTTGATGATCCTAGTTCTTATACTAAGCAAAATATCAAAGTTTTAACAAAACAAAATTTAAGGTCAACTTTGAAGTGACCTTGAGACCACACCCTTTACCCCAAGATGATGCCTTGAACAATTTTTTTTATCTACAACCTACCCTCATCCTTATGCATAATTTTGGTGATAATTTGCCCAGTGGTTCTTGAGAAGAAGATGTTTTAGCAACCACTACTTTTGTTTACATTTTCCTAATTATCTCCCCTTGTTAAAGGGTCACAACCCTAGTTTTAGTACAAATGAAAGCCCTTGGGCCAAGGATACCCTGTAACAAATTTGAGAAAAATTGGCCAAGGGGTTCTTGAGATATAGCCCTTTTCCCAAAAAGTTGACACACACCGCACGCCAGACATATGGCCATATGATTAGCTCTTTGAGCCTTTGGCTCAGAAGAGCTAAAAAGTCAGTTACAGATCAAGAAGTTTTCTCGAATACACCAATTTTGTCGAAGATGATCACTGGTCCTGGCTGTTTTCCCAATATAAAGAATACACTGCTTATGTCAAAGTGTCTGCAAGGTCCCAAGCCCTATTCTACCTGATTTATCTCAGAGTATGGTACAGTCAATATTCGGTTTGCTTCACACATTCTCACCCATGGCTATTCATACCTGTTAAAACTGGTGGTTGCTGATTAACCCCCACTTCATGCAAGGTATCAGTGTGCTGGGAATTGGCATGGCTGCTTGGATGTTTAGTGTGACCATAAAATGATTAAATTCACAGCTAATTATATCATATCTGATATTATGGAGACCATATTTAATAATACATAAATATTATCATCATGCTTTATAAATAAACACCAAGACTTCTTGGATTTCTAAATATATTCGAGGAATTTATAATTGAGTAATTTCGCGAGATGCATCACTCGTGAAATAAAAATTCTCGCTTTTATTTTTCTGTTGTTAAAATATATGTTAAAACTCTTGGTTAACAGACTACATGCTAGTTCACATTCACACGATTTGACATATGATTACCGTCAAGCGAAAACCACTCTTAAGTGCATTGTGACGTTATCGAGAAATTAAGCGGTAAAGTCGACGTCACGTTTTTACGATATGACGGCATGACTTTTTGCAACGTTGTTTTTTTCACTTACGTGTTATAGGCGCTTCCTTGAGAAGTCATGGAACTGTCAGTTCGCACTTTAAAACACACAAGTTTCATTTATCTGTTATATATACAATTATTATATATTATATCGGTTTAAGGACATGCGGGACGATGTGGCCAAAAATAACTCGTCAATGAATTTTTTTTCTTTTTTTCATGAAGCACCATCAGGATGTCCTGTACAATGTGTATAAATTTCATGGCCACTTTCTAGGTATACAAGGGATGTAATAAGCTTTGAATTAACCCCCTTTTCGAAAATTGTGAATTTTACAAGATTATTCCGATTTTCTATTCAAAAAAATAATTTGATGGAATTTTTATCTATATCTTTTACAATAATTTTTAGAATATATGTAAAATATAAAATATATATTAATAAAATGCTTAAACATAACCATATAATAAGAAATTGGGAAAATTTAAGGATTTGGGGTGGAAATTGGTACTCAAAAACAGGGTAGTCCAGATACTAAATGAAGCACTGCTCAAAAACTTGTCAATGAATATTTTTTGCAAACACTGCAATTAAAAGCTATTCATATACCCAACTTCCTGTAGAAATATGAAGGGGTGAAGCTAATCTTGATTTTGAAGTAGGCGTCCTTGAAGTTATACATTGATATGTTCACTTGAGGTTAGGCTTGGCGAAATATTTGTTATTAATAACTTTCAAGCTTATATTCTTTTCATGTACAACTACTTTTAAAAGTAATGGGGGATGGGACAGTCTCAATTTTTTTGCACTACAAAATTAAAAAAAAAAAAGCTCATTGTCAAAGACGGGGGGGGGGGGGGGGGGGGGAGGGGGGGCAGCCTAATTCTTCGTGCCTGTTTTGGAATACATTGTTAAAAACTATATTTGTTTTGAACCTATTGAAATATTTAGAATTTTCATAATTATGGAACAAAAATTGAGTTAATGGAAACAAATAAAAAAAATTTTTTTTAAATATACATGTATATATTAAACATGGCTTCAAACAAAACATCTAGTCTAGCTCTAAACAATACATCTTCTTTCAAACCACGGGTAAGGTCTAGTTAACGTCAATATGAGCTAGTACTATACTTCCTTTACTAGATCAACAGCATTTCCGCGGCCATGGTAGCTAGTGCCGCTTGACTTGATCGTCTCCATGCTATTTTTCAAGGTATTTATGTATCGCACATGTTGTGACTTTTCACCTTTTTCTTTTTCACATGTCTGCCTCTCGCATAAATTCCGACGTGTGTCATATTTTTAAAATTAGTTACCATTTCCGCAGCAGTGTTTCGTAAAGTTAGTAAAAATAATTTGGAATATGAAATAGTTTCAGAGATAAAGCGTACTTATATTTACATGAAAATGCTTGCAAAAATTAAACATTCCTAGTATGGACGTTAATATTTGACCAAAAGTAACGATTGTCGTCATAAGGGGGGTGGGGTATTTTTCGCAAACAAGGATCGATTATAAAAGCACCTGAATAGTTTGTACGTTTCCAAAGCAAGATTCGGAGAAATGTGTGTCCAGTTCTAGTTTCACACTACTATAGTAAATATCAACAAACGATCATCATCTTACACTTGCACTGAGTCATTGTTTACAGACGGTTGACTTTCTTTTTGTAAATGCCTAGAGATGCAAATTGCATGTGCATGTAGGAGCGATTTCGGTGACTTGTAGGCTATACTATCAAAATTATTGTGGCGCATACTATATATATATATAATATATGCAATGTATATATATGAAAAAGAGACTTGTAATCACTATGAAATAAAATGAAAATTATCATTTGACAAGAATTCAATCAACAGATTTACACAAAACACTTGACAGCGGTAGCAAATTACAACAAAATATGATGACATTTACCCCGCGATACAACGTCGTGACGTACTTTTTTTTATTATGACGTCGTATAGTGTGTCTGTACAGTATTGTGATTTTTCTCGGGAAGCTTAACTACGCTGCGTCCGGTTCTAAATTTATAATAAATTTGCAACCATCACGTGATCATCGTCCCGCATATCCTTAAGTGTTAATTATTGATGTTAATTAGTGTTATGTATATACAGGATTTTCGTCGAAAATAAAAGAATGTTTACATATATTTCCCTTTCTTTGGGAATTACATCTAAAATGAAAGTCTATAGAAATGGAAATGTTTCATCTGATATCCTAAATTTATGTGTGGCATATGTCACATTTCTTTTTAAAAAGTAACGTATGTCTGCCCCCCTTCCCCCATGGGCCTCTTGTTTTTTTTTAAACATGCCATTTTTATCCAAACATAAACACATGGTAAACAGGTAACTCTAATGATTCAAAAGAGGCAGCGTAACCACTCATTAATCCAATTATGCATGTCTTAAACATGATTAAACAATCAAACAAAATACTACAGTTTTTCTATTTTTCAATTTACAAAGATGCTTCAAATTGTGAATTTTTAATTTTGTACTTCGAATGATGAACCTAATTTTCAATTTTAAAATCCCTTAATCCAATTAAAAAAAAAAGAGTTTCACCTTATAGTGGAATTGCATTGAATAAACGTATAAAGTCTACTCTGGATGTATTGAAATTCAGGGGACCAACTGGAAATGTTAATTATATCCAAAGTTCAGTATAACCAATGTTGAACTATTTAAATTGTGTCTTACTTCACAATAACAGATAATTCAATATGAGTGACTTCAATATAATTGGAGTAGACCACAAACATACGCGAAGTCACTGAAACAAAATCAGAAAACAAGTTGAGTTACTTTGAACACTTGGATATCTGGAAGTTTTGTGGAGGACCCTCCCGACTTCGAGATATAGATACAGTATCTAACTGTATGTTACGGTGCATGTGTACTTGTAGAGTATAGGTAAATATTTATTCCTTACATTCATTTCTTTGTAGGTGCTTTTTATCATTCATTGGTGTTTATTTCATCACACTGGGTAAAATGTCTGCCAATAGTGGAGAAGAAGTTCGGGAGCCTTCCTCCTCAACAGAGTACGCCCAACAAATTTCTCCTGGTATCTTCCCATGTGAGTTAGCTTTTCATCCTATGTGCAGGAGAGCAAAATACATAATATTCACTTTGGTTGGATTGTTTTTCTTTTGTTTGAATGTCTGGAATTCATGCTGCAGCTGAAACATCTACCTTAAAGATGTGCGGATATAATTATTTCCTCCTGAAAGTATAGATTGTGTCTTATGATATGTGTAATGCAATTTTACATGTCTACACAGGTCAATAGCAATTTCTCGGGTGACAGCCAAATTTATGATTGATGGGCATCAACTGCATATCATTTGAAACAAAAGTCAATGCTAATTTCTCACATTAACCAAATTAAAAAATTGTGTTTTTTCCCTTTTGTTAATAATAAGCTTTCTGGAAGGTAGTATTTCATTGTTGGAAGATTCTGCATACAGCATTATTTTTGACATTGCAGCATGGCTTATGGCAACAGTAAATGTGGGTGAAGTTCAGCCGAAAGGGGAAGTAACTCATCTGTCAGATTCCGATAGGGAACCTTTTTTTCAATCCAAGACTGGGGCAGAAAGTTTTACATCACAAGATACAATGTACAGTTCTGCAAGTTCCCCAGTCCAGACAGTAGGAGCTCAGTCTAACTATGGAGCCACAGAACATTGAGTCTCTACATCAATACCAAAGTCCAGATGTTTACTAGTATTATATCGTTGCATTCATGTCGTGCACATGCATGCACTGACTACTTAGTAATATAATCTGCATAATATTCATACTTGTTTTGCATAAGGTTTTACATGTACAAGTTTATATTCAACATATCCAATGGTTACAAGTATTTTGTGTTATGAAGTATTATTTTGTCAATATTTTGTAGGTGAAAAATGTTCACGCTTCACATTTTGTTATATTTTTTTCTTTTCTGGTTTCTATTATCGTCATCATGTATTTCCTATTTTGATATTATCCTTCAGAATAATACGGTCAGTTTGATTGTCAGGTGCAGGGAGACAATTCAAAATGTCTTCATTTCATGCAGATGACAAGGTGACAACTGGGTTGTCTCCCTTTAGATGACAATAAAATGGTGCAAGCATGATAGTGCTGATACATAAAATATACTAGTTAATTAATATGTGAATCGGTAAACAAGAAATTGTAATGGTGATGTCAGTATGACATCAGAGGAGTAGGTAGAAAAACACGACAGG
Source organism: Ostrea edulis (assembly GCF_947568905.1). Lineage (NCBI taxonomy): Eukaryota > Metazoa > Mollusca > Bivalvia > Ostreida > Ostreidae > Ostrea > Ostrea edulis. Next base: position 53,047,082 of record NC_079167.1, read on the forward strand.
TTTGAAAATGTATATACTCTTAATTCTTTAAATTCAGATTCTTCAAGACAATAAAACTTTTATGGGATGTTAAGTAGGGAGACATCACAAATATTATTAGATCTGAGTAGGGTTATCTCTCTCAGGTGCAGGTGTCATTTGGTGATAACCTGGTAATATGCAATTTCTGAGTTGCCCAATAATTCCCTTTGTCGAACTCTTACACACAGTGAGACACAAAACATACTATCGTCCACACGCGGTGGGTATAAATGCTTATCGCTGCCTTCATATATTGCCTAAAGGCCAATTATCAGACATCATGCAACCACCCAAATTGCAGGGACACACAATATTAGTAAGTTTATTAGTATTTAATAATAAAATAGCTCAAACAAAAATCATTAATCACCATTTTCTTTGATTAAAATATCACTCGTGCAGAAGAGGAAATATAAAATAATTTCATATTTAATTTTATGACATAATTCAATCAAATATTATTCTTGATATGGTCAGTTTACTGTATACCAACAGCTGATATAAACAAAATTTACACTTTCATTACTGTTATCCATATTTACATAGCTAGTCTATTGTATATGTATACATCTTGTACCCACCCAAGCGTTCAACAGAACAGTGAACGTACCTCTATCGCAGAAGAGCTGATATCTCGGAAGTTGCGTATTGTGATGTGTTCCTACTAATCGGACCATAATTGTATATAGTATATGATACAGGATACATGTATGCATCATTTTGTGTTGCAAAAGCATTTGCTTACAACACTAGAGTATATTATACAAATTTATCACAAATATACAAATTATTATTGTGTAATATATATTGTATTGGAAATAATTATAGGGAATCGGATGGTATTTCATTTTATAATGGTTTGAGGGTTCTTTCTACCAATTTATTTATTCAACCAGGATACATTGAAGAGGTACAATATTTATCAGCATTTGAGTTTCATATTACATAATTCATATCCATAAATTCATCTCCAAACAAAGTTGTAAAAATTTGTACAGTTCACAAAATTGTCTATGATAAATTAATTGATTCCACAGTTTCTATGCCACTGTAATTAGAGATTTGGGGGCATAAACACTAGTTTTTGCAAAAACTTTAACCTTGGCGATAACTTTTGAATGGTTAGTGTTAAGGCTTTCATATTTCACATGTGTATTCCTTGTAACAAGACCTTTCTTTTAATATCGAAAGTTTTTACCTTTGGAGTTTTACCTAATTTTGGAAATTTTTAACCTTGGCCATAACTTTTTAATGTTTAGTGATAGGGCTTTCATTTTTCATAGGTGTATTCCTTGTTGCAAAACCTCTCTTTTGGTACCAGAATTACTTCCTGCCATCAGTGTTTCACAAACACATCTTGTTAACTATGGAATCAAACCACTTTATAAATTATTAAAGATGACAGGTTTGTTGCATTGATTGAAATCGATTTAAATGGACTGAATTTCATTAAATACTAGTTTGTATAAATGTTATTATTTTATCACTATTTCTTTTTTAAAATATATTTTATTTCACTTGTATAATGAATGTTAATATTTTTGTTGCAGTTTTGAAATCCATAAAAGCATTTTGTGCAATACCCTGTAACTGGTTTACATTTCTCTAGATCTGGTTAAAATAATTTTTATACGTATTCTCATCATCTACAATTTACGTTGATCAACTGTATGAAGCAATAAATTGAAAGTTCATATTGTATTCATGCTCAAGCCTCTATTGTGGAGAAGTATATGTGTATTTGTAAACAAGGTGTTGTGGTGCAACTGGTTTTGTGTTCATATACTATTGGGATCTCTATATATTATATACATATTTTTTCTTATTTATGAAAAGGTACTAATTTATATGTTAGATTATGAAGTTTTACAAATGTATACATGTAATAGAAATATATATTTCATTTATTGTTCAAATCTGCCATTTATAATCTTATACAGTATATTTGGTTTATACTCATATTTATTGTAAATAATTTTCTTTCTTTTTTTTCTTCTTGTTTTTGTTTCCTTTTTTCATCATAAAATGTTTGCTCAGGTTATTTATTTCTATTAGTACATTCCATTTATGTACTTCAGTGTAGAGAGGACTATACGAAGTCATGGTATGGGCCAAACTTGGTTCCTCAAAAGTGCAGCAAATATTGGAATGAAACTAGTTACAACTCATGCGAAAAAAAATTTGAGTTTATATATTTTAAGTATAGATACTTGAAGAAAATATTTCAAGCTTTAATTCTTAAGTTATCCTTATATTGACCATTAATTCCTTGCTATTTCCTGTAATTTGATGTTAGAAATTAAACATTCATTTTCTATTGTCCTTTTTTTTAACCAAAAACATTATATTTATTCCTTGGTTTGTTTTGTTTTAAAAACAGTGACTTCATGCACGATATTGATACTTTTGAAACATGTACATATGTACATTTAATAACCGAACATAATTTATTCAGGAAGTTATTATATTGTGGGGTAAAGTTAAACAAAAATGTTCACTTTTTCATCAAATTTTCAAAAATTTTAGAAAATCATACGTTTATAGCATCACATTTTGGAATTGTCAACAATTTAAAAACAAGATGCATATATAAGAAAGTACATATACTTGATCTTCATCAAGATGAAGTAAATTGTGCTCTAAAAACATTTTTATAGGTCATTGTAAGGGGACAAACTAGGCCCATATCATACCCAGTCCTTTCATTTCTTTATGAGGGTACTGATAGCAGAATGGGTTTTTTTCTTTACAATCAGATCATGGATTGCTTTGAATGCAGTGTTGTAAGAACTATGGGGGCTTGAGAGCCCTCCCAATATCCAGTTGCTATACCCTGTAATGTATACAGTCCAGCCATACTGTGTTTGTCATATCCATCTTCTCTCCTTCTGTCCTGTTTTGCATTTAGCCCATTTTCAAAGATAACTACAAAAGGTGCCTTCATGAGACTTCATACACAGATACATTTATTTAGTGCATTTCAACCCTGCTTTAATTTTAAGACCTTGACCTTTCATATGACTTTTGATGTCACGTTTGTTGATTTTTTGTTTGACTCATTTTCTTCAACACTGAGGGATGCCTTCAAATAACTGCATTTCAGGCTTGATTAACACAGATGAATAGTTTGTTTCAGGTCAGTTGTAGACAAACGTTTAGCTGCGACATGGATCAAACATACACCAATGGTGCACCTTGGGCTGCTTTGAATGCCGAGTGTGACTTACATTTACTGCTTTTTCTACTTTGATAAGATGTTTGTTATAAGGTACATGCTATAAATGTATAGTACATGTATGATCTACGTTTTAGGATCCTAAGGATGTATGTTAAATGATTAACACTGATTTCTATACAACAATATTCATGTCTTATACATGTGCATGTTTGTAATTGTACATGTAGCTACTATCATTTGAATTTGTTTTCCTTAATTGGCATGATTCCATGAAAATTTTTCTAAGATGTAATTCAATTTATGTCATGATCTTTATTCTCTGCTCACATACAGTTGTAATCTTTGGAGGGGAATTTCTGTCCTTTGTACATTTTTTAAAGCTCATTGGAGACTTTCTGATCAAAATTTGTTACTGTCCTCATTGTCATTTAATTTATCATGTTTTCAACTTCTTCTATTAAGCATAGGGCCATGGTACAAAGCATTCTTTGGTAAAGGGGATTAATGTTTGTTCAGTTCAAGGCTCATGCCCTCTCTCAAGGGAGATAATTTAAAAATAAGATGGGATGTTTGAAAAATTCCATTTCCAAGAAACTACCAGAAAGGGAGAAAGATACATGGAAGCCTTATACATTGTACATTTAAACCAAGATCCATGGATCCTTGGATTCACAATGCTTATTGAAGGCCTGTAATAATGTAGTGACTTTACATGTACATGACTTATTTTGTTGAAAGCTTCTAGACTTCAAATAAGGTATACATATATTTATTTTCCGTCCATTTGTTGTGGTATATTGTTATCCTACAATGCTGTTTCTTCTGTACAAAATTCACACATTCTGGGCATTTAATGTATTCCTGCTGTAGCCTTCTTGTTCATATAATGTGCAATAGTAATAAATTATTTTGTTAGCCTATCAGACTTTGTTGGGTTTTACATTAAAAAAGGGATACGATATGAATAATCGGACTAGTGTTATTGAAGGTCACCTTTGATTATTTCATGTGATCTGTTTGTGCAATGTCAATCATATGCAATAATATTTTGAACTTCAAATTTTACCATATATGGCAAGTAGCATCTAGAGGGCAAGGAGAACAAAAGTTGTGAATTTCATGGACCCTAATTCATTGGCGACTCAGGAGTTGGGAGAAAACTTTGGAAAAAAAATTTGCAAATTTTACAAAACTGCATCTTTACTAGGAAAGAACTAGCAGGTAAAACCCTGTGCCTTCTCATGAATAGCAATGGAGGAATCTACCAAATTGAGAAACATGTGACCTCTTGGTTAGAAATTCAGGTGCTAGGCAGGATTTGTAGTGAAATACACTACTGTATTTGCCCTAATATCCACCATAGGTGCTTATAAAATTCACCAAAGTGGGCCCTTACTCAATTCTCTCACAATTGGGGTTATGAAAAGGTATATAGAAAATATCAAGAGTCAATGATGAAACTCTTCATGGCTGAGAAACAAAACTAAGTGGGTTTTTTTAATTGGTTTTTGTACACATAATAAAGTACATGAATACAACAAGTCATATATGATTATCATTATGTGTGTGGAGAGAGATCATGAGAAAGAGAGAGGCATGTTTTAAGTAAATAGTAAGTTCAATTTAGTATTAAAAAAATTCTTTTCAAACTCCTTATATGCAATATATTTGTGTGTTTCATAAAATAATCTCATATGTGATATTGCAGCGAGCAAGTTTAAAGGTTTCTTGGTGCATCTTGTAGTATAAACATAATTCTTCAGCAATAAAATGATAGTGTTTTGCATATCACTATTGCTTTCAATACAAGCTAGAATAAAGGATTTCTTTGTAATTGTTATCTGTCGCTCAGTGGGCCCTTATTCAATTCTCTTACAATTGGGGTTATGAAAAGGTATATAGAAAATATCAAGTCAATGATGAAACTCTTCATGGCTGAGAAACAAAACTAAGTTTTAAAACTAAGCTTGTAGACACTATTCAGGCCACATTTTTTGTTTGATTAATTTGATATACATAGTATTTAATACTAAATACATAGAGTTTTGTTATCGAATGAGGAAGAACCCGAATGACTATTGATTTTGGGTCAAAGATCAAGGTCACTATGGGACATTATAGTAAAAGCTCAGACACTCATTGCGAGGGGATGCCCAGCTTTGCAGAGCTGACTTGTTATTATAAAGTTATAATTTGAGGGGCATATTTCATTCAAAAATAAGTCTAGTGCCCGGACTTTTAAAATAATAAATTTTGTCATTTTTTCCTTTAAAATCTGGACAATCAAACTGAGTATAGTAATGAGCAGAGAAGCCTGTCCCAAAGTAGTTAAATTCATCAAAACTCGGTCAAGGACTTGAGGGGGGACTACATAGTTCATAGTGAAAATGCATTTAAACCACTGAAATTCTTCAATCCTGGACATTGAACATCTAAACATGGGCCACATAACCCACCTGAGCACTTCCATTTCCCCACCCTGGCCAAGGGGCCATGGGGTGAACAAATTTAAATCTACACTATACATGCATGATATGTACAGTAGGAGAATGCTTTTTCATATGAATTCAAATTAAGGAGATTTTGAATTTTTCTATACATTCCTGCATAAAACTCCCTCGTGTGCCTCTGTCCTGAACCTTGGAGTCATGGGTGTGACAAACCTTAAATGTACACTATATGAGGATATTAGCAGAATGATATGTTTAATTCAATTTTTTTGACAAATTTGCTAAATTTTTCTAGTCAACCATAGAATATTTGCCTCCATAACTTAAGAAATGCCTTCTCTATCATTCAACCCACCCCCTTGTTATTTCACTGATGGTATCTGAAGACATTGTAGATGAAATCTCTTTAAAATTCTGGATCCGCCGATATGTACTGTTACAATGTACATGAAAATGAATGCCATTGGTATGTACCAAGCAGTGCAAGGATTCACTAGGTGTTGATTTTCCTTGCAGTAAAAATATATCACTAGCTGCAGATAGTTAGGAACAACCTTCAATTTACAACTAGATGGACTAGTCGAAAAACATTTACTATATTTAAATTAGAGTGCACGTGTGTAACGTGTGCTACGCTACGTACATCGCTTCGAGATTCAAATAGCATGTATAGTCCATCAAACTTATTTAGTTAGCAACAATATTGAATTGCTACTTTTTTCACTTTTCACCATAACTTGTACATCGTAGGCCTAAAATCAACGTAATATTGTAAGTACAAGTCTAGCACATGCATAAGTTTGTTGACATTTCTGACATTTTCTTATCATGTGACCTAAAGGTTTAACAAATCCAATCAAAAAGCAGTAAATTCATCACGTGGTCAGCAACCACCTAGTTTACAACATGTCTGAAACTGAATTAAGGGTTCGCTTTGTCCATCTATTATCCTCGGGATATGCATATGTGGACAAGGGATATCAATTCTAATGCGTGTGTAGGTATTTCATATCTATTAGACACTATAAACAGGATGTTAAGATCGGTCGATGGTGGAATTTTGCATATTTCTAACTTTATTATGATTTGCACAATTCTTTAAAGAGATTTTGAATCACAAGGTTAAAAACCACGCTTCGAGATATGGAATTGTTCATTCTTGAACGTTTTTACTGTTAGGATTGATAAACCACCTGTCGATGCATCATGACATTTAACTGTCACTTGTACAACCTAAATACTTTGATAGACTCTTTCAGTATGAATCTGACAGACACATCACAAATGTATAGTTATTTTCTTGTTGATAAAGATTTGAAATAATCTTTCATAATTGACTCATAATGTGAAATGTTTACTTGAATATACTGAAGAGTCACTCATGATTAACTTTGATTACATGTATTATTTATCACTGATTTAAAAAAAAAACACCAATATTTGTCAATAGACTGATAGAATGAATTTTTATTCAAAGGCATATTTGCACTAGGTCACATCATAAGGATATGGCATTTTTCCATGTTTGTGTTACAAGGTTCAGAGAGATTGTTTCTATTTGTTTTTGATTTGACTACGTAGTCATGTAATCATGTTGTGTATCTCTTTGTTTAAATTATTTTTTAAGAATTGCTCACAGTGTTCGAAATTAACCATAGATCAAGTCTATGTCAAATGGCACTGGTCTATGCCAATACGCCAGTTTCAAGATAAGAGCTCTCCTGTGTAGGAGGTACATTTAGTAGAACTTTCAGTGCCTAAGTGGGACAGAGTGAACCTACAGTCAGTGAGGAAGACGATAAAATGTATTAAAAGCGGCTTCTCTTTGAATATGTAAATGTAGGAAATACAAAATACTATCAAAGGAAATGTTTTACTAAAGTAGAAACATAAAAACAATGTCATATTTGAAAGTAATACCCTGGATATGATATGTACGACCAACGACATTACATAATATAATAAGAATTCCATGTATTTAATTACTCTGAATACTTATTGGTTACTCAGGTTTGTGTATCAGTTGATTGATTGATTAAATATTGTTTTACGTCCCTCTCGAAAATATTTCACTCATATGGAGATGTAGCCATTGCCGGTGAAGGGCTGCAAAATTTAGGCCTATGCTCGGCGCTTACGGCCTTTGAACAGGGAGGGATCTTTATCGTGTCACACCTGCTGTGACACAGGACCTTGGTTTTTTCGGTCTCATCCAAAGGACCGCCCATTTAGTCGCCTTTTACGACAAGTAAGGGGTACTGAGGACTATTCTAACCCGGATCCCCACAGGGTTTGTATCAGTTGAATTCAGGTGATGAAACAGCATATGAGAAACTTTCTGAGTATATTTACTTACGCAGTGATGAATATTCGTCCTACTCCCGCATGTAAACAAGTTGTTTTGTGCCTTACTATGTACGATAGTTCTTCAAAGGGAAACAACTCGAATGTATCTAGAAACCGGCGTATTGTAATTGAGATAGACCAAATTGCCTATGTCAATTTTCTAGGTTTAAGAAATTAAATAAAACCAGCAAAACAAAAAACAAACAAAAAATGATAAAAGGAAACCAACAATAACAAGTTTTGTTGAATTGTGTGAAAATTGCAACATGCTAGGAGAAACCAATTGTTCTATTAAGTGCTTTTGTGACCATGACTGTTTAAAGATGTAAATTCCATCATAACTAGCATTTAACCAGCTGGTGTGAGTACATATGTATTCTCACCTACGCTGACCATAATTCTTCCTTGTGATATATGAATAACTTGGGCCAAAAATAAAAATTGATTTGTTTGATGTACTCCAACCGACCCATCAAATTTGCTCCTACCCGATCATTTTTTTCAGCAATTTAAATTTTTTATTTTGGTTCCCTTGAAAAATGGAAAATCCTCCTTATTTTAAAAGAAAATATTACAGATTTTCAAAAAAAAAAAAAAAAAAACCCCACCTACTGACCCACCTTGAAAAACGTGGGTCGGAGTACATCAAAAACGAAAATATTTTTAACAATGGCCTGATGTTCCCATATAAAAAATTAGTTGAACCATCTTCTATAAGCAAATTATCCCAAACACAAATGACTAGTCTTAGTTTTAAAAATAAAAGAACAATTCGTTAAAATGTATGCGAAGTTGAAGAATGTGGAAAACGCTCATTCGGGATTGAAGGAAACGGTGTTCAAAATTGGTTTAAAACTTGGTATAGACCAAAGGTCTATGTCAAAACAAGATGACATAGACCTCATCGAATTGAATAAAAAATAACACAAATTTAAAACATTTTCATTTACTTCTAATGTACTTAGAAAGCATATTTTCTTTCCATTTCCATAACAATATCCTCCTTTCCTCATAACGTTTATCAGACATTGACTGACCATGCAGGGTCCTTTGGGATAACTTTATTGCTTTAAATCTCTTTAACCAGCTTGATTGTGAGTATATTCTCACATACGTTGAGTAACCATAATTCTTTCTTGTGATATATGAATAACTGATGTTCCCATTTAAAAAATTAGTTGAACCATCTTCTATAAGCAAATTATCCCAAACACACTTTGTGATAACTTTATTGCTTAAAATCTAGAAAATCAGCATAGACAATTTAGTCTATCTCAATTACAATTGGCATAGACCAGTGTCATTTGACATAGACTCAGTCTATGGTTAATTTCAAACACTGAGGAAATGTAAAGTTACCCCGAAGGATCCTGGTCAGTCGACCTCTGATAAATGTAAACGTTATGAGGAAAGGAGGGTGTTGTTATGGAAATAGAAGGAAAATATGCTTTCCAAGTACATTACAAGTAAATAACATATAATGTTTTGAATTTGTGTTATTTTTATTCAATGTTGCAGTCTATGCCAATTTGATGAGGTCTATGTCATCTTGTTTTGGCATACACCCGTGATCTATTCGAAGTTTTCAAACAATTTTGAACACTGTTTTCAAAGAGAACCAACAGGATATGCCTTTCACACTCTCATTCAAACATGCATGTCTCAAAAATTTAGTTTGAACTTTTAAAGTTTTTACCGGTACTATTTTATTTGATTTGGCATATATATGAAATTCATAATAACATTATAGAAATGATTAAGAGAGTTTGATTAAATGCATAGTAATTTTTTTCGCTCTACCAATTCAATTTATTGACAGCACCATTTGTATATTGGCATGTAGTCATAAATACATCAACAATATTAACAATGAAATATAGTATGTGTACATGTAGTTGTGTTATAGTAACACATATATATAGAAAGTTTTCATTATATACTAATATTTTTATGTCTTTCTTTTCTGATATTAAAACACCCATTCAAAAAGTATATAGTAAATTGTTTAAAATTGATAAAAAAGAGAGAGAGATATGTAAATCTTGACTTTTATTTCATAGTAAATATAAATCTCTTTCATTCCGATATATGTTTGAATTTTCAGGCATAGAAAAGGATAATGGCTGAGTTCAGAGTTGGAGGACTTTTATTTACCTCTAAATTTGACTCTGGAAACTTAGCTCGTGTTGAAAAAGTATCCAAAGATGAAGAGGAAGAAGGTCTGTGTATTAATGTTTATGAAAATATAAATAATGTTAATGAAAACTATTGCATTTATTCATCCAAAGATCTTTCAATCTTTATCAGTTTAGTAATTGTATAACATTTCTCGTCAATTTATACATCTGTAAGAATAGCTTTTGTGACTATATTGTATGTTACACACTGTGTATAGTTCTGCAGATGAGGGTCATCAGGCGTTGATTGATGATTGTATACAAGGCAAATCTATTACCTGCATGTTTTTGGTATTTTTCTCACAGAACAAATTCCCTTATTGAAAACATAATCCCTTGAAGTAATTAAAAAATGTCATTAAAAGATTTTCTGGGAAAATGTAATGCAAACATATAATGAAGAATCTCACAACCTTCCACTGACAAAGATCTTAAAGATCTCATCACCCTCCACTCACCTAAAGGATCTTACAACTTCCCACTTGTCTGAAGAATCTCACACCTTCCCACACACAAAGGTCTGAAGAATCTTGCAACCTTCCCCAGACAAAGGTCTGAAGGATCTCACAACCTCCCACTGACAAAGGTCTGAAGAATATCACAACCTTCCCACACACAAAGGTCTGAAGGATCTCACAACCTCCCACTGACAAAGGTCTGAAGGATCTCACAACCTTTCACTGACAAAGGTCTGAAGAATCTCACAACCTTCCCCTGACAAAGGTCTGAAGAATCTCACAACCTTTCACTGACAAAGGTCTGAAGAATATCACAACCTTCCCCTGACAAAGGTCTGAAGGATCTCACAACCTTCCACTGATCCACTGATAAAGGTCTGAAGAATCTCACAACCTTCCACTGATCCACTGACAAAGGTCTGAAGGATCTCACAACTTTTCACTGACAAGGGTCTGGAGGATCTCACAAATTCCCATTCACAAACTTAAGGTATGAAGGATCTCGTAGCCTTCCACACACAAATTGAGCACTTTACTGACTGAGATATTGCAGCTTGATAAAACTAATTCATGATGATCTAATTTTCAAATCAATCTGATAAAATTGACTGCTTGTCCAGCTCACCATAAACATCCCCATGAGAGAGGCGATCTTAGTCAACAGATTTAAGACTCTGATTTTAGCAGATTGTTTTGGAATTATTTGACATATTATTATGTTGAGACTTCAAATGTCGGGGTTCCCAGTAAGGATTATTACTTGTACTTTAATATATAAATTCTGATATATGTATCATGTGCCCTTGTTTATGATATAAGCCCTTCTGGTGCATGTGAATGTGTATGTCTTCAGTGTTTTTAAAGATGTGATTTACATGTATTTTAGATAATGTAAAGTATTATGGGGAACCCAGGCCAGATTATGAGTTCAATGTTTGGACACATCCAGACTGTCATGGAACAGAGTTTGAGAATGGAAACAGGTGGGTAATATTGTCAAACTGTATTCTGACATGGAAAATAGTACAAAAGGATACCACATGTATTCTAAATATACTGTAGACATAGTTTTTCTAGTGTGGTACAAATCTATACTAAGTGAAAGAAAATCCACAAAATTTTGTACCTGCGTTTTTTTATTGAAAAAATAATACTGCATGTACCATATTGATGATCAGTCTGACACAGTAAATTCTGCTGTCATATATATGTCTAAAATTGCTGGAAAATTGCTTGAATTCTCTCATAAATTTAATACTTTGTATGAGATCGCACAATATACATGTACTTACATTAACTTATATATATATTTACATGAATAAGTCTCTTCATGAATAAAATTTCATAGATAATGAGTTTTAAAAGTCTGAAATTATAGTGTAATAAGTATAAAGGACACCTTAAAATGTGTATGTGTACCAACATCCATGCAGAGTGTGTTCTTCAATTTCAGTAAAATTTTATACCCACCTAATAATGGAATTATTATTCTTCTTACTTTGGAGTACATTCTTATCTTTTTAAATGGACATGTTTGATAAGAATGATCTTTGTTGTCAGGTCTTGGTTCTATTTTGGTATCAGAGGTTGGTCACCAAACCGCCTGATCAAAATTAACATCATGAACCTCAACAGACAAGGAAAGCTGTACAGCCAAGGGCATTGTCCTTTTACAAAAACTGTCCCAGGCAAACCAAGATGGGAAAGAACCAGAGATCGGCCTTCATTTGAGGTTTAGAAATTATGTCGAAAATCAGCCGCAAAATTTTATAATCATTTTTAAAGATATTGCAGTCTGTACTGCAAATAGCATGAGCTGTAATTGAATGAAATCCGGATTTGTACGTGTATGAATTATTAGAATATAGACATTTGTTTGATAAAGAAATTTGTTTGTACAGCTATGTTCAATATGAAATATTTTCACAGTGCACTGTGTTGTAAGGTTGATTATTACATTTTTATTACTGTATACATTAAGCTTGTGTACATATTTATTTATAGAATGTAGATGGACAGTTTATTCTGACCTTCACCTATCGTTTCCTGGACGTGAAGGGGGCCATTACTTACTTTGCCTTTTGTTACCCATGGTCTTATATGGAACAACAAGAGAGACTAAATGAATATGACAAAAAATTTTCCCACTGCAGAGAGCTGAATAACTCCAGGTAAAAATTTAAACTGATTTACAGTACCTAAAGTTACCATATATACACTTTATTTTTGTGGGATAAAATTTTCATGGTTTGGGGGAGAGATTGCATGTTCAGGGAGAGATTGCATGTTCAGAAGATATTGCATGTTCATGTGGTCTTCATTTCACAGGTGCATTTAGTTTTCATTCTTTATGCTTGCTCACGTTCATGGGCATATCCATACCAGAATTTGCTGTAGCAAAAAACATTTTCACCAAGCCTATGGTATTACATAGCAAATAGAGACCTGGCTTTAGTCAGATTGTGACGGACCATATCTGGTTTAGTAAGACCATCTTCATGCTGATATATGTAAATGCTCATGTTCAAGCTTTTCAGAACATGTTTACCATATGGAAGAAATAATACTCACACATGGAAAAAATAGATATTTAACACTGCTTCACTTGGACCATAACACAGGTTAATACAGTATATTAATTACTAAAAAGTTACTGCCATTCCAATATTAGAACTGATTGTTTACATTTCTGTTATAGTCCGAAAGACAACATTTACTACCACAGAGAACTGCTTTGTCATTCAGTGGACAAGCTACGCATTGACTTGGTTACTGTCAGCTCTTGTCATGGAATCAGTTCAGAAACCGAGCCTCGCTTTGATCACAATTTGTTTCCAGAAAAGGATGTGCCCAGATGCAAAAAGTTTCATGGAAAAAGAGTAAGAATGTTTTCTATTGTTTCATGCAAAAAGAAGCAAGTTGTAAAATGGATTTAGAACATAAAGGTTGTGTGTGAATTTTTGCAGATGTTCCTCTCACGCAATCAACAGTTTGATCATAAGTATATTTTCAGTGTACGAAGCAATGTACATGTATGTCCATTTTTTCAGGTGTTTTTACTCAGTAGCCGAGTCCATCCAGGAGAAACTCCAGCCAGTTTTGTATTTAATGGATTCTTGGAATTTATCTTGAAAGAAAATGACCCACGTGCCAAATCCTTAAGAAGACAATATGTTTTCAAGTTTATCCCAATACTGAATCCAGATGGTGTTCAGAGGGGTCACTATCGAACAGATCAGAGAGGGGTAAACCTGAACCGCATGTACTTAGATCCTAGTATTGACCTTCACCCTTCCATATATGGTTCTAAAAGTATATTAGTTTATCACCATGTGAAAAATAGGGTAGTGCGAGAAAATGACAATGTAAATATTCGTATCAACTTCCCAGGTTACATTTTAACCTCTAGTCCAGACCCCCCAACACCTCGTAAGGAGATGATCCAGCATGACGCCGGGGACATCAATAATCACAAGTCAGCTATCAATGGTGCTTATTCTGCAAGGAAAGACAGAAGTGTTCACAATGGACATAGTGATGCATTTTCATTACCCCCAAAAGAGAACTCCTGGGTGAGCCAATCCAGTGTTCATGATGGGGGACTGATGCCTCCATCAAGTAGATTGAAAATTGAGCCATTAAATCTCGGAGATCTGGATAGAATGGACACAACATTAAGTGAATCAAGAAAATTAATGGGCAATGATAGTATTCACATGTCTTCATCCTGTAGCAGTGTCCTGAGCAATATGACTCTGAAAAACGAGAGAAAGACAGTGGACAGTGAACTTCGTCTACGTCTCTCAGAACTGAACATGTCAGATGATTGCCGTGGTAAAATGACAGGACTCAGCATGATGACCTCAGTGAGTGTTGGACTCAATGACTCAGACATTGAGGATTTGTATCACACAGAACACCTAGGTAACGAGGGCTCAGAGGATGAGGATGACCTTGTGCCTGCCACCTTTGGAAACAACGCCCCACATCTCTCTGACCCCTCTCTACAACAGATACCTGCTTCAGACAGTGGCATAGCCTTCTATGTAGATCTACATGGGCATGCCTCTAAAAGAGGATGCTTTATCTATGGAAATTATTTTGATGATGAAGATACTCAGGTGTGTAATTCAGGTCATGCAAAATTATGATTTTATTGAAAAATTTCAATAAATTAAAATGTAATTCTTCAGAACAAATTTTCATTAAATCTTAACAAAATTTTAACTATCAACATCACCTTTACCTACAGGTTGAAAATATGCTCTTTCCAAAGCTGATCTCCATGAATACTGCACATTTTGATTTCACTGGTTGTAATTTCTCGGAGAGAAACATGTATGCCAAAGATAAACGTGATGGAATGTCCAAAGAAGGCAGTGGCAGAGTGGCTATCCACAAAGCTATAGGAATCATTCACAGGTATCAAAATATACATATAATGAAAATGAAATATACACAAAACAAAGTGTTAGGTTACATTAAAGTTGCTGAACTAGATAATCAAAGATAGTCTTATAAGATAGCTATCACCTGTATTTTTGCAATATTGAACACTAAGTATATTCTGTATTCAAATGTTTTAGCTACACCTTGGAATGTAATTACAACACTGGGAGAATGGTTAATCCTGTACCTCCAGCTCAGGGTGATGATGGCAGGGCCACACCTCCCCCTATAGCTGGATTTCCACCCAAGTACACTCAAGCCCACTTTGAGGAGGTGATCTGAAATTTCATTTTATGCACAATTTTCAGTAACTGAATTGAAATACTGTAAATGTATTGCATTTGGCTTGTATTCTTTCAGCACATTTGGCAAAAGGAAGCTTCTGCTAAATTACATTACTAAAATTATCTATGTATTATAGGGTTGGGAATTATTGGGCAAACAGCTTATCGCTAATTAACATATTATCCATTTGAACTACAAGGTTGAATCTTCAATGTCATCTACAGTAAATATGGCTACAGTGAAAATGCTTATAATGAATTCACACTTACAGCAAAGTGATAGTCATTCCCTCTAGTTTAAAACATCATATTTACATTTCCAATGATTTTACCTTTGACATCTTTACCAATTGAAATTATAGTCATTTCCTCATTAATGAACAATATGAGTATGCATTTTGATAAATATAGTACGACTATTTTAACAGCTGGGAATATTCCAACAGATGTGAAAGTAAAATGTAAAGATAAAAAATAAAATTTCATTTTTGAAAATATCTGAGGGTTTGAACAACAATGCTTCACACCAGCATACTTTTCATGATGTGCTAATGCTGACATACAGCATCACAGTCCATGCCCTCATGTATTATTCAAACATGAAATTCATTTCTTAAATGAACTTAAATGAATTACATTTTGAATGAATCAAAAAATTTTGTCACCAGCACTTTGCTATAAGCATGTTTTACTGTACATGTTTGTTTCTTTGAAATTAATGAAATCTTTTAAGAAAAGCTATTTATTAAGCAAAACATCACGACTCATAAACAAGGAAAAAAAATAAACACAGTGAATAGTTTATGCAGTGGTACATGTAGTAGAATATTGGTGACGTGTGACTATCGATCTGGATAGCTCAGTGGTTAGAGCAGATGACTAGTAATGCTGGAGTCCTGGGTATGATTCCTATCCCAACCGTATTTCTCATTTCCTACTGCTCAGTCAAAAATAAATGGTATACATTGAAATTAATAACACTTATAATGGAATACTAGGGCTCAAAATATTGTGGAAAGAACAGTACAGAATTTTGTGTTGCAACATGAATAAATTTGATCATAATGGTATTCATTACACTTTTTATATTACATATATATAGTTTTAGTACTTGATATGAGAAAAGTGCTGAATGGACAAATACTCTTTTTCTGCTAATTGCATGTATAATTTGTGTTCAGTAGTTTGCATTTAATATCATGGGTTGGGGGTAGGGGATGGGGTTGTTTTTCAAAGCTGACAGATTTTTTTCTTGTGGCATAGATTGTTCGTCACTAGAAAAGCTCATTTAATCATGGCTTGATGATTATTCATTGGGGTGTAAATTCTTGGCATACTGCATGGAAATTGCACTACTGCAAATGGCTGTATGTGTACTTGTTATAGAGAACATACAATCCATTTCAAACAGAGCTGATACACATTTAGCATCACCATGAATATGCTAGTGCGTCTGTGTTCTATGTAATGGATGAATGTAGTTTTGTGATAAGCTTATTTTTCATGTAACTGCAGGCATATTTTGATACAGGCAAATGATAAATGCTATTCTGTAGTTTATCAAGTCTCCCAAATGAAGTTTGGAGACTTATTGTTTTTGTTCTGTTATTGTGTTATTCTTTTGCTTCTTCTTCATCTTCTGCTTTTTCTTTCTTGCACATTTCCAATGATATCTTTACAAATTGTAATGATAGCCATTTCCTCATGAATGTGCAGCAGTTATAAACACTGTGTATTAATCTTGATAGATAAAGTGCATCTATTTTAATAGCTGGGAATTCCGACAGAAATGAAAGTAGAAAATAAAAATATAAGAAACAAACTTCATTCTTGAAAATACATGAGGGCATGAACTGCAATGTTTCATGCTGGCATACTTATCATGAAGCATGTCATGCTGGTGTGGAGCTTCACAGTTCATACCCTCATGTATTTTCATATTTTTTAAGTGTCTGCAGCTGTTCTCCAAAACTGCTTTATGAATGTGGATGATAGTTCAATGTATCTAGTTTGTTTTCAGATTGAAAGGGGTTTAGGTACCTTTTATGGGAGGAGGGGGATCAAATTGGGGGTGGGGGGTGGAATCTAATATAAACTCTGTAAGAACATATCTAATTTCATGTTTCAACAGATATACCTGAGAGATATAGATACAGTCCTAGAATTGTCAGCAATGGTAATAATTAAGGGGATGATGGCACCTGACCTCAGTGACCTATGATCATGATCATATAAACTGATATAACTTTAGAACTTTGACTAATAGAGACATGGGATCATCAACAATGATGATTGGATAATGAGGTCTACAAAGTAGTATCAAGGTCAAGTGATCTTTGCATTTTACCTTCGTAAAAACTTGCATATCTACAGAACCTGTAGTGATAAAAATATGGAGTCTTTAACAATGATTGGATGATAGAACCTATAAACTAGTGTCAAGGTCAAATTACTCCTATGACCTTTACCTATGACCTTGGTCATGAAAGCTAGTATAACTTCAGAACATGGACTGCTAGAGACATGTGATCTTCAATAATGATGATTTACACAACAAACTGATGTCAAGGTCAAACAACTGCAGTGTTTTCTTGGCATGATACAGATTTCCATCATCATCTAAGGCATGGACTGCAAAACATTGGAAATATTATATTTTATTTACTTTGAATTTTATATACGCTTTGTTTCATGTACAGGTGACAATAGATACAGTTGAATTTCGGTATCTCGAACACCAATTTTTTCAAATACCATTGATATGTCAAAGTGATTCATAAGTCCCAACCACTTATCATACCCCCCGCAACAATGTGGGGGGTGGGGGGGGGGGGCTGTATACTGGAATCGGGTTGTCCGTCTGTCCATCCGTCTGTAGACGCAGTGGTTTCAGGGCTCTAAAGCGTTATCCTTTCCACCTACAGTCACCATATCATACATATGGACTACTCATGGGATGAAGATGTTCCCTAACGAATTTGGGGTCAAAAGTCAAGCGCACTGGACATCGAAGTAGCAATATGGTTTCTGGGCTCTAAAGTGTTATCCTTTCCACCTACAGTCACCATATCATACATATATGGACTACCCATAGGACAAAGATGTTCCCTATTGATTTTTGGGTCAAAAGGTCAAAGGTCAAGCACACTCCTAGAGAAGAGACTACCCAAGGATTTGTCATGCCCTTTCCTTATTACACTCAGGAAAGAGGTAATTTATACCTATTAACAACACCCTTTGGGAGATTGGGATAAGCGGGGGGTATTCTTAGTGAGCATTGCTCACAGTACCTCTTGTTCTTTAAGTATTTTAACCTTGACATCTCGAATCATCGGATATATCGAAGTTTTTTCTCGGTCTGATCTAGTTCAAGATAATGAGGTTTGACTGTATATCTTATATCTGCTTTTTATCCTGTTTATTTGTATTTCTTGTCATTTTTGTGTTACAGTCTATAAAACTGGTACATGTATTATAAAGATAACTTACACAGAGCCAGTTGTTTGTTCAGTAGACTTTATAATCGGCAGATTATAATCGGATCTTGTATTGTGACATAAGATTAAATTTACACATTAAGGTTGGTAGAGCTCTGGCTATTGCTGCCATTGACTGGAGTGAGAGCAACCCATGGTCGCGGATTGGAATGTCAGAACACAACCATCTGAATGGGGTCCGGGAGAGTGTGCGGCGCTACATCAGGAGCATGAGGGGTGGGCCCAGGATCCCTCGAAATCCGTCCAAGTCTTTTGTCAGGAACAAGTAATCATAAATCTGTTTCTTGTTATCCAAATAAATCTAATCATGGGTAAGATAATCATGTATTTATTTGTATTCATAACATGTTTTGCTGGAAACATACTTGCATTTCTATGCTACATTGGCATGGGGAGTTAACTTTAGTGATCTCTTGTATGTATGATAACTTAAGAGATACGAGTCTGATTAAGTTTCGCTTTAGAACATACATTCTAGAGGCTGATTCTTTGTCTTTGTCAGCAGCATTAGCAGTAACAACAGTGGCAAATTGAATTATAATCAGAACAATCGGGCTCCATTTTCTCGGAATGATATCAGCAGCACAGCTAATAATGGACCCACATCTAGGTTCAACAGCAGTGCCACAAACAATGGATCCATCTCCAGATTTAATAATAATACTAGTAATGGTGGATCAGCATCCAGGTTTAACAAGAGAGACTCCTCGGCTAACAACCCTCCAAAGAGAGAGCTGGGACCTGTCAGAGAAGGTGTATATGCTAACTTCTCCAATCCAAAAGTTATTTACTCCAAAATGTTGTGTAAACCATACACAAACAGTTTCACTTCAAATTGTGTATTCTTTTGCCAAAAAAAATTCTCTGTAATGAGCTCTGCTGATCAAAATTTGTCCATCGCCTGTTGGGGGATGCTGATTTTTAACATAATTAATTTTTTTTCAGAAACCAATTTCAACCAAATTTGGCACAGAGCATACATAGGTGAAGGGTAATTAGATTATTCAAATGATAGACCACACCATCTTCAAAGGGGATATAAATAATAATTATAGGAAAACAGATGTTATGTTTTAAAAATCTGAGCATAAATGAATATGCCAATTTCAGTTAAACTTGGTATTTAGTATTTTTGGGTGAAGGGGATTCAAGTTTTAAATGAAGGGCCACACTCTCTTCAAAGAGGAGATAATGAGAATCAGGAAAACAATCGATGTGAGGCCAAAAGAATTAGACTTTAGTTTCTCAGGCATCACTGCTTTTGACTGAAGCTACCATATTGATAAATTTTATCATTTACCAATGAAAGCAATGAATTATTTTTTGAGAACTATTTTGGTCCTATTTTTCAATTTTACACAATTATTAATGATACTATACACATGTTGGGAATTCATGTTTAGTGAGACCACTTACGATTTGGATCAAAGTTTGGGATTTTATTTTCATTTGTGGAGTTAATTTAACTCGGGTGAGCATTGTGGCCCATGGTACCAAACATATCTGAATCAAAGAAGTTCGGTTGTTTTACTATCTGAAATGTTGTGTGAACCATACAGCTGTACACACATTTGGAACCAAACTTTATATTGTGGATACTAGTATCATTTCAACCAAGTATTCTTTTTCATACCAAGCATATTTAGATAAAACAAGTTTCATTGTACTTTAATATTACTTCCAACGATGAACCTTTGAGCACACTGTTGAAAATGATATGTGTGTGTTCATGCTTCTCTGACACAGGAAGTAAATAAATTATACAGAATAGCCATAGCTTTGATATGCCATAGGAATCTTTTAATTGGGAAGGGTGGATATTTTTTATTAGAATTTTATGTTCTTTAGATCAATTATATATATACTTTTAATATCATTTGCAGCAGCTAGACCAAATTTAAATACTCAAACTCAGCAGAGGAAACGGCCAACGCCAACAAACTACCTACCTGCCCAGACGTCTCGGTCCACTAGTAACCAGCCAGTCACCTTGACAATGACCACAGCGGAGGTTCATACTCAGAGACAGTACTCAGCAGAGAACGCCACCAGGACACTAGATGATGAGAAGCTTAATCCTCTCAAACATGTCAATCTTGTAATTTCATTTGTGATACATTTACTGGTTAAGACATTCACCCATATTTCTCTACTCACCAATTCATTGGCACTGGTTTAAAAAGATTTATGAATAATCACTTGTGTCAGAAAGTTCATAATCTGGAATTTTTTTTACATCTTACTTGACAATTTATAAAGTGTATGTATACAGTCTGCATTTATTGTATAAATTTTATTCCCCAGCTTGCCATTGCTAAGAAATCAGGGCCTCCTAGTCGTATCCCCTTACCTACAGGTCGACAGTTTATGCAACTAACATCCCCAACAGTTCAGGAATTATCTCCCCCTCGAGTGCCAAATCGCAGCGGTCGATACTCACAGAGAACCCCGCAGCCTTACCCAGTTAGAAAGGCTAGTGCGGAGGTCCTCTCAGTCAACAATGACTCCCCACTGGGCTCCCATGTCACTAATCTCAGCAGTGTTACAACAGGGGATCATCTACCTACAACCCCAGGCAGTAACCCTCCTCCCATCATCCCTACCCCTCCCACAGATATCAATGGACTGGACAATTCAAAGTAATTTGTTACTTAATAATAACCAGTATAAATTTTTCGGCATGTTTATTTTTGTGTATCTTTTTATGATTTAAGGATATTTTTTATGGAGAATAATTCATACTGCATATTATAACACATTTCTTCATAAGGATTGCTATTTTCTGATTGCAATTGTACAATACATTATTCAGTAGTGAGAGTGCAAAACGTCGAAGAAGGTACATGTACATGAAGAGAAGAATGGTGAACCAGAGTCCCAAATTAGGAAGTGCCAATAAAGGTCAGCAAAAGACCGGTGACACAAGTAGTGAGGCAGAGCGTGCTAAGAATAGACGTAGAAGGCGTAAATCCCTGCGAAAAGTTAACCAATCTCCGTCTTCAGATGAGACGGGGCAAGGTAACTCAGCTTCTCAAGGCCAGGCACCATAAATATCCACCTCCATCACCCATTCTCACTACACAGTAACGTACTCAGGTTTTCAGTGGGTGGATCTAAGAATTAATGTGATTATATTGTATTTTAGGATTATTCATTCATGAGTATCATTGAAAATTAATTGTTTGAGTTTTCAATTATTTTCTGTACACCTCAATAATATGAATGTGAAATTATTTAAGTGAATGTAGGGTTGTTTTTTTTTCACTTCTAGATCCACACCATTTCTCAAACAAGAGTAACCATCACTGGATTTTATCGTGGGGTGGTGGATGTGGTGTTCTGCATGATAAATTTCACTCATTATTGCATGTTCTGTCTTATCTGTCACTGCTAATTAACTGTCTACCATTCCTTGCAGTACATCTGTCCAGTGATGAAAAACGACTCAAAATATATCATGCAGGGTCAAAGGTTAAATTTCTAAAACTAATATAATACAGGCTTATTATATTTATAAATAGGACTATAACAAACACATTTACATCTAGATGTACCTGTAGGTTAGTCCATCAATAGATTGCTATCAGTATACGGTAGTTGATGTGCTTTTTCCATTTATAAAGAAGCAGAGGATAGGCAATTTCAAAATTAAGCTATATCAAGATTTAGAAGATTAGACTGAGCTTGTTTTGTGTAATTTTATACTAAAAGTTAAGCACATATACCTAGATTTCCAGGACTTTTAAGTGTTTACAGATGACTTAGTTTGGATAGAACAGTGTCCTTTTCTCTGTGTGTGTGTGTGTGTGTGTGTGTGTGTGTGTGTGTGTGTGTGTGTGTGTGTGAGGGAAGCCAGCCTTTGTTTTAACAGTTTCAATTGCACACCATGCAGTGCAATGAACATTTTATGATCACTTTTCATTTTTTGGCTAACAACAAATCAATGTCTTAGTTTTACCCACAATAATTTGTAGTTTATTTTACATTACAGTGGTCATAGGTGTAGCAACAGGCAAGTTGTGTGATATTAATACCGCTGGGGGTAAATTACCTATCTTAGCCACTGTGAATTGTATGTTTTGTGGCCTCAGTATACGCCAAACTCTGCTTTTGAATCAATTTGTCTTTTTTGCGTACTTGATAACTGGTTATATGTAATCAATTTTAGCAAACGAAAAGTTTTCATTAGGTCATGGTTTTATGAGCTTTGATTTGCTCTTTGTGTTCCTGTATTTTAATCAATACCTCGTACCCCTCCTTTACACCTTAAGTTTGACTGCTTTCGAGGACAGAGTTACTGGTAATGAATACTATTTTAGTTCAATAGTCAAAGTATGGAGAGATTTTAGACAGTATTTTAAAGAAGTTAATGTATTTAATGCCATGTCATTCAAAATCTCTTAAATTGTACAGTGTATTGACATGTATAGAAAATCAGTAATGATAAGTATGAATACACTGCATATTTAATTCCTTTAAAGTATTTATTACACATTTAATACACGTACATATGAAAATGCCCTTAACTTAAAATCTATTTGAATTTTCTGTTTTTGAAAGAAAGATTTACAAAGAGACATAGTGTATTATTTAACACCAGTAAGTGTTGCTGTTTGTTTGATCTTGCTGTGCGTGTGGCGGATCTTGTCTCCATACAGGTTAATTCACGAAAAGGTTTCCAATTTGATATTCTTTAATACTACTGTAAGAGCACGTAGTTAAAGGTGAGATAATTTTCTTTCTGCAATAAGAAGCAAATGTATGTAGGAATGCACACAATGAAAGTGGAGGCATTCCAACAAATATCAGAAAACCAGTATTGTACATTTCACTCGTGTTACCGTAGTAACATGTCTTTTTGTGTTGTCACAGTTAATTTTGGCACAAGTTCTACTGGTGGCGGAAAACATGGTTTAGAGGGCAGTTCGCTCAGACTGTCACCAAGGTAACGGCAATTAGTGGCACCATGCTAACAGTCATGCAAACACAAGGATGAGATATATAGTTTTATATCACATTATGTTATAATAAGCACTAGTCTCATATTGGCTAAAGCTTTAATAGGCTTTTCAGCAACCAGTTAAAGCACTTTCTATGTTCGAACTGATGATTACCAGGGAAAGGAATTGGATTTATCATCCCCAACAGCACAAAATAACAACTTACCAACACAACCATTGAAGAGGCAATTCATTTGTATATTATGTAATGGTTCATGTTATAGCCTTATTTTCGCCGCTGTTTTATTTTGACTTTTTTGGCTGAGGAATAAATCCCTGAAACAAAACTGCACTGGAAATAGCATTACTATAGCCTTGTCATCAAATAGACATCATCAATGTGAAATAGAATGAGAACTATCAATTCAAAATGGATCAAGTGAAAATTTTATTCAGAAAATGTTCAATTAACCAGGGGCAAATCCAAGGGTGTGTACGGTAGTTTATGAAGGACTTGATGTAGGAAAGCCTTTTTGGGATACAAATTTTTGACTTTACATTGATTGTTTTAAAGTCCTTTCACAGTTAAACTTTAATTTATTCAAAGAATACAATTTGCTGCTTGTTAGAAGAAGAAAAAACAACAACAATCAAACATGTTGTGTGAGAGTGTTGTGATTTCTACATGCTTGCTATTGGATTGCATATTTTGAAAATACAAATACTGGTCTGAGTAAACTCCAGCTATTTTCCTGTATCTCATCCTTGCAGTTGCTTACGTTCCTTCAACTCGATTTCAAATTTTAAAAATTGTCCTGATTTTGGTTGACCTGATGTCATGGTTGTCCTTTTGTTATAAACTAGGGTTCTCTCACTAAGTGAGGTATGTAAGATGAGGTTGATGTTTGGCTGATGGTGGGCTTATCTAAATGTGCTTTTAACTTGCAGATATTTAAATTTGTACAGTCTCTAATAAAATAAGCTAGTCTTGCACAGTTGTGGCATATCATGAGGAAATCGATGGAAAAATGTCATGCTGTTGTATTCTTCCAAGAAAATTATGATCACTGTGGAACTGAAATGGATTGAAGTCCATTATGGTTAATCGTGTTCTTTTGCTCATTAAGGTTCTTTTATTTTGACCGTCTACATTAACATTTGCAGGAAAGTTTTGTAAATTCAATTTTATCAAATAATTAACAGATCTCTTGCAGACCCAAAAGTGTGGTGTTGTACATGTATCATGTCAATTTTGTCTGCAGCGGTTAAGATATAATTATAATGTAGTTCTAATTCTCTAGTCATGGAGAAATCATGTATTTCCAACCTAACACTTTGTGAATCACTAATACAATAGTTTTTTATCCATCGTGGATGCTCTGTGTATAGTATTTTGATGAGTGATTTTGTAGACTTGTTTAGTGATGCTTGCAAGTAAAATCAATTTCATAAATATAACAATAGCATTTTTTTTACTTTGTGATGTTAACCCTATAATACTTGGATGTGTGCTGTTCAAATTATTTGGATTGCTCTAAGAGAGAGGTTTTGTTTTTATAAAATGTTGAAAATTCAAATGAAGTACAGATTATATTAATTGCTATGTTTCAGTACCAATTAAGGTGTATTGTTGATTAATTAGCATAAAAGAGTTCATATACAGATTTAAATTTCTGTGTTTCAGACTCCACAACCCCAGTTTTTACGACTACCCAGACACTCGTCTCCCCCTCAGACAGTTATCGACTCCAATCAGAAAACAGCTTAACTCCGCGCCAGTAAGTATACTACTTCTATCAACCACCAGTTTAGCTCCATTTCTACCAGATTAAAAGAATTACTAGCTTCTACCAAAATTGCAATATCATTATCTTAGAGAGTAAATACTGTCTATGTGTAAAACATTTTTATAACATCCTCTTTAATGCTATTGATAGTAAATTCAAACTAAATAGATATTTACAATAAGCAGGTAGCCCTTTAACAATATTGTAAATTTCTTGAACCCAGGGGTGGGTATTTTGGTACCAGGGTTATAGTGATAACTTCTTAACTACCATTCCAATTCTTTTCAAATTTGGTATGAAGCATCTTGGAGACAAGAAGGTCATAAATTTTAGATTTCAGGATTCCTGCACCCCTGGGGCCTTGGGGGCAAGGCAAAACTTCCAAAAATCAATCAATTTTCAAGTATCTTCTTCTCTACAGCCACACTTCTGTAAGATGAACTAAAGATATAGTTGTGCATAGCAGGAAGGCCTCTACCAAAGTTGTAAATTTCATGATCCTTGGGGTAGAGGTTCTGACTGCAGGTCAGGGCAAACATGGCATTTGGTTTTTATGTGTAAAACATTGAAATAAATCTCCTTTAGTGCTATTGAAACAGAGTAGGTTTTTTTGAAGGAGCAGTTAGCCATTTATCAAAATTGTAAATTTCATGAGATGGGGTTTTGGTACCAGGGTGGAGCCAATATGGTCTTAAGGATTAAATGTTTTTGTCATTTGAAAGACTTCTTTAATTTTGCTGATACTATATGAAACCTAAATGCATATTTAGGAAAAGCAGAAAGAGATGTACCAAAATTGTGAATGTCGCAACTCCAGGGTTCTGAATCTTGAGCAGGTCCAAAATAGTCATATAATGTTGATATAACATATATCATATTTGTGAAAAAAAATTCATCAGCATGAACACTTTTTAGGGCATTTGTGTTTTTTAAAAGAACATTTTTTGCTTTACACTGCTGCTGAATATTAAAATTTAGCTTACATATGCAGAACATGAACATTATTCAAGACATTCAATATTCTTTGGGGGCGAGTGATACTTATAAGTAATATTCAGGTGACTGATAAGGCCTGTGGGACTGTTTTTTATCTTGGGGTATTAATTGACAATACCAATCTTGCAAAAATGAAATATTCCTGTTGAAATTTTCAAAACTTTGTTTCATGTAAGTCACAGGGGCACTAACTACTGTAATTTGAACTTTAAATAGCAAAGATAAACACCAAAGTTTATTACAGCTACTATCAGAGTTTTATATATATATACAATGTATTTGTACAGTAAATACTTCAATTTGATTTTTGAAACATTGCAGGATTCCTCTACTGTAATGTACTTGGATATGAAAAGGAAAACCACGTCTTCCAAGTCTCACCGGGATCAGAGATTCTCCCCAAGCAAACTTACCGTCTTCTGGATTGATGACTGACATATCAAATCAGGGATCACTTTACCTTAGGTTTACAGTCTGGTTATTAATACATGTGGTACCCAGGGGCTCATTTTGCAAAAGGTCTTATGACTGAGATCAGTATTTTTAATTAGTAAAAAATGTGTTCATTTGTATGTCAAATCGTGAAAATGTACTGTTTTTATATACTGATCTTCGATCATCTCTTTAAATTTCCTATGAATTTACATGGGTAAAAAGTGCAGCATTAGATGAATTGCAAAAAATATATTTGTCCTACATCATGAGATCATTTGTAAAATGGGCCCCAGGTTTTAGATTATAAAAAAATAAAACCGAAGGAGCATTTCATTCACCCAGTATTGTGTTAAGTTGATACTATTTAACAGCTAGTCATGGTCAAGATTAATTTCAAGTATGCAGGCCAATCTGTTTTACTAATAACTGTCTTGTATTTGAAAGAGAGAAGGAATTCTAATTTATGATGTATGTTTCTGATTTTCATTAGAAATCTGTGATAATGTTTTAACAGCATAAGATATATTGCATATGTAGGTGTATACATGGGCCTCATATTCATTTTAATTTAAAATTTGTAAAGTCATTCCATTTATATTCATTCTTATTCAATTTCATAACGTAAATTGAAATCAAAACTTCTTTATAATCAGTTTCAAAAAGTGGTTCATAACATTAAACAGATATCAGTTTTCCGTAAAGAAGAAAAGGATTTGCATCTGATCCTATGCCATCAAACATTTATAATAGTAACACATGCAAACATACACACGATTTTATTCATATCAAGATTTTTATTTTTTTTGGCCATTTTTATTTTTGCTCTTTTTACCCTCACCACCATTCAGCAAATTCAAAACAGGGCTGATATCAAAAATGTATCTAATTGGAAGGTGGCAAGATTTCCCAAACGGGGTGAATTTGTTTTTTCAAAGCTTTCGGTCGATAATGATAAGGGCGAGTAATACCTGGTTTGTGGCCTGGTTATGGGCTGTATATTTTTGTTGCTGCCATACCTGTATCAATATCTAGTCCCAAGAATCTCCAATATATTGCCAGTTCTTAGTGATATTAATTGCTGGATTCCTATACTATTTACCCATTTTTCTCTGCATGTTGTAAGGTTAACAGGGTGATATTTTCTTAATTTTCATTTTTTATGTCATAATGTGAAATTTAGTGGCAGTATGTTAAAGAAGAAAAAATGTACACTGTGAATAATGACTAGTGCTAATTTACAAAAACAATGTTTTTAGTATCTGTTATATGAATGTTTAATTTCATCGATACATTTAATTTTTGGGAGTGGGGGCACTAAGAAGTGATTAGTCACTTATTGATTTTAATTTGATATAGGTAAAGATTTCTTTCAGTACATGAGCTTAACTTTTTAAATATTTGTTTTAATTTTATTTTTTACAGTTTATATATATTTATATATTGTTTTGATCTGTGATACAAAAATTCATATCCATAAATCTTCCCTTTGAACCTATATAGCGATACCTCTCCAATGTAATGATTATACATTCTGTATATATATTATACATTATAATGTATACCATATAACGGTGATTTTCTGTGGTTGTCCATTTTTTGCGGAATGTTGTGAATAGGAAAAAGCCTCAAAATGTATATACATGCATATAGGTATAATGCAACCGCGGAAATAGGAAGCGCAGAATATAACTTGTTACCATTTACAGATCAAATCACAAAAATTTCAAACCACAGAAAATACCCATTATATGGTATATAGACATTGAAGTGCATTGTTTCATAATCTCAGTGCTAGGGTATATATATAATGATGTGTTTTGACGCTTTAATATGTACTAGTTTAACTAGTAGCTGTAACTTGTCAAACTGTTTCAGTCCTAATGTGATTCCTGTAGGCTTGTATAATGTACTTCAGCTATAATGTTGTTCTAGCACATCCTATATAGTACCAGTGTGCAGAAGTGGTGCAGACTATAGTACTAATTATAAAATAAACCCATAAAGGAGCTATCATGAGTTACCTGGCATTTATGTAAAATTTGCTATGATTTACTCTTCCTGAGCCAAATGTGATTAATCAATGTTTTGTTTTGATCTAATGTCTTTGCTGATAGAGATAATAAACAGTTTTTACTGTAAAGATTTTTAATTAATCATAGGCGTAGCTTGGGTTCGAATATTACCGAGGCAGGGGGTCTATGGACAGAAGCTATGGACATTTTAACAACGTAAAAGGTGGTTTTTTTACCGAGGCAGCTGCCTCAATGGAAGCTACGCCACTGTTAATGATTGAAGAACTAGCTCAGTCTATGTCCATCCATGCGTCTATAATGAGGTGCCATCCATGTGTCTACGAGGTGCCATCCATGTGTCTACGAGGTGCCATCCATGTGTCTATAATGAGGTGTCATCCATGTGTCTATGAGGGGACATCCATGCGTCTATAATGAGGTGCCATCCATGTGTCTATAATGAGGTGTCATCCATGTGTCTATAATGAGGTGTCATCCATGTGTCTAGGAGGTGCCATCCATGCATCTATAATGAGGTGCCATCCATGCGTCTATAATGAGGTGTCATCCATGTGTCTATAATGAGGTGTCATCCATGTGTCTATAATGAGGTGTCATCCATGTGTCTATAATGAGGTGTCATCCATGTGTCTATAATGAGGTGTCATCCATGTGTCTAGGAGGTGCCATCCATGCATCTATAATGAGGTGCCATCCATGCGTCTATAATGAGGTGCCATCCATGTGTCTATAATGAGGTGTCATCCATGTGTCTATGAGGGGACATCCATGCGTCTATAATGAGGTGCCATCCATGCGTCTATAATGAGGTGTCATCCATGTGTCTATAATGAGGTGTCATCCATGTGTCTATGAGGTGCCATCCATGCATCTATAATGAGGTGCCATCCATGCGTCTATAATGAGGTGCCATTTTGGTATTTATTACTATTTCGTGATATTGCCTATTTGAATAGGTGATAACACGAAATTAAAAGCTGGATAGGTGACATCACTTTTCTAAATAGGAGATATCACTTATATGTTTAATAAATAAATTTGATTTTTTGAAATACATGAGGGTATGAACTACAATGCTTCCTGCTGGCATATACTTCATGAAGTGCATTGGCATCAAAAGATAGCATGTTAATTTATATAATGTGTTCCAATAAAAATTAGTCTTAAAAGGGAACTAGTTCAAAATTGTGGGTCAGAAAGGGGAAACCAACATTATTTGAAAATTTGGATGCTTTTTTTATAGCAAGTTCAACCAATCCAATTTGTCTAATATGGATGCACAATAAATCCTTCATCCCAGAAGAAACATGAACTGTACTAGTTTCTACAATCACAAAAATGCCAAGGTTTGTCCTTGAATTATTCGAATAGGGTTTTATGAAGATCAAAGTTGACGATGAATAGTATATTAATGTTCCTTATTTTTTTTGTGTTTATTTACCATGAATCAAAGTATCTTGGACTTTTCCTCAATAGTATCAAGAGATGATTATTTGACAGGCCATCACTAGCTATAAAACTAATTTTAGGGCAATTTACAGCAATATATTTTCATTTCCAATGGTTTTTGCCTTAAAAATCTTTAACAAATGCAATGTGCATATGAATCTTAATAGATTTAATATCTCTATCTTAATAGCTGGAAATTAAAGTAGAAAGTAAATATAAAAATGAAAACACAAAAGGCTTCACACTGGAATACTTTTCATGAAGCACTAATCATAAAGTATGCCAATATGCAGTTTATGCCCACATGTATTTTCAAATTGAAAATTTATTTCTAGATTGAAAACTTAAAGCTGTATGATCCAATGTACTTGTATCATTTTTGTACACAATTACTTTAAAGCAGATTAATTAGTTTATAAAACTTATTAACTTTCCCTTAATGAAAGAAAAAGTGAGCAAGCTCACATACCCCACGCTCCAAACATTGTTTGACAATGCCTCACATAATGAATGGTAATGCTATACATTACTACAAGAACAGGACAGATGGGCTCGGAATTCTAAGTTCAAAAGGGGCATAACTCCCAGAAAAATTAATGAATCAGAATTTCCTGGAAATATGCATATCTACACAGTGTGTCCTTATTAACTACAAAGTTGCATAAAATTCTGTTGAGAAGTCTTGGATGAGTTGCGCTGACAAGAACAGGAACGATGGGCTTGAAATTCGAGGTTCAAAAAGGGCACAACTCCCAGAAAATGTGTCTTTAATAACTTCAAAGTTCCTTGAAATTCTGTTGAGCGGTCTCAGAAGAGCTGTGCTGACAAGAACGGGACAGACAGTCTCAAAATCTCAAGTTCAAAAGGGGCATAACTCACAGAAAAATTATTGAATCTGAATTTTCTGGGAATATGCACATCTACACAGTGTGTCCTTATTAACAACAAAGTTTCATGAAATTCTGTTGAGCGGTCTCGTCGGAGTTGTGTTGACAAGGGAAAGATTTACCAACGGTTCAAAAACATTATACTCTCTGCAACTTTGTTTCATGGGGTATAATTACATGCTTGAAAACATAAATTGCATGTAAAAGAAAACAGCGAAATTATTTAAAAAGTAAATATAGTGCGGAAGCATAAATTATATTTTGCCTGTTAGGTTTCTATAAAATTTATAGCCCCACACTCGTCAGGGAACATACAATTTATTTAAACATAAATACTATCTTGAAGGCTAAAAGATCGTAAAACAACGAATTGAGTAAAGAGTAAGTGTGTTGTAAATATGCTTCAAATATGAACTTTAAAATAAGAAATAACTATGGTCCGCACAATGTCACCATCATAATTTTTTAAGCCCCCCTTCAAAGAAGAGGGGCATATTGCTTTCCACCTGTTGGTCGGTAGATCATAATATTTCATATGTGGGTTGGTTATGAATAGGAGGGGACCCCTATTGTTTTTCAAGTCAAAAGGTCAATCTACTCTGGACACAGGAAGACTCTGTCCACTCAATATCTTGAGAACCCTTTGCTAGACAGTCATCAAACTTGGTACACTGGTACATCCCAAGGAGTAGATGACCCCTATTGATTATGAGGTCACATGGTCAAACTGGACATAGGAATATACTGTCTGCACAATACCACGAGAACCCTGCTTGACAGATATCAAACTTGGTACACTGGTACATCTTCAGAAGATGACCCCTATTGATTCTGAGGTCATATGGTCAAAGTGGAGATGGGAATAAACTCTTTGCTTGACAGACATCAAACTTGGTACACCCCAAGGAGATGACCCATATTGATTTTGAGGTCACATGGTCAAACTGGACATAGGAATATACTGTCCACTCAATATCTTAAAAACCTTTTGCTTGACAGACATCAAACTCAGTACACTGGTTCATCTTCAGGAGATGACCCCTATTGATTTTGAGGTCACATGGTCAAGTCAACTGGACATGGGAATATACTGTCCACTCAATATTTCGAGAACACTTTGCTTGACAGACATCAAACTTGGTACACCCCAAGGAGATGACCCATATTGATTTTGAGGTCACATAGTCGAACTGGACATAGGAATATTCTGTCCACTCAATATCTCGAGAACCCTTTGTTTGACAGACATCAAACTCAGTACACTGGTTCATTTTCAGGAGATGGCCCCTATTGATTTTTAGGTCACATGGTCAATCCACTCCTGACCTAAGAAGATTTTGTCTGCTCAATATTTTAAATTGGTGATACCATCAATTAAATGATGCACATGTATAACCCTTTTCAATTTTGCACCATGGGGGGCATGTGTTTTACAAACATCTCTTGTATGTGAAATGCTTGCACATTGATGTTTTATGGGTAAAAAATCTAAAGTGGTGATATTATGCAGACCTATCTAAAGAAGTTTCTGTCAGAGTATTTTAAGAAATATGTGTTCCATATGTATTCTGACTTCGTCAATCATATTTTCAAAGTTTCGGTTTAGTTTTGAGACAAGTGCATCGGTCATTGTTTTGCAATGTAAGGGTTTGATTCAACATGTACTTCATTTTTCAACAAGATGTGTTGGTGAAACACAAATGCCCCCAATAATGGCCAATTCCAAATATGGCCAAGGTCATAAGGACAAATATCTTGGTACCAGTAGAAAGATCTTGTCACAAGATCTCATTGCTCATGTGCAATATGAAAGCTCTCAAGATTTACCATTTAGAATTATGACCAATGTCAATTTTTTAAAAAGTAGGTCAAATGCCACGGTCAAAAGGTTTAGTACCCATGGAAAGGTCCTGTCACAAGGAACACTCGTGAAATATCAAAGCTCTAGCACTTACTGTTCAAGTTATTAGCATAGTTAAATTTTTCAAAAAGTAGGTCAAACTCCAAGGTAAAGGGTAAAATATTTTGGTACCCACAGAAAGGTCTTGTCACAAGGGATGCTCATGCGAAATATCAAAGCTCTAACACTCACTGTTCAACAGTTATTAGCAAGGTTAGTTTTTAAAAAGCAGATCAAACTCCAAGGTCAAAGGGTACCCACAGAAAGGTCTTCTCACAAGGAATATCAAAGCTCTAAGCACTTACTGTTCAAAAGTTATTAGCAAAGTTAAAGTTTCCAAAAAATAGGTCAAAGGATCAAAAAATGTTGGTGTACACGTAAAGGTCTTGTCACAAGGAATACTCATGTGAAATATCAAAGCTCTAGCACTTGCTGTTCAAACTTTAACAAGGTTCAAGTTTTCAAAATGTAGGTCATACTCCAAGGTAAACAAGAGATGTTTGTAAAACACATATGCCCCCCATGGTGCAAAATTGAAAAGGGTTTTATACACACACACATCATTTAATTGAGAGTAGTATCATCAATTCAAAATATTGAGCAGACAATATCTTCCTATGTCAAGAGTGGATTGACCATGTGACCTAAAACTCAATAGGGGTCATCAACTCCTGAAGATGTACCAGTGTACCGAGTTTGATGTCTGTCAAGCAAAGGGTTCTCAAGATATTGAATGGACAGTATATTTCTATGTCCAATTTGACCCTTGTCTTTTGACCATGTGACCTTAAAATAATTAGTAGTCATCTTCTCCTGAAGATGTACCAGTGTACCAAGTTTGATGTCTGTCAAGCAAAGGGTTCTCAAGATATTGAGCGGACAGTATATTCCTATGTACAGTTTAACCCTTGACCATGCGACCTCAAAATCAATAGGTGTCATCTTCTTTTGAAGATGTACCAGTGTACCAAGTTTCATGTCGTCCAGTTTGACCCTTGACCTTTGACCATGTGATCTGAAAATCAATAGGGGTCGTCTTCTCCTGAAGACGTACCAGTGTACCACGTTTGATGTCTGTCAAGCAAAGGGTTCTCAAGATATTGAACGGACATTATATTCCTATGTCCAGTTTGACCCTTGACCTTTAAACATGTGACCTCAAAATAAATAGGAGTAATTTTCTCTTAAAGATGTACCAGTGTACCAAGTTTGATGTCTGTCAAGCGAAGGGTTCTCAAAATATTGAACGGACAGTATATTCCTGTCTAGTGTTACCCTTGACCTTTGACCATGTGACCTCAAAATCAATAGTGGTCGTCTTCTCCTGAAGTCGTATCAGTGTACAAAGTTTGATGTCTGTCAAGAAAAGGGTTCTCAAGATACTGAGCAGACAGTATATTCCCATGTCAAGTTTGACCCTTGACCATGTGACCTCAAAATCAATAGGGGTCATCTTCTCTTGAAGATGTACCAGTGTATCAAGTTTGATGTCCGTCAAGCAAAGAGTTCTCGAGATATTTAACGGACAGTATATTCCTATGTCCAGTTTGACCCTTGACCTCAAAATCGATGGGGGTCATCTTCTTCTGAAGATGTACTGGCATACCAAGTTTGATGTCTGTCAAGCAAAGGGTTCTCTAGACATTGAATGGTCAGTATATTCCTATGCCCAGTTTGACCCTTGACCATATGACCTCAAAATCAATAGGGGTCATCTACTCCTTAGGATGTACCAGTTTGCCAAGTTTGATGTCTTTCAAGCAAAGGGTTCTCAAGATATTGAGCGGACATTATATTCCTATGTCCAGAGTAGATTGACCCTTGACCTTTGACCTGAAAAACAATAGGGATCCTCTTCTACTCATAACTAA
Organism: Ostrea edulis; assembly: GCF_947568905.1. Lineage (NCBI taxonomy): Eukaryota > Metazoa > Mollusca > Bivalvia > Ostreida > Ostreidae > Ostrea > Ostrea edulis. The sequence continues at coordinate 53,082,240 of NC_079167.1, forward strand.
CCCACATATGAAATATTATCATCAAGTGAATGGTTCTCAAGATATTGAGCGGACAACACATGGTCTACAGACCGACCGACAGGTGCAAAACAATATGCCCCCTCTTTTTCAAAGGGGGGCATAAAAATGTTGGTACCCATGGAAAGGTCTTGTCACAAGGAATACTCATGTGAAATATCAAAGCTCTAGCACTTGCTGTTCAAAAGTTATTAACAAGGTTCAAGTTTTCAAAATGTAGGTCAATGGGAGAATTATTTCATTCCACTCAAAAGTTGTCTACAAGATATTGGCAATTTTCTCAAAACCCAACCATGAAAAGACAATTATTTTCTCATCAAAACTCCAATCCAAAGATGTCCCAAAGTTACAGCTTAAAGTCGGAGGCAACATCATAAATGGAGTTGCTTTGGTTCGGAGTCTTCTTTGACCAGTACCGATGGAATGTCAAGTTCCTGTTATCTTAAACTCAAAATCAATCCAGTGTTTTAAAAAATATCAATGTTTTCAATTTTCATATCTAACAAATCAAACGTCCAACAAGTCTTTTATGCATGTTTTATTACATATTCATATCATGCAACAATGCAGTGAAATTTGGACTATTTGAAAACAAAATTCATATGAAGTAATTTAGAGAGCTTGTATCACTCTTTCGATCTTGGCATTTCAGCCTCCCAGTTGCTAAGACAGTGCCCTAACTACTAGCCTACTATGATAACACTGAATCATACCATAATACAATTCTTCTCTGATGGGCATATAAAAATTAGCAAAGTTAACATCAATTAACACCATAAAACAAAAATCCACAATCTGAATAGCTGCTTTATTGCAGAGCGAATAATGAAACAATAGAATCGCATTAGGATTCAATTAGCATTTCTCTGTACATCGTCAATAAATATCACAAAGTTAGCAGTCCAATGTTGCAGTAATCTACATCATAATGCAGGATGATTGATGACGAGTTGTGACTCTGGCACACACAATCAGAAGAATGGGGAGGTAGACTATGAGGCTACAGCTCTTGGGGGTTCCTCTACATCCATTTCCTCCTTCTTCAAATCACTTTCCTTAAACACAAGATTTACAACTCAGTAATTTCTTCCTCATTTTCATAATTGGTTTGGCAAACATGCTTTCAACTTTATCCGAGACAAACATGTGAAAGGTGGCACTAATTTCTGTACTTGTAAGTATAAAAGATTGAGTTTTTCCGAATTGTAAATACCAGTACATTTGGTCATGCATTTCAATAACAAGAGGCCTACGGGCCATGCTACTAAAGGAAGAAGTCACATTTCCCCCATATAAAATAACGTTTCTTCCAATTATGGTCCAAATTTTTCCATGCAGTGCTTGATGCGAGCAACTTCATCAGTGCTCCCACTGGACCAAAATTCCCTTTCGCCACTTTTCAGGGTGCAGGGGCGGCGCAATTAATTTCATGCTTTACAATTATTTCCATCATATTATTTTATTCATTACACTGATTTTAGGATTTTGAATCAGTTACATTACTTAATCATATCCAGCTACCATACCTAAAAATGATTATAAGAAGTTGATTTGTTTGATAAATTCTATTATGGAAATCAAAAATCAGATAATATATCATATAAATATAAACTTCATGATGCTACACCCCTCAGTGACAACATTGTGTACATTGCCCAAAATGCAGATGTCATAAAACATCAAGCCCAATTTAAAGTCGTACAGTGTATCTCAACCATTCCCTATTAAATTTCCGTTTTGGTATGGACGATTTTGCAATTTGGACAGAATCAGATGTTTGAGCAGGTGGCTGTAAAGCCAAACATAGATATTTTTTGAATTTTAGACTGACTAGGGTCAGAAGCTACAAGTTTACTGTCAAAATAGAATGGGGTGCATATTCTTATGAGATTAGCATTTATATACTCTTGCGCACCGAACTTCAAAGAAAATTATTTATTAAAATTGCTATGTCCATATCAAAGGTGACTGACCGCATTGTTTATGAAATATTCGAACTAAATTCAAACACATCAAAATGAAAATCTTGTAATCAACGAGCTTGGCCGCAAAAAAAATAATTGATGTTTATACATTATACACAATAATACGGCCAATTTAATTACCAGTCGCGTCGGTTTTGTGGTTAAGAATGGACATTAATGTGGAGATGATAATACGATAATGAATAAGACTTTAAATGTTAAACAATTGACCACAGCAGGGTACTCAGCTGTCCGATGTACTTTATTACATAATAACCGACTTTTTTGCAGCCATACATTACCAAAGGCTATTATCTGGCCTTCGTGACCAGATCTGTGTGCACTGGAGCGATGCGAGATTTCCGGTCGCACGCACTGAATAAACAGATTTTCGCCACTTCAATTTTTTTTTTCACCATTTTTGAAAAAAAATCGCCATTGGCTAGGGCACTGAACTTCATAAGCACTCTAGCATATTGATTAAAAAGATTTTCAAAGAATTTCCCCACATATTCCTATGTACAACGTTGATCCATACTTGAATCTACACTACATAAAGATGCTTGCAAATTAATTTGACATGTTCCCCTTAACCCCAAAAATTTAATGTTAACATCTAGAGACGCACGGGTGATTTACATAGACCTGAAATGGATGTAATAGGAAAATTTAGCAACTATTCATTCAATGTGAAAGTTCATTTCTTCAGTCAGGGATGTGACTGAATTCCTCAGAAATCAGAGGAAAACTGGTCAAAAGGGGAGGAAAACACCTCACTCTACCTGGAAAAATATCATTTTCTGCCACTTTAGATCAAATCCAGAGTGTTTCATTTTTTCGAAAATTGAGCAAATCGGAGGATTTCCTCTGAAAAGAGGAAAAATCACACCCCTGTTCACTTCTTGTGAAAATATATTAAGGATGTTTGTTTGTAGTTCACTAAAGCTCCCATTAATAACTGTGCACAGGTAATCATGCAATTTGTGAAACAACTTGAATGGTATCTGGGGGCTGATTTACCATTGCTGATTCAGATTTGTCATTGGCAGTACCATTCGCTTTTGTCGTAGCATCGCCTGATCCATCCTCTTGTCTGGTTTTCTTGGTGTCACTTTCAACATTTTCCTCCTCTGGTTTCCTCTGAAATGCAAGATCAAATTTTAAAAAAATATTTAAATACAGGAAGGGATTTCCATGGACAGTGTACGTATCGGATCCCTTATATACAGTGTACTAAATAAACTAAATTTTGTAGAACTGCATTCAGTAAGGAACCATTCTAAATTCAAAATTTGTAACCCTCCCCTCCCCATCCAAAGTCTTGAGGCAATCATAGGATCCTTAATGTCCTATGATATCAAAATATTAAACAAGAACTCGTTAAGGCATATATCCCCTCAAAATATAAGTTTAAAGTCCTGTAGTGACCTTGACCTTTGAAACCCGAAATCAATAGGGTTCTTCTGCTCTTGATAACAAAGCTACATGTGAAGCATCAAATCAACTGAGCACAAACGTGTAGACTGTATAGTGTCTACAAGCTTTTTCTATGATGTCCTGTAGTGACTTCCAACTTTAACCCCAAAATCATTACAATTCTTTCTTGGTAACAAAGCTACATGTGCAGTATCAAACCAATCAATGACCTTTGGTCCCCAAAATCAATAGGATTCTTCCTCTCTTGATAATGAAACTATATGTGAAGAATCAAATCAACCAAGCAAAACTGTTACCTGTTAATTAAGTGTCTACAAGCTCAGTGTTACACAAAAACAGTCCCATTAATATATCCACTCTTACAATGAATATTGAGAGGGGATAATTCACCGAGCACATTCATATAAAGTAACAATGGCTGTTTTATCATGCTGAATGATGATGAAATTTTTTAAAATCAAAATCAAGTATCAAACATCAACAGTTTAATCAATTTAAATGCAAGTGCTGAACTATTACTTTTCAACAAGAAATGTTTTAGAGATGTACACCAACTGGTGCAAACCAATATGCCCTCTCCTTTTCAAAGGGAGGCATAAAAATTACATGGTATATTCCAAGTCAGAGGATAGTAGAAATTTTCCTATGTATTCTCATGTATATTCCTATTTAAGCCTAACCCTTGTTAAATCTATATCTACACTACACTGGAATGTGACTAATTAGGGACAGAGGCTAATTTTCAACAATTATATATATATGTATGTACTTGTTTCCCCAACATGCTGCATCCACACGCAGTTTGAAGTCTATGTAACCTGTAGTTAATGTTGTAACTTTCTTTCTTTTTTGAATTTCCTTCTTTATAAAATGTCTTACTGTTATGCCCTCTGGGCCCAAAATTGGAATAAACGTATCTTATCTTATCTTATCTATACTTCTGCTGTTTATCATTTGACCTATTTTGACTGTATGCCAACATGGTATTATCAAATTGAATTTCAAATTATATTCTCATGTTGTGGCCCCAACCTAACATCAGGAGCCATGCTTCTAACCTCATTTTACACTGCATGAGGGTGTTTGCATTAATATGACTAATCATGGTCATTGTGCTCTTGAGAAAAAGATTTTTAAAGATTTCCCCTTACATATTCTTATGTAAAATTTTGATCCCCTTTTGTGGCCCCACTCTACCCTTTATGACCGTGATTTGAATAAACTGGAATCTGCACTACCTGATGATGCTTGCATATCAATGCGACTAGTCACAGCGCCGCGGGACTTGAGAATACATTTATAAAAATTTCTCCCACGTAAGACTGATCTGCTATGGAGGCCCAATCTTGCCCCCCGGTGCCACAATTTGAACATACTTGAATTGCGCTACTGTCGGTGCTTGCAAATCAATATAACTAATCTTGGCCCGTTTGTTCTGGAGAAGAGTTTTCCTATACATATTTATCCCTATGCAATTCCCTTACGTAACCCCACCCTGCCCTTGGAGGCTATGATTTGGACAAACTTAAATCTTCACTATATCAGGTAGCTTTCACTTGTTTCATTTTCTGGCTCAGTGGTTCTTGAAAAGAATTTTATATAATCCCATTCTATTCTAGCCTTTTCTTGATTATATCCCCTGGGAAGGAGATGGTCCCTTCTTTGAACAAGCTTCATCAAAGGATGCTCAGTGCCAGACTGGCGAAATTGGCCCAGAGGTTCTAAAAAGGATGTTTACAATGAAAAAGGGTAAATTTCAATCCAAATTTACACAGTTCACATGAGCCTTTTGTTCAAAATTATTCAATACAAGCTAATAATCATTAAATTCTTCATCTAAGCTCTCTCAAATTATAAATACTAGAACTAAAAGCAAAATAATTACCTTTCTTCTAACCAAGTGGCTGATGTCTGAAGCTGCCTTCTGGGGCTAAAATAGAACGAAAAATGAGATAAGTTGCTATGATGCTTAATGAAGGCACCTACATGTATTCACTAACCCATCTATTTACAAAGTGTGACAACAAGGCATTATTGATAAATAAATCACCTGACTTCTTGCATCAAATTTGACTTTTTAACATTTTTTTAAAAGGCTAATAGCCTGAAAAATTTAGAAGGTATAGTAGTTTTCAATGTGTGTTTGCAAAAACATGCAATGCAATGCAAACAAATGCATTTGAAAAACTCTTCTTGGGGCACCTATTTACCTGCATGATAATGGATTCACTGACCCTGACGATGTGAACTGTTTCAATATAACTGTTATAACAACAATATCAACTCAG
>NC_079167.1:53092946-53272946 GCF_947568905.1 Ostrea edulis
ACTAATTAAAACATAGCAAAAGAGTCCGTGGACCACACTAAACTGAGCAGTTGCAGTTTTTTATGTAAAACTAACTTTAGCCCCTTAGCCCTGCCCTTGAGCTTGGAAAACAAATCTGAATACAGGTAAACTTCAGTATCTCAAACATCGATATGTCGAATACCACAGAGGTGTCGAAGTGAGTCAATGACCCAGGCTGGTTTTTACTATATTCATGATATAAAAAACCCGAGGTATCTAGAACAGGGAAATCTCGAATACCTGGCCTATCTCAAAGTAGATTTACAGTCCCAAGTGCTAAAAATACATGCGGTATCGCAAAGTCCATTAAGTTTCTCGCTTCATTGACTTCAGACCTGAAGTACACAACCATCCCATTATGCTAATTTTACAGTCCGTTGGACGTTTTCGTTAGGTCTAGCACGGGCTTCGAGGGACCATTGCTGAAAATCCCGTCTTATTAGCTGTTAATATGGTAGCTTTATTTAATTATGCTGACAGGGTTTTGGAGATGAGAATTAAATGTCCACTTATGACATGTTGTGGAACTTATTCAAGGAACAGTCTTTCCATCATTTATTAGTAAAAAGCTACAATACACAAAAACATCACAATAAACTTAAGATGAATCAATGAAACGCATCCTAAACATAATCAATGACCAGATAATGAAAAATATTAAAAATGACAATTATGTGACTCCATAGTTTTCCAAAATTGTATGCAATAATGATTGTAACTGCTTTCCATACTTTTTTGATCCATCAGCAACCACGTGCATTATGACATTGCAAACTGGTATTTACTTCAATCAAATATAACTAAGGCAATAAAGATCATATCGTATTGACAAAAATGTTGTCTAATATTATGCATATCAATTGCAAGCAATGCCATACAATACACAAATCCGCACACCATGCGGAGAATTGGTCTTGTCAACAATTTGACAACTATACAAAGAAAATATGCGAAATATCAATATGCATTCTTACGCATACTAGAACTGCAGTTTAAACAATTGCACAAGTTAAATTTGCATGTACTTACACTATGGTTCTGCAAAATCACACAAATCATGAGGCTGAAACGGTTCGGCTCTGGCCGACATGACGAAATGATCATTAATTCGTACATGAAATGTTTCTTAAACATCACATGACACGATAATTAAACAAGCAGCTTGAGGACGATTACTGAAATTTTGTCGTAATACAAGCTTACATATGCTATTACAGATCACAAAGTTAACACTGAACACATCAAAGTGATATGGACATTAAGAAGTTAAACACTTAAAGACCTTTTTATTATGAATATCAGCACCCTAATTCAAAATCTTCAGCACACATCACGTCTGATAAACAATCTAACGAAGGATCCGGTATACGACCTGGGGGATAGTTGCATTATTTGTCAGTGATGTAAAAAGAAAACTTGAAGATCATAAAATCGAAACAAATTCATCATTATAAATGTACTGCCTCTTTTTGAAGTTTATTAACAATTTCAATAAATCATTATAGAACGATACTTCCCGTTTCCGTCATTATTACAGTGATCGGTTTATCAATTACAGAGCGTAACACAAATCCGGGTATCAGAAATACTGAACTGAACGTGATAACTGATTATCGCTATGATAAATGACTGAAATTCTAAAATGTAAGTGTTGCTGTATCAAATAAGGTAATTGATACTCAATATACAATGCACATGCAAATGCAAACATCTTTTAAAAAATCCCAAATTTCAAACTAAAACCTTTACTGTATGTTTAATTACCTGTCAAATAGAACGACATAAAACATTACACAATATTGGTGTCAATTTCATTAACTTCAATTTCTCAAACCCTCAGATATCTCAAAGTTTTTCTTCAGTCCTAACAAGTTCGACATACTGAAGTTTACCTGTATTTCTTGCACATAATTTGACACTATCCTTCATATTGCTGAAGAAATGAGGTAAATGTAAAATCAAGAAATGTGAGGTAAGAAAACATGGAAGATAAAACTAAAGATGTTTGAGCTTACTATTTACACACAGGGATAACTTACACTAATTATGCAATCATGTAAATCCCTCCCCCCGCGTATAGTAATTAGTTATAAATATTTGATACAATACATATTTTATTCAGTTACAGCATATTTTTTCCCCACGTGTAGTGTTGGATGTGGAAAAATGTGTGCTTAACCCCCAGCGTCAATAATCACTTTACAGTAAAATATATATTGTTACTAAAATGTATGCAGAGCATTTATGATGTCATCACCTAAAGTAGTTTCTCTTGAAATGATCGTAAAGCAAAATGGATGAACAGACAGAAGTTGAGAGCTGGAAGACATACACAAACAACATATGTGCCTAAGCATAAAAATTCATCAAAAGACAATTCTTACTTTACTTCTGATATCTGGAAGAATTTCCTCTAAATCTTTCATTTCTTGTTGGGCTGCTTTAATTGGATCATCTGCTGACAGTACTTCTAAATAAAAATGAAGATGTGTTTGTGAAGCACAAATGCCCCTGATAATGGTCAATTCCAAAGATGGTCAAGGTCACAAGGACAAATATTTTGGTACCAGTAGAAAGATCTTGTCACAAGAAATGCTTATGTGCAATATGAATCTTTAATATTTACCATTTAGAAGTTATGACCAATGTCAAATTTTTTTAAAAGTATGGCAAATGTCAAGGTCAAAAGGTTTAGTACCCACAGAAAGGTCTTGTCACATGGAATATTCAGGTGAAATATCAAAGCTCTATCTCTTACTGTTCAAAAGTTATTAGCAAGGTTAAAGTTTTCATACAGGTCAAATTCCAAGGTCAAGGGGTCAAAAATGTTGGTACCCATGGAAAGGTCTTGTCACAAGGAATACTCATGTGAAATATCAAAGCTCTAGCATTTACTGTTCAAAAGTTATTAGCAAGGTTAAAGTTTCAGACAGGATGACAGAATTACAGACAAGACAAAAACAATATGCTCCCCGATCTTCGATTTCGGGGGCATAAAAAAGAACCAAGCATTCTGTAAGTTTTGCATAACACTCCCCTACCAGTCCCAAATCAAATTGTTTGTGTAATATTCTGCATGCAGTCCCCTTTAAAAACATCTGCAAACAAAGATATCTTTATCCTCCCAATAAAAAACAAGAGGCCCATGGGCTACATCGCTAACCTGAGTCACCTTGGGCCATATATAAACATTTTCCTTACATATTCGCATGTAAAAACTTTGATCCCTATTGTGACCCCAACTTGTCCCTAGGGGCCATGATTTTTACAAACTTGAAACTGCACTATGTCAGGAAGCTTTCATGTAAATTTTTATGGCCCAGTGGTTCTTGGGATTTTTAAATCACTCCATCCTATTTTTGCATTTTTGTGATTATTCCTAGATATTTGTATGTAAAAGTTAGATCCCCAATTGTGACCCCATCCTAACCTTGGGGGCCATGATTTTAACAAACTTGAACCTGCACAATGTCAGGAAGCTTTCATGTAAATTTCTACTTTCCAGGCTCAGTGGTTCTTGGGATTTTTAAATCACTCCATCCTATTTTTGCATTTTTGTGATTATCCCCCTTTGAAGGGGGAATGGCCCTTCATTTGAACAAACTTCCCTTTGAAAAGGGTATAGCCCTTCATTTGAACAAACTTGAAAGCCCTTCACCCAAGGATGCTTTTTGCCAAGTTTGGTTGAAATTGGCCCAGAGGTTCTGGAGAAGAGGTAGAAAATGTAAAAAGTTTACAGACGGATAGCAGGCCATCAGAAAAGCTCACTTGAGCTTTCAGCTCAGGTGAGCTAAATACTCCCAAAAAACATTTCCATGCGGTAACTTTTTAATGGATGTGGCAGTGCAAACAATAGATTAACTTTTTTTGGCCTAAATCAAGGCCCCACCCTTGTGTGCACGAATCTGAGTTTCCATTACATGAAAATACTTGCATATCAGTGTTACAAAACTACCATTTTTGGCCATTGAGGAGAAAATTACTTTAAAAATTCTTTCCTACTTTTTTAAAAGTAAACTTTGAACCCTGTTGTGGCCTTGACCACAGGAATCAGAATTTGAACAAACCTGATCATACAATAAAAGAAAGCTTTTACAGACTGTACATTTTAAATAGCTGGATTGTCTACCAACAGACAAAAAAACACATAATTATCCTCTTCTTTCAATGGGAACTAAAACAAGAAATAGGTCAAAAGCTTCCTAACACTGGAAACTTCTCATGATTAAAACTTTCAGCAATGGAGTCCATTACCTTTTCCTTTCCCCTGTGTTCCGTCTTCAACAACTTTCTTTAGTTTACCTAAAAATAAGAAATTCTTTGCTATCAGTATGCCATTTAATAAGATACATTGTGAAATAGGCAGGAAGTAATTTTCAAATTCATAAAATGCTTTCATGCTAAAATGAAACAAAGTTTCCATTTAAACATAAGCTTATTCCAAAAAGCCCTTGTCAATAAATATGTGCTTTGACCCTCACAAGAATCTAAAGCTCTTTATAAGATATCATCCCTGCAACTGCATTGAAATCAGATAAAATAAATATTGAGATTCTTAAATACATATTCAATTTAACAATAATATAAAATAGACATGGTTATTACGTTGCCTTAAGACGACGCATCTAGGTTCTTTTTGTGAAAAAATGAGAAACATAACAACAGGGTTCCATGTAATTCAGTTTGACCCTTGACCTTGTGACCTCAAAATCAATCAAGGTCATCTACTTCTTTGTATGCACCAGGGTATTAAGTTTGATGTTTGTCAAGAAAATAATTCAAGCCACTGTACCAAATTCGGTAACTATCAAGCAAAGGGTTCTTTAGATATTGAGGGAACAATACTTGGGTCTACAGACCGACTGACAGACAGTTACACACACAACAATGTCCCATCCTTTTCAAAGAAGGAAGGGGGAGGCATAATTAAAATTACACTTACTGATTTTAGCTTCCATAACTTTAATGGCTTTTCTATATTCATCCATGGACTCATCATATTGCTTGTTGAAGCCATGTGCTAATCCAAGTTGGTAATGACTATTGCCTTGTTAAGAAGCATCTAATCCATGATAAAATGATATTCTTTTCTCTAGCATTCCATTTGAGAAAACTGGAAATAATGCTGCACAAAGCCGCAAAGCAGCGCACTTACAATTTATAGAACTGGTTAAAACCAGTGACAAGCAGGCTGAGCCAGCTGCTGCTGTTCTCTCAATATCACATGTTTATGGACTAAGTGGTAAATATCAAAAGCATATTCTTAAAAAAATGTTAATATAAAGATAAAATAATTTTTGACATCTATTATGCCAATGTTCAATAATTGCTATGAGCATAAAAGCTCATCTAGTTTGCACAAAAATCAAACTTATATCATGGGTCCTTTTCAATTGTTCTTAGTAATTATGTGGGATAATATAGGGAATGTACTGAAGACATAATTTAATTCTGTTGGAAAAAATTCTGCTGTTTTTGGAGTGAACACAGTTTTGTGTGGATTAATTCTTTTCTTTATGATCACTTAAACATTACATATTATGTATGCGAAGAACAATGTTGCTTATTTGCAATCCTAACTTGCCTAAATACTGTTGTGATACACTTGAGCTGCTATAAAATAACCATATTCGAACATTATTTAACAGCTTTATGAAATCTGAAATAGCAATCACTATGAATAGAAATTTGCACAAACTTTTCCAGTTTAAATGTTAAGTTAAAAATTGCACACATAATAAATGCACATAAAATTGTTATGCTGAAACTAACAAACATTAGGGTCAGCGATTCCCTTCATCATTTCAGAGTAACGGCTCCACTGCATTGTGAAAGGATACGTTTCAGCAAGAAGTCTGTCATCTGGTTCCAGTTCAACCTCCTGGATTTTAAGACAGTCATTGAAATCTGATATAGCCTGCTCATAATTTTCTAGAAATAAAGTATTTCCAAACATATATCGGTTATCTACTCGATTACATGGAAAAGTTAACACAAGGCTCAACTATTTCACAATACTACAAGTACATGTATCCATAAGCAGACACGAGATATAACACTCATCATGAAACATTACTTATTAACTAGAAAACTGACATGGTCAGCAAGGGCCCCGCGTAGGGTTATTAGAGGAAGGCGACATCTGTATTTGATATAGCAATGTTTGGGGCTGGTATATACGTTGTATGTTAGAATTAATAATATTCAAAGATGCATTGGAATGCAAATTTGTGAAAAAGGAATCATGAAGCATATTTATGAGAGACTGATGCAATTTAAATTACTTCTGTTTGACACACACTCATCCACTCAAACACAACAGAGTGCAACTAAATCCCATTGTAATAGGGGATTCAAAATGGATAACTGGTACAAAAATATGGTACATACTATTCAAAAAGGATTATGAATTTGACATATTGATGTCTTGGAAAAAGAAATTCTGACATCGGGGCTCTGCGTTTTCAAACACATCGTCATTTGATAAAAGTGTTGTACATTTTTAAAAATAGAAATTTATAGAATGTCTTTACATACATAGGTGAAAAAGTTTCCAATATTCCCAGCATAAGCAAATATCAAAATACTCGCGTATAAAATGTGGACATTACCGTCAACAAGCGCAGTGAAACATGCCATTTCGAGATTTTCACCGATGAAAGCTCAGTAACAGTAATAAATAAGGTACACTCATTTTGTATCTATTTTGTGACTTTCTTTATTAAAAGGAACAGTTCTCTAAGGTGTAACGTGCAATTACTGCATAATTCAATTTCTTGAAGCAGTTTCACTTTGAAACCGGATATAAGAAATTTTATTTCGTATTCCGATCCCGATTGAAAGTTGTTGACTGGGAATGACATGTTAATTCAATATACATGCAACATCAAGCATTTTTTAAATCACATTAAAACACCAAAAATATACACATACACAATGTTGTAGAGTTATTTCTTGTAAATTTTCTATATATCAATACAATGCATATCATAATTCAAATTGAATTATCTCCCTTAGACAGTGGTAAATAGATACGGTCATAATAAGAAAGATGATGACATACAAACAGACAGACAAAGTGACATGACTCCAAAATCTATAGGTGTCTTCCTCTTATTGTAAAGTATTTCTGTACAAAATTTGAAAACTGTACAATGAAACTGTTTGAGTTATCGTGTCACAAAGAAAGTGTTCATAATAACAAAGATCATGCCATACAGAAAGTGAAATAACCCCAAAATCTATAGGCTTCTTCAGTCTATGCGAAAGACATCGGACCGTCGGACCTGACCGATGTGCAGTGCCTCAGGTCCGATGTGTCATTTTTTACACCGGACCGGAATGTCCGATGTCTCAGTATTCGGTTTTAAGCTTCATTATTTTGACGCGGAGTCAATTCAATGTTTGTTTTAAGTAAAAAATATCACACAAATCCAAATACGTAAATGAATGTGATTAAACCGCATGGACCGTCTAAAGTATTATGCGGGAGGGATCCCTGGTATAGTATTACTAGTAAAATAAATAAGATTTCCTTGGTTTTGAATTTTCACATGTTTCTCTTTTTTTACATTAGGTTTTTCGGTCTGACAAAATTTGGTTCGGTCCGGTGTGTTCATTGATTACACAGGACCGAATGTCCTGTGTGGTCCAAAAAACTTTCGCATAGACTGCTTCTTCCTCTTATTGTAAATTATTTCTGTACAAAATTTTAAAACTGTACGATAAAAACTGTTTGAGCTATCGTGTCACAAAGAAAGTGTTGACGGACAGACGGACGGACAATGTTATTACTATAGGGCTTCCCGCATTCATGCAGGGCCCTAATTACTTCTTTAAACCTCTCTTTAGCCGACTTGTGACCAGAATATTCTTTTATCTATATTTCAAACTTTTTCAACCGCTACAGCAGTCTACAGGTAGAGCGTTCACCCTGCATGTGGAAGGTTGGGTTTCAAATCCCGGCCATGACAGACCTCGTTAAAACACATAGTGACAGTTCCATTGCCAAAGGTGTGAATGTCACGGGTCCTCGGAGTAGACTTTAAAAATGGATGCCCTGTGTCACAGTAGGTGTGGCATGCTAAAGAACTTCACTGCTCAATGGCTGCAAGTCCTGAGCATAGGCCTAAATTTGAAGCCCTTCAACAGGTCTTGGTGACATCTCCATATGAGCGAAAAATTTGAGAGGGACGTTAAACAAGATAAGATCAATCAATTACACACTCACAAATACACTAGAAAAATATATACACAGGTCACTAAAAAAAGAAGTCAAATTTTCAATCATACTGAATTTATTAAATTCAGGAATGACAATACGACGTGCATTTTGTGGTGTCTCATGATCATTAATAGCCATTTTGCTATATCTCTAATTACATTACTAAGAACCCAAAAATCATTTTGTTAACATAGATATTCGTGTGCTATTATTCACCTGTTTCCAGACTGATTTCTCCTAATTTAAGGTAGGATTCTGCAGCCTTGAGTTTTGACTTCACATCTTCATCTCTAACAAAATCAAACAATGAAATATTGAAACATAACAAATAACTTAACATATTTTAATTTATGTTAACCATGGGAGCATGCAAATTCAGCAAATTCATTTAAATCAGACAGTTAACATACTTAAGATAAATCACTTTTGAAAGTTCCAACATCTCCCAAGCCAGTTGCAAATTGGATATATCATCAGGATTCTACAATAGAAATAAAGTATAACAAGAGCTTTGCGAAGCATCACATCCCCTTGCAATGCAAGCAGTCAGTAAATGCAAGTTTTTTCTTTATGAAGTCCAGTAGTGACCTTCACCTTTGAACCCAAATCAATTGGGGCTTTTCCTCTCCTGATAATAAAGTTGTATGTGAAGTATCAAATCAATTAAACAAAACATGTTGCCTGTAAAGTGTTTAAAAGCTCAGTGTTACAAATAAACACACTTAACCTCCCATTCCTATATCCCCTCCTGCAAAGAATTGCATGGGGATAAATAGTATATATATTCAACATTCATAGCAAAGTCAATATCAAATTTTCCAAACATTAATCATTCAGTGTCATAGTTTTGTCACCAGTCTTTATAGTCATTATAGATGGAAGTGATGAAAACAGAACGAGGGTGTAGAGTGTAGTAGTGAGACTGAAAGTGAACACGATTATGAAAATGAAGGGAGTTGAGTCAAACTGCGAGCAGATTCCAGAAAGTTCTGATAAGCCTTTACTCATAATGTGGGCATGAGGATAAAATTTGCATAATTTGGTCGCCCACAAATAAAATTACTAGCATTTGCAAGTGGGCAAGACGTTATTTGCAACCCTGTAATACAAAATTTAAGACAATTGACAATTTTAAGGAACATGTAATTCAGTGTTCAGGAACAATTTAAAGGGTAACAAGTTGCTGTCCTTCAGAAAATATACTTCAGAGCAAAAACATGTAAAGTAAAATTGGGATGAAAATACATTTTATGAGTACAAGCATTCTGTAAGCATGGCAATACATGTCCCTTACCATCCCAAAGTTAAGGTAGCTCACAACACTAAATCTTATACGCTTTATGACACTATGTCACAAAATGGTGATTTAAATGTTTTGTGAAATTATTTGTATCGATCGATTTGTTTGTCTATCATCGTAGCTCAGTGGTTAAAGCATTGGGCTGGTGAACTGCAGATCTCTAGTTCAAATCTGCCAGTCTTTTGTTTGTGTGTGTTGAAATAGCTTTTTGAAAATCATATTTTTATCCAAATTTGCATATTTTCTGCCTTTCTGGCATTTATACTTATTATATATCATCATATCTTTTATGATCAAATCAATTTGTACTGATTTGAGAAACTATTTCAGGGTATAGTGAGCCACCTCAAGTTGTCTGGTATTCTGAAATTTCTCAAAATTCACCTCCCCCCAAAATTTTTTCAAACTTTAACTGGATAAGGTAAAGTAAATGTAATGTATGAAATATCAAATGAATATTTGCAAGCATTACTTAAAACATGAGCCACATACATCACTCACCTGAGCCACTTGCTATTACTTTAAACTGTCAATACTTAACATAAATCTAAATGCACCTCTTTCGGTTCTTTGCCCTCTTCCTCTTCTTGAGATTCATCAGCTGTGTCTCCCTCCTCTGCTGTGTCCCCCTCTTCTGCCGTGTCCCCTTCTGTGTCCCCCTCTTCTGCCGTGTCCCCCTCTTGCGTTATATCTTCCTTCTCTTCCTTATCTCCTTCCTTCGCTTTTTCTTCTGCTTTTTCTCCTTCCTCTACTTTTTCTTCTTCCATTGTTTTATCTTCTGCTTTTTCTTCTTCCTCTGCCATCTGCCCTTCTTCCTCCTCCTCGCCCTCTTCTTCCTCACCCTCTGAAAATAAATGTTGAAACATTGATAATTTACTTTTAGTGCTCAACCATGTGATGCTTTGAGGAACTCATTTACTTTTCTCAAAAGGTCTTGATCTTCCTTTTTCATTAATTCATAAACTTTTCACATTTTATTAATCTGAACACTGTCAATTAAATTTTTAGACTTAACATTTCAGAATTTACCTCAACACTGTCAATGAAATTTAAACAAGTAATTCTATTTCATTAGCACAATTTATACTGTTAAATCACAATCAACTGGACCCTTTATAAGAACAAAATTCAAATATTACAAGTGCAGACAGGTTTCAAGTGCTTGTTATGATTGATAACACATTGAAATTTGCAATATAAAACTATGTTTAGCTACAAACAAAAATAAATCCCCATGCTCCATGCAAATGTTCACAACTTCAACATAATAAGAAAGCAAAAGCTAAACAGGTTGCTTTCAAAAACAGTGAACATCCAATATGCACCTTTGCCCTCTTTCTTCTCCCCTTCCAGAGTTCCATTTTTCACTGGTTCACCATTAGCCATCTCCTGATCAGTTTCCATTTTATCTTTATCCCCATCTTCCTTTTTCTCACATTCTTCCTTTTTCTCACATTCTCCCTCCCCCTCTTTAGAACCCTCTTTACTATCTGACATTGCATCATAAATTTCCAAACGAAGCTTTTCACGTTCTTCTCCTACTAAACAATTTATGCACATCATTTTAGACTGCTAAGAATCACCTTAAAAGTCACCATTCAAATGATGAATATATCAAAAGCTTTCAATTTACAAAATGTTATTGACAAAACTTATATTTCTCGTCCAGTAAATTAACCATTTGAAAACAATCAATGCCATTGCCACACACCATTCAGCTCTGCTGACTCAAACTGTTCAGTGGGTTTTTTATCTTCCTCAGTTTCTTCTTCCTCGGGAACTACAAATTACAATCCCATAAATTTAAAGTGTCGAAAACTACCCTTCCTCTATAAGGACACTAGAAATTAATACATTTACTATTTTGTTTTAATTTCTATCGTAAAAGAGTTGATACAAATCTTTTATTATACATGTGCACTTGATCAAAACCAACAAGGTTCTGCAGGACATTGGATCCTGCAAGATCCTCTGAATTTTTGTTGGGATAACCTCAGAAGAGGGAAACAGTAGGCCCATGGACTGTAATGGACACTTGAGGATTACACACACACACACATACATACACGCATACACACAAGAACTAAATCAGATAATGCTGGTACAGTGATAAAGATTACAGCCCTCCAAATGCCTTGGGTTCCCTTGATATGTACATAATAGAGAAAGACTTGCAGCTGCTATTACAGGGGACCTAATTTCAGTGACTAAAACAATATGTATTCAAGAAACACTATGTCCCTTAAGGCAACACAGAAACAAAGAAAAGATCTTGTCATAAGGAATCTATATATACAAAATATGAAAGCCATACTTCAAATAGTTCAGAAAATATAACCCAAGTTAACTTTTCTTAAAAGTAGATCAAACTCCAAGGTCAAAAAATTTGATACCAAAAGTAAGGTCATGCCACAAGAAATGTACACATGAATTATGAGAGTCCCATCACACAGCAAGGTTAAAAGTTTTTGACAAAATGACAGAAACAATCTTCAAATTTGGGGGGGGGGGGGGGGTATCAAGCATGTAATCTAATGGTTGCTAAAGTAAAAATTTTAATGTATTGAATGAGTATTTCCACTTAGTTTAGAAACCTGAGTTATAAATGGCCTTCACCTTGCAACAACATATAACTTTGATGCCAGTTCCAAATGGTTGCAGTGGTAGATTTACAAAAAATTTAACGATAAAACAATAATGGAACTTTTAATTATAAACAATAAAATATCATATTTCCCAATCTAATTAAAATCAGATCTTCTCTAACCGTTACACTGGAGAAGAATCTGACAGCATTGCATTTGAGGTCATGTTATTGACCCCAGTCTCATGAATAATTAAATAAATAGTTGACCAATAACAAGAGGTACTGTGAGCAATGCTCACTAAGAATACCCCCCCGGCTTACCCCAATCTCCCAAAGGATGTTGTTAATGGGTATAAATTACCTCTTTCCTGAGTGTAAAAATATGGTATGCCTTTGTAGAAGAAAATGGAAGATATAGTCCGAACACAAATCCATGGTATAAACCTATAATTTTGACCTTGAGATCAAAGGTGAAGGTCATAAAGAGGTCATAAATGTACATGACACATAGTCTCATGGTGATACACCCATGTCTTATGGCATGACTATGTCAAAACCCTATAATCAATTTTGACCTTGAGGTCAAAGTTCAAGGTCATATAGAGGTCATGAAGATACCAGACACATCATCTCATGGTGATACAGTCATGTGTCAAATATGGTATGCCTATGTCAAAGTACAAAGAAGTTATGGCCCGGACATGAATCCATTGGTAAAAATAAAATAAAAAAATTTAATTTTGACCTTGAGGTCAAGGTCATATAGAGGTCGTGAAAGTACTCGACACATCGTCTAATGGTTATCCACCTGTGTGCCAAATTGGTATGCCTATGTCAAAGAACAAAGAAGTTATGGCCCGGACACGAATCTGCAGACAGACGGACGGACAGACAGAGTGATTCCTATATACCCCCCTGAACTTCGACCGCAAGGGGTATAATAATAGTTTGACACTTGAATCAAGGACCAATCAGGAATCATTTTACTGAAGCGTATTCGCAGATTGTAAGTTCACAAAAAATGGGGTCAATCCATGACAATTAAACGAATTCCAAATATCCGCGTTAAGATATTATACATCGTTGAAATATATTGTCTGTGGCATTCTAACATCGCTCATGGCCATCATCTTCTTCGATTATTCTTTTAAAGGGAAAGGAAACCAAGAATGATTGTTTATATCATGTGATTATATTGTCAAGTGATTCCAAGCGTTGACAGGTGTATGTGAAGCTTGTGCAGGGCTCGACATTAACGCTTGTCCAGTACCAGTGGGAAAAAATTCAGACAAGTGAATATTGATGGGCACTTATCCGATTGGACCTGTGCTTTTTATGTAAAGAAGTCTCCAAATGATAAAAAGAACAATTGGTGAAAAGTTTATCAGTAGTTTCAAAGTCAGAAGCAATGCATGAAAAATGATCCCGATATCAATCGATATATGTAAACTAGCTGAGTCACACTCGATCAGGATCGGCATTCACTTATTGCGTACTACTTTCAATTTTGTAAAGTGGCATCCATCCTTTCTCTCACCAGAGGGCGTGTTACACAAGCTTAACTTATACGTGTGAGTAGCACATGGAACTCTGGGTGAAGAATGGCATCCATCATCCATGAATCTTACGAAGTCATAAGACCAGGATTCAACCCATTTGATTTTAGAGGGGAGGGTGACACTGATTAAATGTTTGATGTTGACAATTTCACGTGTGAACATTTCTGTTCAGTTGTTGTTATTTTCTCCGTCATTGATTCAAGACAGGAAATCTAGATAAAATTTTGTTTTATGTGTTTTTATATCAAGTGAATAAGATAACTTTGTTTTTCACCTTTTTTTATGGCTGGATTGTTTCCAAATTAAAAGAAAAAATATCTGTCAGAAAAATAAATCAGCTCACTGTTTTATATTGTGCCTTTCATTATTAAAAATTTTCAATGAAAAAAAATAAAATTCCCTCCCTCCCTCCTGGGTCTGAAACCCCCCAAACAGCAATTCCAAACAAACATTTTTTTTAAGGATGCCCTCATTAACGATATTTGTCAACATGTATGTACATAACTTAAATATTATCTTGTATTTTTTATTTTACTCTAAAATTTCAATTGCCCACATAAAAGTCTTTTACATGTCCGACTTTTAATTTTGATTGTCCTGGGCATTTAGCAGTGCTAATTGTCTACTCCTGCTAGGTTTTTTTATTTTCTTGGTCTCGACATCAAGGCCTTTCCTATTGGGGGAAAAAATAGCAATATTTGCTTGAAATTGGGAAATACAAAAATGTTTCATAAAAAGTAGGGAAAAACCCCATACCAGTGCATTAAAGTATAATTGGACTCCTTCTGACTTTCAATTTGGTTAAAGCCTACCTCATTTAAATATGCAGAGGCCAAAAATATTATGTTCACTTATCAATTTTGAAGCAAACATTGTAATCTATGGGCCTGTGAAGGAGATTTACAAACAATAAGACAACCCTGCTTTGATATATGTTTTATTGCTTAAGAATTTTAAAGCAAAAATTGGTAGGGCTGAAAGGATACACCCCCTCCATAATACAATACATACTGCAATACCTATGCCACAATTCAATATTTTCAATACAATATATTTTATATGTAAGAAACCAATAATAACTTCGTAACAAAAAATTTAATTACGATGATTCGCAGTCATAATTTCAAAAGTAAACTATTTCCAAACCGCAGAACAGCAAGATGCCTGTTGACTAGTTTTTACTGATCAGTTCATTATAGAGTAAACTCGAGACTAACAGTCTGACTCTTTATCGGACACCATATTGTCCCACGTGCATGTAAAAAAAAAAACCAAAAAAAACATAATAATAAGTACAGCTCAAGCCCAGTGTTTTTACCGAAATAGATTTTAGAAAATCAATATATGCACCCAGGGGTGCATAAGCCGAGTTGCATGGGATACATTGTAAAGTCAGGAATGAAGTGGCATATTCATAATTGTGAAGAACTAATTTCAGTTTTAAACTTTTCAAGTTACTGTCCAGAAACCATATTTGTCTGAAGTTTTCAATCTATTTCTATTCACTGTGACCTTGACCTTTGACCTTTTCTCTCCAAAATCAATAGGGGGCTTGCTTTGCTGGTATCCAACAATATAACCAAGTTTCATTTGATTCAAATTAAAAAATTTCAAGTTATTCTCCGGAAACTAATTTCTTTTTGGAATTTTAAATCTATTTTTGGTCACTGTGACCTTGACCTTTGACCCATTTTCTCCAAAATCAGTAGGGGTCTTCCTTACCTGGTACATAACAATATATTTAAGTATCATTTGATTCGGATTTAAACTTTCTGAGTTATCATCCGGAAACCAAATTTTTCTGAAATTTTCATTCTATATTCGGTCACTGTGACCTTGACCTTTGACCTTTTTTTCTCCAAAATCAATAGGGGTCTTCCTTACCTAGTACCCAACAATATATCAAAGCTTCATTTGATTGGATTTAAACTTTCTGAGTTATCATCCAGAAACCAAATTTTTCTGAAATTTTCATTCTATATTCGGTCACTGTGACCTTGACCTTTGACCTTTTTTCTCCAAAATCAATAGGGGTCTTCCTTACCTAGTACCCAACAATATATCAAAGTTTCATTTGATTAGATTGTAAACTTTTCGAGTTATCATCCGGAAACCAATTGTTGACGCCCAACCACCCGCCCGCATCACCAAACCAATAGTCGAGTTCAACTTCGTTGCAACTCGGCTAAAAATGTATTGAACTGAAGATCAAGGCAATATTGAAGGAGGCATGGTCCTTCCTTTGAAACAAGAGGCCCATGGGCCACATCGCTCACCTGAGTCACCTTGGCCCATATCTGAAGACTTTCCATATATATTTGCATGTAAAACCTTAGTCCCTATTATGGCCCAAACTACCCTTTGCAAACTTGAATCTACACTATGTCAGAAAGCTTTCATGTAAATGTCAACTTCTTTGGCCCAATGGTTCTTGTAAAGAAGATTTTTAAAGCTTTTTCCTATATTTGTATGTAAAACTTTGAAACACCCCCCCCCCATTGTGGCCCCATCCTACCCCCCGGGGGCCATGATTTGAACAAACTTGAATCTGCACTATGTCAGAAAGTTTTCTTGTAAATATCAGCTTTTCTGACTTAGTGGTTATTGAGAAAAAGATTTTAACTATATATTTGTATGTAAAACTTTGATCCCCCTTGTGGCACCATCCTACCCCCGGGGGCCATGATTTGAACAAATTTGAATCTGCATTATGTCAGGAAGCTTTCATGTAAATCTCAGCTTTTCTGGCTTAGTGGTTCTTGAGAAGAAGATTTTTAAAGTTTTTCCCTATATATTTGTATGTAAAACTTTGATCCCCCCTTGTGGCCCCATCCTACCACCGGGGGCCATGATTTGAACAAACTTGAATCTGCAATATGTCAGGAAGCTTTCAGGTAAATTTCAGCTCTTCTGGCCCAGTGGTTCTTGAGAAGAAGATTTTTAAATGACCCCACCCTATTTTTGCATTTTTGTGATTATCTCCCCTTTGAAAGGGATTTGAACAAACTTGAAAGCCCTTCACCCAAGGATGCTTTTGGCCAAGTTTGGTTGAAATTGGCCCAGTGGTTCTGGAGAAGTCGAAAATGTGAAAAGTTTACAGACAGACGGACGCCGGACAAAATGTGATCAGAATAGCTCACTTGAACCTTTGGTTCAGGTGAGCTAAAAATTGAAACCCTTCACCCTAGAATGATTTGTATCAAGTTTAGTTAAAATTGGCCCTGTTCTTGAAAAGAAGTTGAAATAGCTGCAATAATGTAGCCTTATCCAATTTTTTTTTATTCTGACGTTTTCGGGATAGGGCTACAATTCCATAGGATCTCCGTAATGGTGCAAAATAATTTTATGAATAACCGATAATAAACTCTGTGTATTAGTCCCAAATGTTGTTTACACCAAAAGGAATACCAACGTTGTGCTCGGGCATGTCTAATAAAGGTGTTTTTCATTAAATATAATGTACAGCATGCAAAATTCTTCGTCTGCTCCGCCATGCTTGTTATCGCGAGATCTCGTAGGTGGATCTAATGAAAAGCCTAAACATTGACAATCAGCGCGAAAATGTAGTTACTCGAGCCACTTCGACAAAGAAAGGAAAATCAAATTGTTGCAGAAAGAATTTACACTCTGCTGTTCGGTTTTTAACTTGATATTAAATTCAAACCTTTTCAATACCGACGAAATAGCTTTCGCCTCCATACTTGTTCATTGATGTAAATACTACCTTATGTGGCATATGCAAATGACTTGACAACCGGAAGTTGAAACTTCAGTACATCAAACATGGCGCACAAATATGAATCGAGAAATTGGAATTTATCGAAATTGTTGAAAACGGTAGAATAGAGCCTCACAAATCTAAAGTTGAAGGTTGTAAATTTATATATTGACTAAGAAACATAGAATATCATTTTATTTACGTAAAGAAAGTCAGGAAATGTTTAGAATGAGCGCAAATGTTGCGGGAGTGAATCACTCCCGCATTTGCACCATTACAGAGATCCTAAGGAGTTGTAGCCCTCTCCCTAAAAAAAAAAAAAAAATAATAAAAAAAAAAATTAGAGAGGGCTACATTATTGCAGCTAAAGTTGAAAGTATGAGAAGTTTACAGACGGTCGGACAGACGATGGACAATGGGTGATCAGAAAAGCTTATTTGAGTTTTCAGCTCAGGTGAGCTAAAAATGGCTACTGGTGCTTATTTCTTCATCGGACACTTGTTCTGTATCCAGATTTTTTTTTAGTGACCCAACCCTAGAAACAACAGTTCGGTAACTTTCATTGACTGCAATGAATCGAACATTGAATCAATCAATCATAATGAACAGTATTTATATTTCAGTGAATCATTTCCGCCCTAAAAATTGGACAAATTACCATTCTTTCTACCTGGATTTTAGCATTGGGAATGGGGCTTTAGTTCAGTCCCCACCCACCATATAAAAAAACCTGCCTGCGATCTACAATTACATATCTATAGAAATCAATTTAATTTCAAAACTACTTACCTCCTTGCAAAGCATTTCCAAGCACACCAGTTTCCATTCTAGCAAGATCTAATAAAGCCTGTCCATAATAAAAATAAGCCTCTGCACATTCTTTGGCAGTTTCTCCATAAGCTTTTGCTCTGAAATAAAAGCTCATATTCAGGGTTGCAAATAACTGTTAAAAGTGAAGAGGGCCATGTGGGCCCCCAACTTTACCAACATTTCTAGTCCACACAAATATTCCGGCCCCTTGGTTATAACAATAGGTACTGTGAGCAATGTTCACTAAGAATACCCCCCCCCCCCCCCCCCCCCCCCCGGCTTACCCCAATCTCCCAAAGGGTGTTGTTAATAGGTATAAATTACCCCTTTCCTGAGTGTAAAAATATGGTATGCCTTTGTAGAAGAAAATGGAAGATATAGTCCGAACACAAATCCATGGCATAAACCTATAATTTTGACCTTGAGATCAAAGGTCATAAAGAGGTCATGAATGTACATGACACATAGTTTCATGGTGATACACCCATGTCTTATGGTATGACTGTCAAAACCCTTTAATCAATTTTGACCTTGAGGTCAAAGTTCAAGGTCATATAGAGGTCATGAAGGTACCCGACACATCATCTCATGGTGATACACTCATGTGTCAAATATGGTATACCTATGTCAAAGAACAAAGTCATGGCCTTGACAAATCCATTGTAAAAACCTTTAATTTTGACCTTGAGGTCAAGGTCATATGGAGGTCATGAAGGTACATGACACATCATCTCATGGTGATACACTCATGTGTCAAATATGGTATGCCTAGGTCAAAGAACAAAGAAGTTATGGCCCGGACACGAATCCATTGTAAAAAAACCTTCAATTTTGACCTTGAGGTCAAGGTCATGAAGGTACTTGACACATCGTCTCATGGTGATCCACCTGTGTGCCAAATATGGTATGCCGAAGTCAAAGAACAAAGAAGTTATGGCCAGGACACGAATCTGCACAGACAGACGGACAGACAGAGTGATTCCTATCCAAAGTTTAGGGGGTATAATAACAATTTTATCATAAATGTATTTGTAATTTGTGCACTGCCACCGCACATGATCCGCCCGTCAGATGTAACAAACAGATGAAAAGGCATGAAAAAAAAAATCATGTTGATCTTAATTGGTGCAAAATTGCAGTCATATGCATCATTTTGAACTTGGTTTTAATCTTTTCTGGCCCAGTGCAGGGTTTGAAATTAAAAGTGAATAAATTTCCAAGTGGGAGAATTAAAAGATTTACGAAATATTTGTTTTTTAATTTTGTCCAATCATTTCAGGGGTTTGTTTTTTTTTAGAAAAATTTAAAACCCCTGCTTTACAAATTTTCGGTGAACCGCAGATTCCTACCATGGACGTCATTTCTGGTCCAACGAAGAAGTTGTGATGGCAGTTGAGGAGTGGGTCAATGGAAAGGACCCTGACTTTCAGTTCTAGGCTGATTGCACTTGAACACAGTTGGTTTAAGTGCATCACACTTGAGGGCAATTACATCGATAAAGAAGAGGTGGATCTCAACTGGAAATAAGTTAGGCTGGTTACTTATTGACTCGCCCTCTTAGACCTACTCAACTGCTGTCACAACTTCATCGAAAATTTCTATTTATACCATTCAATGCGATGCACCGATTACAAATTCCGGATTTCGGTTCGGTTGCAGGGTCTTTTTTCTTATATAACTGGTACCGATATACGGTCCTATTCCCAATGCCAAAAAACGTTGATTTTCCCAATTTTTGAAACTAAAAATTCACCTGCCGAAAAATAGACCGCTGACATTGTAATTTACTCAAGTCTTAAACGTACGAGTTAACTAAAATGTTCACTTCTGGTATTAAATTGAACGTACAGATAATGGCAGTGCGCGAGTTGTAGAGCTACGAAGATTCTAGAATAAGCCTACGACGATTCCTGATGTCTCACAACAGCAAATATTACCGTAAAAAATTGTTTTGTTGATTTTTCTTCTTTTAGTTGAAATCATTTGCTGATACAATGGTAGAAAATTCCCAATTTGTGCAATTTTGACACTACCAGTGTGTAGAAGGAAACAAGATGTGTTTGTGAAACACAAATGCCCCCGATAATGGCCAATTCCGAAGATGGCCAAGGTCACAAGGGCAAATATCTTGGTACCAGTAGAAAGATCTTGTCAAAAGAAATGCTCATGTACAATATGAAAGCTCTAATATTTACCATTTACAAGTTATGACCAATGTAAAAAAAAATTTAAAGTAGATCAAATGCCAACGTCTAAAGGTTCAATACCAACGGAAAGATCTTGTAACAAGGAATACTCATGTGAAATATCAAAGCTCTATCTCTTACTGTTCAAAAGTTATTAGCAAGGTTAAAGTTTTCAAAAAGTAGGTCAAATTCCAAGGTCAAGGTCACAGGGTCAAAAATGTTGGTACCCACGGAAAGGTCTTGTCACAAGGAATACTCATGTGAAATATCAAAGCTCTATCACTTACTGTTCAAAAGTTATTAGCAAGGTTAAAGTTTTCAAAAAGTAGGTCAAACGTCAAGGTCACGGAGTCAAAAATGTTGGTACCCACGGAAAGGTCTTGTCACAAGGAATACTCATGTGAAATATCAAAGCTCTATCACTTACTGTTCAAAAGTTATTAGCAAGGTTAAAGTTTCAGACAGAATGATAGAATGACAGAATTACAGACAGGACAAAAACAATATGCCCCCCCCCCCCCCCCCCGATTTTCCATCTGGGGGGGGCATAAAAAAAACACTGAATTATTTTTATTTCTTAATTAATTTTTATAAACAAATCGTGATCTGTATCTAAATATAAATGTTCATCTAGTAACCATTTTTATTGGAATCAAAAGTAGTGTAGTTTGTAAACTTTGGTAGGTTTTACAGATTGTCGACAATCAAAACTAGTACACATCTATTTTATCACAATAATAATTTGACTCATAAAATTTTCACGATACTCATTAAATTTTCATGTGACTCAAGCTGCTTATAAACCATGAGTTCAGAACTCATCTTCAATAATTTCTAATGACAACCCTGATGATTCGGAACTGAACTATGGACTCGACTGTATTACAACTGACGACTTGAAATATAGACATGAATGGATTAATTATGTGTTAAAAGAAATGTAACAAAATTTATATGCAATTTCATATTCATTTTTAAAACATTTTTCAAATTTATTCAATTCAATATTCAAATTTAAAGGGAATATTTCAGCATAGAGTACTAGATACCCTCCCCCCCCCCCCCCCCCCCCCAAATTTTCTAAGAGCCCAGGGCGTTCAATAGGACGAATACGGTATTCATGAAATTCGGATAATCCATTTCTCACTAAAGTAACTTCTGATCTTCTCACGAGATTGAAATTATCTTCTCATGAATTGTTAATGAAAATGTGATCCAGAACTGGGCCTAAGTCTGTACTATGTCGGTTGAAATTGCACTTCTAAAGACAGCATTCAATTTGAACATTTATCTATTCCAAAACTCACAAAACTTTGCATGCATCCTGAAACTGGTTGACTGCATTTGGGATTTCTCCACACACCATATTGCGTTTTCCTTTAGCCAACAGAGCAATAGCAGTTTCAGCGGCCTCAATCCTGCATTACAAATAAATTATTAACGGCTTAAGGAGGTATTCTACATCGTCATAATCATCATGGCCGACTTTTTTTTAAAACATGGATGAAAATATAAATATCAGCAATATTTGTCTATTCAATTAAATAATTCTCGCCTAGCTGAGTAGCTCAGTAGGTTAGCATATCGACCACAGGTGCTTGGGTCATAATATATGAATACACATCTAACCTTATACATATGTAAATAATCAACAGATTTGATTATTTACATATGTATAAGGTTAGATGTGTATTCATATATTATGACCCAAGCACCTGTGATATCGACTGCTGAACTGTAAATCGCGTGTTCTGAGTACAGTTGGGGTTTTAAATTTTTCTCAGACCACTTTCAACTAAAACTGCATTTTTTGACTAAATAAGGTAAATTTTAACGTTTTTAATTTCGGAATGTTGTACATATCCTCCACTTTTCATCCATATCAAATATCTCTGGTGTAGCATATACCTCCTTAATGTAACATACAAATTACTCAGGTGTCTTACAACGAGATTCCTTGAAAATAAACTTTCCCAGTTAGACACATTGAGAAAACATTTCTCTCTCTCTCCGCTTATTCACAGACCTCCCGCATGAAACTTAGTGCAGTTTGCAGAAGACAACAAATCGACAATTGTTTTGCTGCATTATATTGCATTTTTAATGGATCAAGCAGCAAGCTTTGTTTGCATTTATCTCTATCAATATATCCCACCTCTCCTTGTCTGATGATGAACTTGTACCGGGTGTATCCATGTTCCTGTTTGTGAATAATACTTCGTGCAAAAATATTGTAAACCTTTGTGGATTTCCCGCCTTATTAGCCTTGATCAGCAAAGTGAAAATATGACGTACTACTCAATAATCTCTAAGCCTAGGGAAAACACGTTTAATAATGTGAAGGAATATAACAAAACATTTTTTATGAAATTGTCGGGCTAAGTACAAATATACGTTTCTTAATTAATTTTTTTCTTATAATAATAAAATCTCTTTATTAAAAAAAAGATTTGAGACTACTATACCAGTTTTAATACGTCATCTTCCTTTTTCAGGCGGCCATTAGAGACCTCGTGGGTCTTACAATTTTACAGTAAGATCAAGGTAAATATCATAAACTTAGACACAGTATTCACATCTGGCAAAAAGTAGAACACTAGATAATTTACATGTCATATTAGGCAAAGTGAACAGGTTTAACAAATTTTGGTGTAAACTATAATTTACAAAGAACAAAAAATAACATGGATCCTACTATTGTATACAAGTATTTATGCTTATATATCCCTAGTGACAAGCAAACGAATGATGCTGTACAATCGTAAATTTGAGTAATTCAAAGAATATTGATTGAAGAAGTTTTATTTTTTTTATATCGAAAACAACGCCGTGATTGGAAATACATTTTCTTTTACACAATGGATCTTCTACTCCCTCGTGCTTTGTTTCTTGTTGCAATATTAGAGTTGTACTCCTGACTGGAGTGTTTGTAGCGTGTAACTTTGTATAATTACTACAGACAGAGGCGGTTGAATCCCCTCAGTTAACTTTGAGGGCCTGGTAGTTTCAAAATATACAAGTATTTGATTACACAAAATATACAGATAATTGTGGAGACTACTTGCCTTTAATTAATTATGTACAATGCTCTTGAGCAATCGACTCCTACAACTCGATCAGCGCAATGGGACTCCTGGCTCTTAGAAGCTCAAGGTTTTGGATATCGGCTCGTGTTCGAATTTAGTAAAAAAAAAAAAAAAAAATACTTAAAGCTAGGAAAGGCTTGAACAGCCACATCTAAAGCTTCAAAGGAATTTATTAATTCAAATCTTGAAATACCTTTTATTCGCTTTACCAGCCGTCTGTCCAGTCGCTTCAGCATCAACTTGGTAACTGACTTGGCTTTGCAGCTTCGCTTATATTTATACTGAAGGTGTACAGTGCCACCTAACAAAAACATAATTATGAAATGCCGCAGGTACCGAAATAACTTTTCCTGGATTGTCTCATGTTCATAAACTGTATCACAGTGTGAGTGGAAACAAACAAGTTCTAAACTTCCTTCTTAAAATGGAAACTATCAGGGCTGAACAAGTGTCCATGAGTCTTACATAACAGAGAATGCTATAGGACATTGGGGATTACAAGTATGTTCTGTAGACTTGACTACAACGGTTATTGGTGATAGTGCAAATTGTTGCATCTATAACCCATCTTCATTTTACTGGAAGAAAGTGCTCACCTTTGCTGCTCCATAATCTGTTATCTCAATCCCAATTTAATTAGTATAAAGAACTCAACAGTTCTGTGATAATTCATATTTATTAGATTTTTCATCAAATTTGTTTATTTTGGATGTATGAAAATTTAGCTTCTTCGAATTGCGATGTTGAAAGTTCATAAAAATTTAAGAGTGTGACGAAGGGGAAATGTAATCTTTGATGAATTGAATAAAACTGATTATAGGTGGATGGAAATTGGTTTGTTTGATTATTATTAGCACTATCATCAATAATCAGTCTGCACACCTGTAATTATTCCAAATATCCAGGGTTTTCTGTTAGTAGGATCGCTTGTCCTGTACCAGTGTGGTAAAAATGCAGACAAGTGAATATTGCTAGGTACTGTGAAGTTTCTAGATTTAAAAAAAAGAAATGGAAAAACAAATAGATGTCTATTGTTCTTTTGATTGAATTAGGTCAAAGTGTGTGATTTCATTTGACAAGAATAATTACTGATCAAATTTGTGTAATTATTGCTTAATATGGCAATGTGGATGGTTTTTAATTGTCAATGTTGGTGTGGCAAAAATTCAGTCAATCCTCTGAAATGCATCAGATTGTCTGTCCAAAATTTAAATATATTTTTCATGAACACTACTTAATGACAATTGCTGATGCTTTTAACAAAACTCCATCTTTGATCATCTCTTGTCTTGGAGGTCCTTCAAAGAATGATTCTTCTGTATCACTGTCATTCAGACTCACCACCACCCACCTACCCTTCCCCACTAGTGTTGAAGCAATTGTCGCTCACAATTAAATGTCACTAGTAAGTGCATGCAATGGACTGTCATTGATAAACTTTTCCAGAAATGATAATCTCACCACAGCATTTGTTGTTGTTGCTGGTTTGTTTTGGTTGGTTGGTTTGGGGGGGGGGGGGGGGGGCTTATACATTAACTGTTACCGATAAACAGTATCATTCCAATTTTCAAATGCTATCAATTTTTTCCAATTGAGAAGCTAAAAAGTGTCCAGTGACAAACTGGTAAGTCTTGATAATTCAAGGATCACACATCGCAAAGTTTATGAAACATTGACTAATTTCTTCACTTCCTTTTAGATAGAAAGTAGAGGCCAAAAGAATGGTGCTTGTTAGTAAAATTGTGAATAGGGAATACTTGTTTATTCTTTAAAATGTGGTTTATTCAAAACAAATGCCATTAGTTGACATGAAAGGAAAAAATTTCCTATTTTGTTTTATTTTGATGCTATTATTCCCAATTGAACTGACATCATACTATTCCCACACAGTAATGTCAAATCGGTTGAAAATCAAAATCGATTAATGGTAGCATCAGTTGACTAACTTAGTGATTATTGGTCAATAACAGGAATTTTTTAGGGACTGTGGAGGGCTGAAATTCAGCCCCATTTCCAATGCTGAAAAGCAGGTGTTTTTCCAAATTGATACCTAAAAATTCCAAAATGATGGATGCTTTGATGAGAATATGCCATGAGGGGCCATCCAACCTCGGTGCCACTATGTTGCAAAAAAAAATTGTGACAGTTTTTTCTCTGCCAAAGACTTGAAATTAAAGCTTGTTTACGCCATCCACATTGATAATAAAATATTAAATGGTTAACTTTTTGCTTGTTTTTCTTATTTATTTGTTTGAAACAAATTTCCCAATTTCAATCAAATATCATTATTTTTCCCAAACTTGAAGGCCCCAGGACTCAAGGGGTTAAAAAAAATCCACGAATAATCAAATGAATTTCTCTTGAATGGGCACTAAATATTATACATACTGATAGTAGCTTAATTCATGTTTGTCTTGTCACTTAGGAAGAGGAAACATAAACAAGAAACAGTCATTAATCAAAAGTGTTTTCAAATGATTGATTTTGGCTTTGCTATCATGATGTTTTTATTTGTAGATGAATGCAGAAAAATTAAAGCAGCTACAAGAACAAGTTCGTATAGGTGGAAAGGTTTGTACACAGGATTTCTACTTATCAAGAATTTATATTCACGTTTGTTCAAATCATGGTCTTCAGGCAAGGATGGAAATGCATAGAATCTTTTGAGATCTCTGAAGAACAATGAGAAGATCGGGTATTTTTATGCCCCTGCCATGAAAATGGCTGAGACGTATAGAGTTACCCTTTTCCGTCATAATTCTGTTCATTATTAGGTCACCCGAGTCACTCAAGTGACCTATTGCAATATTGGTCTGCGTCCATCGTTGTGCGTTTACAATTGAACATTTATAACTTCTTCTTGATAACAATCATTCCAAATTCTTTTCAAATTTGGTATGAAGCATCTTTTGGACAAGGACATAAATTGTAAATTTCCAGACTCCTGCACCCTTTGGGGCGGGGCAAAAACATCCAAAAATTTACCCATTTCAATTAGTGATGTACCGATTGTCGCCGACTTTTGATTGTCGGTCGCTATAACTGAAACAATATGAATAATCGATTGTCATTTTGAAAATCAAAAATTGCAGACGTCGGTATTTTTTTTTTTAATAATACGAATATCCCTGCCGCAACTTATCTAAAATCAAAAATGGCTGACGAAGCTGAATCATCCGATATGATTGAATATTGTTTAACGTTTCTCTTGAGAATCTTTCACTCGCATGGAGACATCACCATTGCCAGTAAAGGCCTGCAAAATTTAGGCCTATGCTGGGCGCTTACAGTCTTTGAACGGGGGGGGGGGGGGGGGGGGGGGGGGGATCTTTATCGTGCCACACCTGTTGTGACACGGGGCCTCGGATTTTGCCTCTTACAACAAGCAAGGGGTAATGAGGCTCTATTCTAACCCAGATCCCATAAGAACAACAAAAGTCGAGAGATCTATCCCTAACTCGAGAAAATAAAATCGAAAGTATGAGATTATTAACTTCATATTTCTAATTATGATTTTGGACGTCTCCATATGAGTGAAAAATTCTCAAGAGAGACGTTAAACAAGATGCAATCAATCTAATGATTTTATTCTAATTAACTTAACATCTAGGGTAAATCATAAAGTAAATCTAATATATTTATGCCATAAATTCGAAATCGTTAAAATTCAATTATTTTTCGATTAATCGATCGAAAAGGTACATCCGCTTAATTCGATCATCGATTATTATTTTTTCCCCGATTGCCCATCACTATTTTCAATAATCTTCTCTACACCGCACATGTGTAAGAAAAACTAAATGCAGAGTGATGTAGAGCAGGAAGGCCTCTACCAAAATTGTTAATTTCATGATCCCAGGGGTAAAGGTTCTGACCCCAGGGCGGGGCCAAACTTGTTATATAGTGTTAAATGTTTATGTGTAAAACACTTTAATACCATTTTATATATAGTGCTATTGATGTTAAATTGAAATAGCCAGTTATTGAATGTGTGAATAATAAAACATGTTTAACTTCCTCTTGATAAGTACATTCCAATTTAGTATAAAGCATCATTGGAACAAAGGGGACATAAATTGTAATTTCTGGAGCCTTTGGGGCATGGCAAAAACTGTCAAAATTTATGAATTTTCAAAGATCTTATCTACAATTACACATGTGTGATAAAAATTAAATGCATAGTGATTTAGAATAAGAAGGCCTCTACAAAAATTGTAAATTTTATGATATCTGTTTGCTGTTACAGTATAAAAACTAACGGCATATTTAGGAAAAGCAGGAAAGGATGTACCAAAATTATGAATTATGCAACCTTAAGGTTTTAATTCTTGGGCAGGCCCAAATTAGTCATATCGTGCTAATGTTACATATATTATGTTTAGTCTTTCAGTAGAGGCACTTTCGAGGACATTTAAGTTATAAAAACACATCTTGTTATATACTGTTGCTAAATATTAGAATTTAGCTTAATAGATGTGCATAATAAGACTTCATAGCCCCTGGAATTTTTAACTTTTAACATATACTCAGGTGACCGATAAGGCCTCTTGTATTCATATTCAACTGAAATTTGGTATATAAATGCTGATTTGGTTCAAGTTTATTAATTTTTGTATACATGTCTGTTTTAGAGGGGATATAATATGGTACAGTGGTGTCTGTCTTTCCGTATTTGCAATTATAGACAATTGAGGGTCCTGATAAAATATTTAGGCCTTAAAAAAAATTTAATTACTTGGTTTTCAGGCCCACCTGCATCTGTTTTAACAATGCACATTACCCATTTTTATCATTAAACGAATAAAATAAAATTTCTCTCATGCATTGGTAAGGTGCTAAAAAAAATCCGGAAACCCTGACCGCATTTTAGAGACTCCCATCAGTAAAATCTTTGACAAACGTCTGGAGGATACAGACACGTGTGATCAAATCGCGTCATACATACATTTTGGTTTGAGTAATGGCGGCCCCCATATCTAGCCCGTGTTGTCGCCTTTGCCACGACTTTTTGTCTATTAAAAAACAAAGACGGACGATTTTAGTAGAACGTTTTGGGGTTCATGATCAACTTCTGTAGATAATCAATTATGTACCTCGCCCAAATGACGATAGAGGACGGTATGTGCTGGAATAAACTGAACAAACTCGGCAAAATTGAGTACCGTATCAAAACGAAAGTAGTTACGCTGAAATCTGAATGGCATGTTTTGGTATGTGATTTACGCCTTAAACACAAAGATGACATTGGCTTACAGCAATTATGCTCACATAAATAAAAAAATTGTTGTTTTCATCTGTCAACTCCATTATGTAAACATACACATGTAACAGAAATTATAATGTGTTATCTGATTCACAGGGTTTTGACACAATCTGAGCAGACTGGTATATATAGTATATATATGTGTCAAAACCCTGTGTTATAGTGCTGGTATATTCCCTCCATTATGCTTTTACTGTGCAGATGACACAGTTGAGCAAACTGAAGGGGTAAAAGCTGTAGGGCTAATCACCAGTTGCCACACAACAGAAAGAAAGTACAAAATGCAAGAGAAATAAGAAGAGAAGGAAACAATGTTCTTAATTTCTTTCAATGTTTATTGAGCACTGGATTAAAAAATGGGAGTTTTGAAATAAAAAATTTTTTAAAAATCCCTCTGGTTATGAGGAAAAATGATAGTCCTCCCTCCCTCATTTAATTTTGACAAAACTGGCCTGAGAACCAAGTAATTAATATTTTTTTTGGCCTTAGATATTTGTCGAAAAAGTTTATGGACAAATAATGTAAAAATCACCAAAGTAATTTTTTGGTTGTGTATAGTGAGTATTTCCACATATTTTTGAATAAGAAAATTCTATTAATATATCTTTTAAATACCCACACACCATAACTCATCATTTGGGCAACCTAAGTTGATAATCAGGTCATGTAAAGCTGTTGGGGTGGAAATGACCAGCATGAATATCAAACCCAGGTGATACTTGGGTGACTGCTACACATACAAAATTTCAATTTTGGGGAAGAAATTCACTATATTTAAAAGAAAATTCATGTTCATCAATTTCATTTACAGGGTACTGCAAGGAGGAAGAAGAAGGTTGTTCACAGAACTGCAACAACAGATGACAAAAAGCTACAAAGTTCTCTCAAAAAGTTGTCAGTGAACAATATTCCTGGCATAGAGGAGGTATTTTTCTTGTTAATAGACATAAAAAAAAAATTAAGCATATGTTTAACAGTATTGTACTCCTGCTATAGTTATTCTCGAGAGGGATGTTAAACAATATTCAGTTCAGTAATGGGCAGAATAAATCCAAAGACCAGCAGAAATCAATCACAAAGAATTCAAAGATATAAGAAATTATTTACAGAAAAATATACTAATGAAAAAATTACTAACTACAGTATGTCTAATCAAAGTTCACAAAAAGTGCTCGATGCTGGTTTACCGTCGAGCTGAAATTCACACACGAGAATATAAGCTGTCACAAATTGGCCATGGTCCAATCGAATCCCCAGATGTAAAAGTCCAATTGTAATTCTATAGAGTGCTTACTACCACAAAATTTACAGTTTCTTTACACTGAAATGAAGCTTTCAGACCTTACATGATTCTTTACATTGAACTCTGGCAATAGAAATAGGACGTCTGCTTGTTTAGAATATTGCCTAGGTCACAAGTCCAAATGTATTACACAACAATACATCATGACAGTATTGGCCTTGATGTTAAACTAGAGCAACAATGGAACTGGAAGTGTTCAAATCTTGTGGTGGGTCATTCAGATATAGATTCTACGCACAAATACTTGAAGTTGATGTTAAGAAGATGTTGGGAGTAACAGTTCTTCATTGACAATATGTACAGTATATATTTGCATATAAATCGACCCTCGTATAAGTTGGGGACCTGTTTTCCAGAGAAATTTTAGGAATTCTGCATTGACCCTCTAAGTCGGAGTGAATTTTTGATCAGATTTTCTGTCAACTCAATACCTATTTTCTAGCAAGAGTTGTTTTTCTTTGATGTATATTTATATTTTTCTGATTTTTGATCCATATTAAATACACTGAATTAAAACAAAAATAAGTTTACTGTAATTCATTTTTTTGTCTCTTCAACACGACAATTGGACCTATAATTTTACATTTGATTTGATATCTGAAATAGAAATTTAGTAATAATATGCTCGGTGTCATGAGTATGGGCTTTTTTTGGTAGCATTTGTGCACTCAGAACACATTTTCTTTTCTGATACTACATGTATATGATTGCTGAATATAAGAATTTAGCTTAGATATGCAGAATAGGAAAATTATTTCATTTCCTTTGGCTAGTGATACTTTTAACTCGGGATAACCAATATGGCCAGTGGACGTTTAATCTTTAAAATGTGCAGTTGTAGAAAAAAGATTTTTGGAAATTTACAATTTATGTCCCTCTTGTCCCAAAGATGCTTCATACCAAATTTGAAAAGAATTGGAATGGTAGTGCAAGGAAGTTTAAAATGTTTAATTGTTCATGCGCAACGAACAATGATGGAAGCAGACCATTTGTAAGGTGACTCAAAACTTACATCCAAATGATATTCTAATTTACTCGTGTTTGAGAACCATATCACTGTGACATCACAATTTACCGAAAAGCTATGAAGTCGCAGCTTACTACAAGACAGGTGACTTTTGATGGCTCGAACTTGATCTCTTGAAGTTGAATCACAGTTTCAAATTTTTTCCTATATAACTAAGAAAATTTACTCTCAATCATTCAATCACTTCGATTGACTTGACAATAAGACAGCAATTCGAGGATATATTTAGTGACATGCCAAAGAAACATCGTTATTCATTGTACTTCTTTTGTGGTACCTTGACACTATTTTTCCTCCAATGACAAAAATGAAGCAGACATCGAACTAATTTGTGACCCTTAATATGATCTTTTGACCAAAATTAAGGTCACTAATGGGGGGGGGGGGGGGGGACAGTTCAGAATATTTGTCCAGGCAATTTTGTGAATAAGAAAAGTGAAAGAAAATGGGGATTGCTTAGTATCGATTTCAAAACTGAAATCATTCTCGTCTCAGGGATCAGAGTTTGAAGAAAAGCACTCAATGCATCAACAACATACAATTATTTTGTCATGTTAAGCTCAGGTGATGGTTACAGCCCATAGGTCTCATTTAAATTTGTTTATTGTTGGGGTTTTTTTTCTCATTTTTCAGGTAAATATGATTAAAGAAGACGGTACGGTGATCCACTTTAACAATCCAAAAGTGCAGGCCTCTCTAGCTGCCAATACCTTTGCAATTACAGGACAGGCTGAAAACAAACGTAAGTGCACTGCTATTTCTCCACAACAAATTTACATTCTTGTGTGCTACATTGATATTGTTGATGAACATTTTTCCTTTTTATTAAGCTTATATTGTGTTTCATAATAAACAATTCAGAGACTAAAGTTAACCAACAGAAAAGTACTGAAATAAATTATTATTGTAAGCGACACAGAGGAAATAATTTTAATCAACTCTCCTTGAATAAAGAGAGGTTTTTTAATTCGTCAAGGACCTATCTGTCATTGTCTAACTTCTCCGGAGCTAATTACAACCATTTCAATGTATAGTTTTCACTCCAATGGAAAGAAAAGAAGAAATAGTAAAAGTAGGGTATCTCTGAAAATTTTCTCGTCTGTTATTGAAATGACAATAATTAAGTTAGCTGCAGAACAGTATCTTACTGATATAGTATACAGATTCAAATCAATGTGCCAAGAAATGAATTAGTAAATACGCCATGTGGTTTGGATAACTTAAAAATGGTCTATGGTCGGAGAAATACTTTTATTCAATTTCAAATGTCAGAAGAAGTCACAAAGGTCAAATGTGTTTTGGGATTGTAAGACATGCAAACTCAAAAGGTTATTCCATTCACAGTCTTAAATTTTGTGCAGGGCAGGTAAGATGAAACAAAAACACTAAATTTGGGGCCATGTCAGAGATCAAAGATCATAATAGCACATTATTGACTTAAGCTTAAGTAAAAAAAAATCTGTAAGACTTTTTCAAATAGCAATAAAAGCTTTTGAAAAAGTTTTTTCTATTAAAAAATTGTGATTTTAATTTTTGCAGAGATCGCTGAAATGTTACCAGGAATCTTAAACCAATTAGGTGCAGAGAGCTTCAGTAGCTTAAAGAAACTGGCCTCCACTGTAGCAGGTAAGTTTATTCAGCATATGATATTCAGAATATAACGAATCTTTATAACAACTATGCATGTGCATACATCCTTATCAGTTTGCTCCATCTCAAAGTCTTGAGTTAATTGAATTACATTTATAATTACAGCTTCTGGTGACAACAAGCAGTCCACAGATGACATTGATGAAGATGATGATGGAGTCCCAGGTACACTGTTTTACCAGTGCACAATATACAGATACATTTTGAATTTTATCATCCATAAGTATGGATGTATCGTGGATGAGTTAATGGATACATTTGAAGCCATGAGTGTTTTACCTATTAATTTATTTAAACTGGTGGGGAAATGTTTGTCAAATTCCTTTATTTTATCACCATAAACAGTGAACCTTGTAAGTTTTGCTAAATAAGGATTAAGTGAGTGATTGAAAATCTATTAAGTTACGTGCACAACAGTTACCACTTTTTAGCCGAGTTGCAACGAAGTTGAACTCGGCTATTGGTTTGGTGATGCGGGTGGGTGGTTGGGCGTCAACAATTGGTTTCCGGATGATAACTCGAAAAGTTACAATCTAATCAAATGAAACTTTGATATATTGTTGGGTACTAGGTAAGGAAGACCCCTATTGCTTTTGGAGAAAAATTGTCAAAGGTCAAGGTCACAGTGACCGAAAATAGAATGAAAATTTCAGAAAAATTTGGTTTCCGGTTGACAACTCAGAAAGTTTAAATCTGAATCAAATGAAACTTTGATATATTGTTGGGTACTAGGTAAGGAAGACCCCTATTGATTTTGGAGAAAATGGGTCAAAGGTCAAGGTCACAGTGAACAAAAATAGATTTAAAATTCAAAAAAAAAAAAAAATAGTTTCCGAAGAATAACTTGAAAAGTTTTAATTTGAATCAAATGAAACTTGGTTATATTGTTGGATACCAGCAAAGCAAGGTCCCTATTGATTTTGGAGAGAAAAAGGTCAAGGTCACAGTGACCAAAAATAGATTGAAAACTTCAGACAAATATGGTTTCTGGACAGTAACTTGAAAAGTTTAAAACTGAAATTAGTTCTTCACAATTATAAATAGGCCACATCATTCCTGACTTTACAATGTATCCCATGCAATTCGGCTTATGCACCCCTGGGTGCATATATTGATTTTTTCCTTTTTTATTTTCAGAACTCGTGGAAAACTTTGATGAAACATCTAAAGGAGAGTGAAACTGATGTACAAGATTTTGTATATAGTGCATGTACATTTTGTCGGTTTGTGATATTGAAGTTACTATCAAGTGTGAAGCGAGGCGTATATTTCCCAGCCGTAATATATGTACAGTTCCGTATACGATGTGTATGTGGACGTACATCCTTTAAACAGTCAACTGCCATTACGAATGACTTGTATCTCTTTATTTCATTATATGATCAAGGGCACTTGGAGATCAGATGACTTAAATTTGTTAGCCCTAATATGCTATATATTTATTTCATCTTTTTATCAAGTGCAAAACCAAATAAATATACAAATTTCTCCAACCTTGTTTTTTTTTCTACTTGCGCTGGAAATCGGCTTGTAAATGAGCTTCTCTGATCAAAATTTTTTCTGTTTTCAACAACTTTTCACAATTTCAAAATCTCTAGAATCACATGATCAATTTCAACCAAAATAGCTACAATATATCTTCAGATAGATGGGATTGCATTCAGATGTTTGGTCATGTGTCTAATACCCATACCCAAGAGTAAATTGTGCAACAAGCTTTGATTAAACGAAATCACGCTTCTTTATAGTTCCCTTGTATACTAGTACATTTGAAAAGGAAACATCCCTCAGCTTAGTATTCAATTTTGAAATTTCAATAATACCTGCTATTTGCATTGTGCCTGGACTCCTATATCCATTCTCGGAACATTGAACAAGAGTCCTTGGCTTATGATGGTGCATCATGAAATCTTGCAAAAATTGGGGATGGCATTGGGTCGAAATGTAACCGTTCAGTCGGATATTTTTTCGACCGATTAACGAATTCATCTAAAAACAGCATGACAAGTGTTTTGATAAGTAGTTGTGTACGTGAAGGAAAACGCACTCATGCAAGAATATGTTTAAGAATTCAAAATGTTAACTTTTTGCAACACCATACGTGGAATTGTAAAACCAGTAAGCAGGATCGCGACACTCGAGAGGACGCATTACGCTAGCTTCTCTTGTAACACCTCTGAGTAGAGAATGATAAAATAGGTGTACCTTTAATTAACAGCTGTTTTAAGGCAATACACAACGTCTAATCGAGTCGAAGACATGAAATCAATATAGTCTCAATAAGTATTACATCTTGAACCATATATTTATTTTTCTTGTGGAAGTTTAATATGTATCACTTCTGATAATCTATTGCTCTTATAAAATATGTATAATGAAGAAGATAATGTGCATGACATTTTTTTGATCTCTGGTAGAATTAGTTATTTTAAAATTTATCTCAATATTGGGCTCCAATTTTGTTTAGAGAAATAATTCGGTCCACAATAGATATTATTTTGAAAGACAAATGACTTCTAAGTTTAGGGGATTCTTGCGGTGGAGAAAATCCATCCTGACGGTACTGAACTTCCTACAGGACGTGTAAAACATCTGTTCCGCATCCTGACGGTACTGAACTTCCTACAGGACGTGTAAAACATCTGTTCCGCATCCTGACGGTACTGAACTTCCTACAGGACGTGTAAAACATCTGTTCCGCATCCTGACGGTACTGAACTTCCTACAGGACGTGTAAAACATCTGTTCCGCATCCTGACGGTACTGAACTTCCTACAGGACGTGTAAAACATCTGTTCCGCATCCTGACGGTACTGAACTTCCTACAGGACGTGTAAAACATCTGTTCCGCACAACGTTGATCTTATACACTTGTACTGCCCGGTATTTGATTTATTTGAGTCTGACTGGGAACTTCGAGGATGTATTTACAGACAGGACTAGGGTTATAGTAATTGCATGGAAGTTTGCTTGGAAAGTCATCAAGTTAAGACTTAAATAGATATATATAATATTACACACACTTTTTTTTTAAGGTCACCTGAGTAAACTCGAGTGGTCTGCGTTGGCCGTCGTCCGTTAACAATTGAACATTTTTAACTCCTTGATAACTACTATTCCAATTCTTTTCGAATTTGATATGAAGCATATTTAGGATAAGGGGAACATGAATTGTAAATTTCAGGACTAAGGCACGCTGCGGCCTTAGTAATCCGAAATTTCTCTGACTCTTATCACCGCTTTTATATTGTGACATGTGCGGGAGTAAGAGCCAGAGGAATCTCGGATTAGGGCCTTAGAGGTATGGAGCGCCAAATTAACATAAACTCAAATAATTGAAGATATCTTCAATTATTTGAAGATTTGATGCGCGCAACAATTTAATTAAAGATCTCTTCAAATAATTAATGATATCTTCAATTCTGAATTATTGCGCGCATTAAATGAATTGATGATAGCATTAATTCTTCTGCTGAATTGATGCGCGCTTTAATTGAATTAATGATCTCTTCAAATGAATTAATGATATCAACAATTGAATTGATGCGCGCTACAATTCAATTGAAGAGAGCAATAATTGATATAATGCGCGCATTAAATCAATTGATGAGAGCAATAATTGAATTGATGCACGCATTAATTCATTTGATGAGAGCAATAATGGATTTAATGCGCGCATTAATTCAATTATTGCTCTCTTCAATTGAATTAATGATATCTTTAATTCATTTGAAGAGAGCAATAATTCTTTTAGAGAGAGCAACTAAATAATTAAAGATATCTTCAATTCAACATATCCACAATTGAATTAATGATCTCTTTAATTGAATTGTTGCTCTCTTTAAAAGAATTGATGCACGCATTAATTCCTTATACAAAAGCATTGTAAATAATTAAAGATATCTTCAATTGAATTAAAGAGATCATCAAATTATTTATACCGAGCTCTAAATCAATTATTGCGAGCAATATTTCTACGAAATTAATGCTCTCATCAATTGAATTGAAGAGAGCAATAATTGAATTAATGCGCGCATCAAATCTATTATTGCTCTCATTAATTCAATTGATGAGAGCACTAATTGAATTGAAGCGCGCATTAATTCATTTG
Organism: Ostrea edulis; assembly: GCF_947568905.1. Classification (NCBI taxonomy): domain Eukaryota; kingdom Metazoa; phylum Mollusca; class Bivalvia; order Ostreida; family Ostreidae; genus Ostrea; species Ostrea edulis. The sequence continues at coordinate 53,129,792 of NC_079167.1, forward strand.
ATGAGAGCAATAATTGATTTGATGCGCGCATTAATTCAATTAAAGAGAGCAATAATTGAATTGATGATATCTTCAAATAATTGAAGATATCTTCAATTATTTGAGTTTATGTTAATTTGGCGCTCCATACAGAGGTGGGGCAAAAAGTGACCAATTTTCAAAAAAAATATTTTCTAGAACCCCACATGTATAAGAAAAACTAAATGTGAAGTTTGCTGGATATGGTATAAAAACTAAATGCATATATATAGGAAAACCAGAAAAGGATGTACCAAAATTGTGAATTTTGTAACCCCAGGGTTTTGACTCTAAGACAGGTCAAATTAGTCATTTCGCGTTAATGTTACATATATTATGTAAAGCCTTTCATCAGTATTGGCTCCTTTGGGGGCATTTACGTATTAAGAACACATCTTGTTTTTAGATCACCCGTCGTCCGTCTTGTCTGTAAACTTTCACATTTTCACACCACTGGGCCAATTTCAATCAAGCATTTAAATGAAGGAAAAGGTCCTTCTCCAAGAGGAGATAATAATGAAATGGCAAAAATAATTTGAAAAGTTTTAAAAATCTTCTCCAGAACCAGCAAGCCAATTTCAAACTTGATATAAATCATCCTTGGGTGAAGGGGATTCAAGTTTGTTCAAATGGAGGGAGGGCCACCCCCCCCCCCCCCCCCCCCCCCCCCCCCCCAAGGGGAGATAATCACAAAAATAGTTTGGGTTCATTTAAAAATCTTCTCAAGAATCACTGGGCCAGAAAAGTTGAAATTTACATGAAAGCTTTCTAACATAGTGCAAATTCAAGTTGTCAAAATTATGCTACCCGAAGTAGGATGGGGCCACACTAGGGGATCTAAGATAGGAAAAAGTCTTCTTCAGAACCAACAGTCCAATTTCAATCAGACTTGGTACAAATCATCCTTGGGTGAAGGGGATTCAAGTTTGTTCAAATGGAGGGCCTTATCCCGTTCAAAGTGGAGATAATCACAAAATGCAAAAATAGGGTGGGTTCATTCAAAACTCAAGAACCACTGGGCCAGAAATTTTTTAATTTACATGGAAGCTTTCTGATATAGTACAAATTCAAGTTTATTAATATCATAGCCCCCGGAGGTAGGGTGGGGCCACACAATGTGGTCAAAGTTTTACATGCTAAAATACAGGAAAAATCTTCATTTCCAGAACCACTACGCCAATTTCAATTCGACTTGGTACAAATCATCCTTGGGTGAAGGGGGTTAAAGTTCATTCAAATAAAAGGTCATGCCTCCTTCAAAGCGGAGACAAACAAAAAAATGCAAAAAAAATAAATAAAAAAATAAGGTGGACTCATTTAAAAATCTTCTCAAGAACCACTGAGCCAGAAAAGTTGAAATTTACATGGAAGCTTTCTAACAATGTGCAGATTCAAGTTTGTTAAAATTATGGCCCCGGGGGTAGGGTGTGACCACAATAGGAGATCAAATTTTTAATAAAAATCTTCTCAAGAACCACTGAGCCAGAAAAGTTCAAATTTAGATGGCAGCTTTCTGACATAGTACAAATTTATGTTTGTTAAAATCATGGTCCCCGAGGGTGGGGTGGGGCCACAATAGGGGATCAAAGTTTTGTGTGCGAATATAAAGGGAAACTCTTTAAATGCGGGTCAAGGTGAGCGACGTGGCCCATGGGCCTCTTATGTATGTGTACTTTTGCTGAATATTAGAATTTAGCTTAGATAATTATTCAGGTGACTGATAAGGCCTGTAGGCCTCTGGATAATAAGCTGAATTGTGATGTTAGCAAGGCTTGAGGTGCGGGACATTGAGTAGTTTATACAACAAGATGGTGGATAAGGTTTTCGGGAAAGCTTCCAAGTCCTCTGATACCCGAGGCGAGAGAGAGGGTAAATACGCGAACAATGATAAATGAAGGTAATATTCACATGTCGAGATCGTCTCCGAGCGACCAGGTTGACAAGACTAGGCCTTTGCCTCCTCCAAGTGGTCAAATGACAGCTTTACAAGGTCAATCCTTTCCTGGGAGCGGACCACGAATGACTTAAGTATGGTATATGTTCTAGATTTCATCTCTGCGATCAGACTCGGGTACCGGTACACGGTTTTTCAGCCATGCCCCCCCGAACAATGAAGGAAATAGCACTGACCATTTCAATTGGTATCGGCAAGCATTCAATGCTTAACAGTAGTGGGTGCGTTCTGAGTACTACCGTTGGTTGACGTTGGTATACGACAATGGTACCAATGTTTGCCAATAAAATTTACCGATGGTAAACATTTCCGCAGACAACCTAAAGCTCAGTTAGCGTTGGTAACTTTATTTATGACGTAATCAAAAATGGCGGGCATTGCGCACACACTGAAAGCAACAGATTTTGTATCACATCGTTTCCCCTTAAATCTTCGTAGACATCAACTAGAGACAATTTCAGAAATGTTGATTTAAACATGCCCTTGCACAGACAGAAATGGGTTTTAAAAACAATCAAATGTGTGTGATATGGTATAGTAATATCCCAGTCTAACCTTTTCGTTCGATGATCTATATACTCACGATATTTCACAAAGAGAAAATGCATCTTCGCAAGCCGAGGGTTTTTGGTCCACTCTGTTCCGCATTTATGGACCGAAAACTCTTGGCTAGCGAAGGTGGAGAAATAATCTGCCGGAAAAAGTAATTAGCAGTTTTTAAAAACATATATTCTAAAGGCATCTTCTTGGTGCAAAATTATTCACAAAGATAATATGAGCGTGTATCTTTGACATTTCATGCTAACTGATCAGCTAGTGGTATACCAATGGTACCATTTTGGGATTTTTCACCACTTGTAAGCCAAACTCGTTCAGAGTACACAAGGATCCAATGGTACCAATGACTCAAATATTTACCATTGTCAAATCGGTAATGGTACCATTGGATTTACTCTCAACGCACCCATAACACGATGGCGAATCACGTGACTTTGGCATGTCCAATTACCCGGAAAATTTATCAATAATGATTTGTCACATAACTTATATCAACATTTGAAGAATTTTCTCAGAAACAAATCTGTACTAAAAAGTAGTTCTACATCCGACAGAAGCAGAGAACACTGACACCGTTTTTTGTTCTCAGTCAAAAACTTTCCGACCGCCAAAACATTGCGTCAATGTTCTCTGCTTCTATCGCACGTAGAGCTGCCATTTTAGCATATTTTTCCTGAGAAAATCATTCAAATGTTGATATATGTCATGTGACAATTCGTTATTGATAAAGGTGTTACTTATTCGTTTGAATTTTCCCTTGTGTTGATTTTCGTCGTCATTTTTCGGGTAATAGGTCATGTCAAAGTCACGTGATTCGTCACCGTGAATAGAATCGGGCTTGAATGACTCAGCAGATAAATTCTGTCAATGTGACGTCATCAGGTCTTGAAGAATCATGTTTGCTACAAGTCGTTTTTAATAGATTTGCATGTGAGCCCCCGAAATATTGCTGATGCTGATAAACATGATCTGATGTTGGTTCTAATGAGGGCTTTGTAGAATGGAAGGGATTTATAGATAAGCTGGCAATAATCGAGCTAAGAGTTCAGTTGGAGGCTAATACTACCGCGATTAGACTTCCATTAGAGTAGTCAACTATACAAGATTTGATGAACGTTAACAAGGAGTAGTAAGGTCCGAACTTTCAGAGCAAAGGACGATGATAGATATGCCGTGTCTTCAGGTCATTTTACAGCTTTGTAAGGCGCCTAGCTTGGATAGCAATATTGAAGAAGGTATTGCAGAAAGCATGAATCAGTCGGGGAAGATTTCTACTTTAGGTAATGATAAAAACAGTGCCGTCTGCAATTCAAAGTAGATATCAGCGGCAGACTCTTATTGCGACAGATCTCATGGCTCATTGATTACGCCCTATTTAGACTCGATGCTGTCAGATAATTTGATGACAGTTATAGACGCTGCAGACACTTATGCAGTTGTTTAATTTTATGGCGGATGTGACCTCTAGTATTATCGTGATATCCGTAGGAGCATTACGAAACATGTAATTGCAGGACATGGACGCTTAAGAATAAGCCTACCTACTCAAAGTTACATAACTTATCAACTATTTGTTCTGGGACCTGTTTCTTGGAAAATACTTTGAGGCTCTGCATTCTAGCTCAGAGAATATTTTCTTTAGATGCAAAAGAAATACATCTACGGGATAGGGAAATTTTGCAACATCCAAGAAAAGGAAATCTGATGAAACGCAGTAATGAAAAGCGAAGTCAGGCAATCGCACCTTAAGTCCCAAAGAGGATCCTCTTCTAAGAGGTCCGACAAACGTTAGTTGGACTTTCGAACCCCGAAGCATTAACTATGGAAGTTTGCTCCCGAGGTAGGGGCAATATTTGTGGAGAGTTGGATTGTTCGTTGGTTGGTTGTTTTGTTTGTTTTACGTCACTTCGAAATTTTTTCACTCATATTGAGACATCAGAAGCTAAAAGTGAAATACCGCTTTAGACCTATGCTTAGCAATCAAGGCTGTAGTAGTGATGGTTTTTGAACGTGCCAAACGCCTTCCGCGACACGTCGCCTCCGATTTTAAGGTCATAACCAAAAGACCCGTGATTCTCACTTTTAAATGCCGAGCTTTTGGCGAAGGAGCAATCACTACCCATGTTTACATCTTAGGTTTGACGTGGCCATGGCACGAGCGGGGTTCGAACTCACGACCTCCCGGTTACAAAGCGAACACTCTACCACGATCGCACTTGTTGAGAGTTGAAAATAGATAACCAACGACAAATAGGCTATAAGTATAACCCAGGAAGGATTACGTCTTCAGTTCAAAAGTTTTCCAGAATGCGGCAAAATAAGAATTACAGTTATAAGAGATTTGAAGAAATATTATATCAGAATAATAGGAGAACATGTAATAGAATTCGTTCAGTAAGACACAAATATGTCACGGATTTTACACCAAAGAAAGACGAACGAATTCGACCAAGTTATCAATCATACCTGGATGTACCTCATTTCAAAAGGGAGATGTTGTGGTCTTTGATACGGTCTATAGATTCTAAAGCCTGGCACTATCTTTGAATCTCAAAGATGTTTACCTTCATATTGCTGTAATTCCAGAACACCGTGGGTTCCTGAGGTTTTCTTGGCAAGGTCACCATTAGTTCAAAGGAATGCCACTTGGGATGGCGATAGCAACAAGAATTTTTACTTTGCTGCTTAATTTTTAAGATGATAACAATTTTTGATAGCTTCCTTGGGTAGAAAAAGATCCACGTTTTCATATATTTGAATGCTGTCTTACTTGTTCCATTACCAACTGTTAGTCCGTTCTTTACATGCTGATTTTGACTACCGGTTATTTCGTTTACCTGATCAAAACTTAGGGTTCACAACGGTTGTGACAGGGGATGCTTATTCCTCTTAGCACCCGATCCCACCTCTGGTATATCCAGTGGTCCGTGCTTTGCCCTTCTCTTAATTTTGTATTATTATTTTAATTTTTTTTTTGGTAGGATATGAGATTGATCACTGTTCGTTATCTTTATTTGTTCATTTTGATGACTGGTTGATAAAGAACCAGGAAAGAATTTAAGTACTGCTAAAATACCTGGACTTGGATCGAATTGTCAAGAAGGAGAAATCCAGTCTAAACCCATCACAAATTATATACTATCTAGGGTCAGTATTCGACATGAAACCAGGTCTAATTCTCCCTTCAGAGAAGAGATACCAGAAAAGTGTCGAAAATGTTATAATATCAAATAATTACAATGTTTCAGTTTAGAGAATTCTGAGTCTTTCGAGTCGAATGGCAGCAATCATCGACCCGGCCCCAATGGCCAGGTCATACATGCTACCAATTCAGTTCTACCTGTTGTGTTTTGGTGTCCACACAGAGACAGTTTGCTAACTTGTTCCAGTGATTGATTGATTGTATATTATTTAACGTCACTCTCGAGAATATTTCACTCATATGGAGACGTACCTGGAATGGTGGACATAACTGGTAAACATGTCGAGGAGTAGCTTAAAGAAGTATTCACAAAAGTGACTTTGTGGACAGATACTACTTCCCAGAATTGGGGAGCTCACTTGAACGATTATCAGATTTCGGGGTATCGAAGCCCCCAGGAGAAATGATTGATTGATTGTTTTATGTCCCATTGAGAATTTTTCACAAATGAAGACCTATGCATAGCGCTGAGGATTCTTTAACGTGTCGATGCCTGCCGCGACACGAAACGTCCATTTTTAAGGTCATATCCGAAAGACCTGTGATTCTCACTTCTAAATGTTGAGTGTTTAGTGAAGGATCACTACCTACCGGTATGTTAGCGTCTTACGATTGATGCGTGGCTGAACTAACGACCTCCAAACGCCCTACCACCGAGCTACCGCGACCGGTGCTCCCAGGAAAAGGAATCGTACATAAATTGGTTATACGAGAGTTGTTCATTTAGCTCTGATTCATTTCTAGGAACAGTTCTGACATAAGATTGATTGGGTCACCATGTTTTGTTTGTTTTACGTCCGGTCGATAATTTTTCACTCATATTAAAACATCACCAGCTGTAGGTGAAGTACCACAAATTTAGATCTTTGCTTAACGCTCAGGGTCGTTGCATTGAGGGTTCTTTATCGCACCAACGCCTACCGCGACATGGGAACTCTGATTTTAAGGTCATATCCGAAAGACCCATGATTGACACTTCTAAATGCCGAGCGTTTGGCGAAGAAGCAATCGCTACCTATTTTAACGCCCTATGTTTGACGCGGCCATGGTACGAGCGGGGCCCGAACTCACGACCTCCCGTTTACGAAGCGAACGCTCTACCACTTAGCTGCAGAACTGTAGCTCTCTGAAAAAATATTTTGACATAACAGAGAGCTACAGAGCCACCCCTTATAAAAACCTTCGATTTACGGCGCACAAAAAGCTGCGCACGGTTGAGGCCTTATATCGTTGTATTCTTGAGTTGCTGTCTCATAAATTTAATATCAAAAAATTCTTAACATATTTTCCTACTATACTTGTGTCTAAACATACCTTCAAATATTCATTAAAGCCCCATACGACCTGAAAACTCCCAGCTTCAAATGATTTCGTTTGTTGACGTAGCCATGTTAGGTAGCCGGTCAATTCGAATCCTGGTTAATTTCTATACTTGCACAATAACGTCTAGATGTGAACTAATATCCCCACAAATATTTTAGCTAAATATTTTAAATAACATATCACCCCAGTGCCTTTAAATAATAATTATTCAAATAGCTAAACTCACGGCAATGCGGCTTTCATTAGTCTGGTCCGGTCTCCATCCCTGCCACACGAGTGTTAAGGACTTTAGTAGCATTTTCATGAATCAAGAGCTTATTTTACCTTTAGAAAAACTTTATTTTTTTAATTTCTATAAATTATTCCTATTGATAATAAATGAAGAGCGAATACATAACATATAACGAATTTTATGAATAGATACTAACAGCAACAGGGTACGAATTGACCGGCTACCTAACATGGCTACGTCAACAAACGAAATCATTTGAAGCTGGGAGTTTTCAGGTCGTATGGGGCTTTAATGAATATTTGAAGATATGTTTAGACACAAGTATAGTAGGAAAATATGTTAAGAATTTTTTGATATTAAATTTATGAGACAGCAACTCAAGAATACAACGATATAAGGCCTCAACCGTGCGCAGCTTTTTGTGCGCCGTAAATCGAAGGTTTTTATAAGGGGTGGCTCTGTAGCTCTCTGTTATGTCAAAATATTTTTTCAGAGAGCTACAGTTCTGCAGCTATCTACCACTGAGCTACCGCAACCAGTCCGACAAAAAACAATTCAACTGTTGTCTCGTAGTTTAAAAAAGGGGGAGCGAAATAATTCCAGTTTTGCTGTCTAGTTTGGAAAATCTTTCAGTGGAGCAAATTGAGATGATTCTCAATGCTGAACATCAACCTGTTTGCAACCAGAGAGAACAAGAGGTTGCCAGTGTTTCCCTCCCTTTCCAGACCATTTATCACGGGCAGTAGATTCACGCAGTGTGCCTTGAAAAGGGATGGATGTTCGCCTATGCATACCCCACCAGTATTGCTCTATCAAGTGCAGCAGAAGGTTCGGAAGGAGCCGTGTGTGTTGATATTGATTGCACCTCACTTTCCAAGGCAGTCATGGTATCCGATTCTAGTAGATATTCCAAGACAGTTTGCTCTAATGGAAAATATGTTAACTCAAGAGAGGTCAGATAAAACATACCAATCTCAGGTCTCTAAATCTCGTAGCATGGAAATATGAAAAGTATACAGTATATTTTGTAAGGAAATAGACTCTCTAGTAAACTCGGGAGTACACCAAAATAGACTCTCTTGTAAACTCAGGAGTACACCAAGAAAGCAAGGAGAATCTCAACACTGAAAACGCAAAACTCGCTCTTTACAACAGTTGGTGTGATTGACATGCTTTTCCACATTCAGTCTTTGTGAAAGAGTTGGTCAACTTTATCCATCTGCATTAAGATAGGGATTGCAAAGCCAATACTGTTGCTGGTTACAGGGCTGCTGTAGCGACCATACATGAAGGGTAAATATGCGTTTCCACGAGTTTGATCAAGCAAACTGTTGCTGCCGAATTGGAATTTTCCTTCAGTTCTATTGGCTTTATGTGAGCCTAAAGGGGCCTGCAACATCAAGTTTATGCCTGATCCTAGTGGTAATGGCTACAACTGCAAGATCGGTAAGCTGCATGCCCATTTTGTTAACCAGAAGAATTTAAAAGTTGATTCTCCTTTACTTACAGTTTTTGTCCAAGACACAGAGTTGATGAGGCTGTTTACTACAAGATTTTATCGTTTTGCAACAGATAAGCATTTATTACTGTATCTATGCAGATGTTTGGAAGAGTGTATCATGGATACCCGTTTAACTACACTCAGAACAGAATTCCGTTCTTGACTTACCAATCTATAGTGTACGTAAAGGTGCAGCCAAACTTTTTCTTTCTATTTGAATTGCGACACTTACAAGAATTTGGTGATAATATCGTTCCAACAACACCGTGATCGAACACGCAGAGGAAGCTTCTCGTAGATTTCAATGCAATGAAACAGGATTTACTTTTGTTCTTAGTGACCAATCACACTGCAAGAATGGCATAGCCTTAGTGACCAATCACACTGCAAGAATGGCATAGCCTTAGTGACCAATCGCACTGCAAGAATGGCATAGCCTTAGTGACCAATCACCTAACCGAAAGAATGGCATAGCGTGTTCATTCAAATTTACTTTTATTCAAACTACCCGGTCAGTCAGTATCTGCTTGCGAAGTGAAAGGCTGTTATTGGAACAATAGTATATTAGCACGTGACACTAGGCGCCTCACTAGGTTCCAAGGTGCTTCTGTCCATTTGGGCTTCAGATCTTTACCCCTGAGGGATGTGGGTTTTAGAAGGCTGTTTTGCCAGAACATTTGTGTTGGATACCGCTTATTGGGCAAGGAGAAAGAGGGAGGGGGGATAAAAGTGGATGAGTGAAAACTTTATTTTTTCTTGTTTGCTTATCTGTGGACAATATTAAATAAAAATGAGTGTCTATTCCACGAATGGACATGGCAAACACAATCTCTCTCCAAAACATAATATCAACTTAGATTTAAGTAAAAATCAAAGTAAAGCAGCATAACACTAACGCACGTCCAAATCGTCAGTTAATTGTCCGCTACAAAATTGTCTGTTAATTGCCCGGTACGTGTCGAGTAATCGTGCAGTTCTTATGCGTTTTATACGCTTCATACACCGATCGCAGTAGCGGCGGGAACGAATCCCATCAACGGATAGCAACAGGCAGCATCATGTCACAATTCTTTTTATCCGTGCGCCGTCCGTTAAGATGTGACTGCTCTTTTAGGTCTAATGACTGACAACTTAATTTAATTTAAACAATATTTTATTATGTAGAAAACATAAATGGATTGGACAACATGAATTGCCAATATAAGCCCTCTCCATACAAGGTACATAGTCAAGGTAATACATACAGAGAAATGCTTGATTACATGTGTGTATAATAACAATGAAACTGTTCGGTGACAGCAATGCAATATAGGTTAGTGATATGTTGGAGAAAACAAGGAGGCAGCTATGAATGAGAAACAGTTGACAGAGATTGCGAGCCTAACTAGCGGATTGTCAGTCTACAAGCTACATCCGCCACGCGCGCTTCATCATCGTGCAGAAGTAACCATCATCATCAATCGAGGCACTAACACCGGAATAGTAGTTCATGAATTCATCCTTTGTTACCTGGAAAGAAAATGATGAATAGAATCAAGATGGACCTTACGACTAACCTTGAACATTCAAATCCAGTGTAGGATCAGGTGGGTGATGGGTGAGCACTGAGGCACCAGTATTACCGAGTTCATTATTTTCCTTCCGCAAATTGTCGCTTCATATATATATATATATAGAGAGAGAGAGAGAGAGAGAGAGAGAGAAAACCTCTAAACACTTTGTAGAAATATTTCGACTGTGTTACCGGTCTTCTTCAGTCGTGTGAAGACTGAAGAAGACCGGTAACACGGTCGAAATATTTCTACAAAGTGTTTAGAGTTTTTTCTATATTTTACTTCGAAAACAGAGACTTTATATATATATATATGATTGATTGTTTTTATGTCACGTCGAGAATTTTTCATTCATATTGACGTCACCAGCTGTAGGTGAAGTAACACAAATTTAGACCTATGCTTAGCGCTCAGGGTCGTAGCAGTGAGGGTTCTTTATCGTGCTGGCAACGCCTTCCGCGAAACGGGACCTCAGTTTTTAAGGTCATATCCGAAAGATCCGTGATTCTCAGTTCTAAATGCCGAGTGTTTGGCCAAGGAGCAATCACTGCCTATTTTAACGTCTGAGGTTTGATGAGGCAATGGCACGAGCGGGGCTAGGACTCACGACCTCCCGGTCGCAACCCCATGGTTCTGACTCTAGGGCGGGTCCAAAATAGTGATACAGTGTTAAAGAGGAATGCTACACCAGAGAAATTTAATATGGATGAAAAGTGGAGGATACGTGCAACAATATTTTGAAATTGAAAACTTTAAAAATTTACTTTGTTTAGTCAAAAAATGCAGTTTTAGAAGAAAGCAATCGAAAAAAAAAAAAAGTAAAACCCCTGGACTTGAACCCACGACCTACAGTTCAGCAGTCAGCGTGCTAACCTACTGAATTACTCAGCTACAGTTCAGCAGTCAGCGTGCTAACCTGCTGAACTACTCAGCTACAGTTCAGCAGTCAGCGTGCTAACCTGCTGAACTACTCAGCTACAGTTCAGCAGTCAGCGTGCTAACCTGCTGAACTACTCAGCTACAGTTCAGCAGTCAGCGTGCTAACCTGCTGAACTACTCAGCTACAGTTCAGCAGTCAGCGTGCTAACCTGCTGAACTACTCAGCTACGAATTATTTTTTATAATGAACAGTGACATATTGCTGATATTTTTATTTCCATCCAGGTTTTAAAAGAAATTCAACCATTATGACGATGTAAGGTACCTCCTTAATTAATATAACATATACTATGTAAATTATTTCATCAGTATGGGCACTTTCGGAGGCATTTGTGTTTTAAGAACAAATCTTGTTTTATATACTGCTGCTGAATATTAGAATTTAGCTTAGATATGCAGAACAGGAAAATTACTAACGATTTACACTTAACTAATGCTCATTCATCTATATTAAAAGAAATAGATTAAACAGTACACAAAGTTAAAATTTTAACTTTGTGTACTATCTATTTTATTTCTTTTAATATCTTATACCGGACACTGATTAAAAAAAAAACCAATTTGGATATATATATATATATATATATATATATATATATATATATATATATATATATATAAAGCACTAAATAATATATATATGTCGGGGTGGGGAGAGGGAGATCACAGCAACTTTACCACTCCGTCAGGATTTCCGGGTGTATCGAAAGAATCCAGAAAGCGTCGAAAACACTGGTCCTCTGTCCATTCGCCACTTTGGAATTTCGGATGTTGGCTTGCATCGTATAATCTTCGGATGTCCTCGACCGTTATCTGACCGTCCCTTGTTGCATCCAACTTCTTGAACGCTTTCACCACATACTCCTGACGGGTTTTGTTAATTGGACCCTAAAATATTTTGAACACATTTCAAATATGATATTGTAGGGTGGATGTATTGGTTTCAATATCAAGCCCATTGATGAATTATCAATAAATTTATCAATAAATGAATCGTGTTTAAAAAAACATATACACAAGTGGCGCACTTGTGTACATATTTTTTAAAACACGATTTAAACAAAAATTAAAATAAAACCAAAAGCATGCACATGTATGTACAATATCTATTATAGGATAATTTCCTGATCAAGTTGAATATTGTAGATACACATCTTTTACTTTAGTTCAGGGATTCGCGACACGACGAATCATCCCCCCTATAGTACATGGGATACAATCTGTACCTGACAATATTTGTCGTATCATCGTGACATTTGCAGTTCGAATTGGAATATTAAGAGTAGAACTTGTGTGTTGTAAGAACGTTACGGACATTTTTCACTCCGTTTTACCCTTGATATCCTTAACAACTGAAACTGGCGGTTAATATCTCATAACTTTCAACTTTCGAGATAGGTTAATCGCTGCATATAAATACACGAAGACAAAGTATGTACCGCGAGTTTATTATTAAAATGCAATTAAAATAATTAAATTGCAAATATAAGAAATGTTTATCAGTTTTTTTTATTTTCTTGTTGTTGTAAATATAAGAGATACATATTTATTTACAGGTATTGGAGATGATATACCCCGTTCCTCTTCACATCGGCATACACGTCATGGAGCAAATAAACTTTCAAAAACTGAAAGATATTAGTGTACTTGTATAATTAAATATGTTCAAATCAATGAATTGATGCAGGACTGCAGTAGTTTAAACTACATTGAGCAAGAATTCGTCCATCGTTCCCAAAATAAAAATTGTGTACAATCCTTATTATTGCTTGCAATTATTTTTTTTCCAGGGGGTGTGACTTGCTCATACATACCAGTCTGTCTAAAGCCAGCCCCTACTAATTCTACTAATTAGTAGGGGCTGGTATTTGTCAGACTGCCGTGCACACATGTTGTAAACACCACGGAAATAATACTTTTTCAGACATAGGTCTTATGTATACTTGGTACAAACACGACAGATCCAAAGCGATCTTCGGGTCAGAAGGTCGTAGATAAAGGTCACAGTAGGTAAACATATTTCAACTTCAAACTTGCTGCGGAAATAGTTGGTGGGAAGAAGCATGCGATTTCTTTACGATAGGTCAAGGTCAAAATACTCTAATACTGCCTTACTAATAATAAAGTTACTTAGAGTAGTACTCAATGAATGGTGTCTTGTTGTCAGCTTCCTATGTATCTGTTACAAATGTGTTGCGCAGTGGTTTCCATGCCACATTTACTTGAAACAGAGAAGATGGTATTTATAGTGATCAGTATACCCTAATAGCCACCAAGAACTCGTCATAACTCAGTTTCCCGCTTCCATCTTTGTCCAGCTCCTGGAAGATCTCTGCTATTGTCTGGTCGTCCAGTTCTCGAAGCCCAAAGTCATAAAGACCGTCTCGGAATTCACGAAAATCCAACGTTTTGCTTCCATCGTCATCCATGATACGAAAACTTCTAAGAATCAAATGATGATAAACATTAAAAAAAAAAAAAAAAAAAAGGGGGGTAAAACAAAAGTTTCCTTTCAAGATCACTATATGAACATGAACATATTTTTATTTTCCAATCAAGGGCCCTCTTGAAAGAGGCAGCATGAAAATATATACAAAATGATTGATTGATTGGTGTTTTCCGCCACCCTTAACAATTTTTCAGTTATTTGGTGGCGCCCAGTTTTTATTGGTGGAAGAGAGAACCCAGATACAATGTACCTGCATGGGAAGAGACCATCGACCTTCCGAAAGTAAACTGGGAAACTTTCTCACTTATACTGTACATATACATATACAAGTAAGGAAAGAAGTGATTACATAACACAGTTACATGCAAATACAGTGTCACATATTGTTCAAAAGAAATTTTCCAGTTATAATTAGAATAGATGGCTATTCAAAACATAATCTGTAGAATTTTTGTTCATCATTAAGTTTAGTAAAATTCTTAACTAGTTTTTTCTATAGCACCACAAAAAGATTTTCTTTCATCAACAAACTTTTCACATTTAATCAAACATATGTTAATTTAGCTCACCCATATTTTACTTCAAGAATGCACCAGTATATTTGCTACATGTAATGGGTCTCTCTCTCTCTCTCTCTCTCTCTCTCTCTCATGGGTACAAATGTAATTACTACTAGCACTAGTAAATTATGATACTCTCTTCATGTAAAATAGCTTTCATGAAGTCAATGCGACAACTTGTACCTTTGAGCCACAAGGCTGCAGTTAATTCTCTGACGTCTAAATCATTATTGTAACAGACACTCATCCACCCCCCCCCCCCCCCCCCCCGGGTGGGGGGGGGGGGGGGGGCTGCCAATATCAGGCAAACTCTGCTGCCGTGTACTTTAACCGTATTACCCGTCCTTCGAAAATATGTTCGTCTTCGCTTCCTGGGAGAAATTGAATTAAACTTTTACTCGCGTATCGGTTCAAATTGGTATTTAAAGTGTAAAAAGTAGATTAAAACTGTGAAACCAAGCACAGGAGTTCGAAATTCATGCCCCCCCCCCTTCCCGGGTTTAACACATATCATGTTCACTCACGCACATAGCTGACGGATATAAAAGACCTCAAACGAGCTTATACCTGCCCAAACCTTTGATTCCGTTAGCACCACGCATTAGACAGGCGTATCGAAGCTTCTGGATGGGGGACGTAGAAACTCTAAAACCATCCTCTGCCTTCTGTTTAAGATATGCCTCTTCTTCTGCTGTACACGCCATTTTGTTTTGTCCCGCGAAAAATCTCGATTGTTTGTAAACAAATCCATTTACCTGTATTGATGAATAAACAAATTCAATGCGCGTAAACTTTTTTCGTTATTGGCATACCGTAATAATGTTTTGAAATTTATGTAGATATATATCTGTTTAGATAATTCAATTAGTATTTTAAAAACACAGTTGGCCTACTGATTAAAAACACAATTTGTAAGTTTTAGTTTAGTTATCTGATTAAATTTTCAAATCCATTTCTTGTAGTTAGAGTTATCTCGCCTCACTCTTTACCCTACTCTCTCTCTTAATCTAATATTCAGCTAATATGGTTTCTGTCAGAGATATACCCTGAAAATTAAGTTAGTTTAATCTTGTATATGTAATATGGAGAAGGGGGATTCAGCAGAAAAAGAAATTCAGCTCTGAAGTTTGCATGGAAACAAATATTTCGTGTATTTCTTCTGGTAAAACATTTATCCCTTTAAACACTACGGAAAACATATTCGTTCTTTGTATACGTAAGTGCTGAGATTTGGAAATTATGATTATACATAAGTAGGGATATTTGTCAGTTTTTTAAATATTGACCAGCTAATCGAGGCTCGGATATTGCCGTCCACTGGGTGTACCTTTGAATCCCTGAACGCAGGTGTCTCCACACAATCGCTTTATCTATTGTTCCTATTAATACTGCTCGTGTATTTCCCACCTGAAGGTAAGAAACTTGTCGCTTGGCCCGACTGTCTGGCGCCTCGATCGTACTTAAGTCAGCCCAAACACTCCAAACTGTCCTGTACACATGTCTTAACTTTTTTCTCTTGTAAATGAATATTTTCATTTCCTTTTTCTCTAATCCAACACTCATTGCTGTGGCATTTGCAATTTAAAGGGGAAAAAAATCAAAATAGCATGCCAAGTACTTCAGAGTTCTCTTCTTAACCAGATGTGTATTTCATTATGAAATGAATGGTTGTTCTTAATTTAAGATTTGGGGCATTTGAATGAATTGTGCTATGATTCAGTATTTCGATAATGTTTTAGGAAGAGCACACCGAGGCACTGAGTACTTAAATGGGAAAAATCTTCTGATTTTCTCTAACATTCGATTTACTAATTTTATTTATGGAAAAGGGGGAAATATCATCTATTAATGATTTATAATGTATCTTTTATCTATTCAATAGAGATGTGTAACTCTAATAATATATTGCTTACGCTAGGAAACTAAGTAAATATCTATGAGTGTTTTGATACATGCTTTAGAAGTAGAGTACCAACCCCACAATTATTGTTCATAGTAACATGTTACTTACGTGCCTGTAGATTTCAGTGAATCAATACAGCACCATAAGTGTAATTGTAATCATCTTTTGTTAGTCTTATAAGTCTGATTAGACGTTTCTTCTCCAGTAATGTAGAAAAAGACACAAGTCTTTATGTAATTGTAAGTTAACATGTTTGATGAAATCAAATAAATATAGGCCTATAGATAATAGGAAGAAAAAAACACACCTCAACTAGCGGTTTTTACTAATGCCAAATGTAAACTTATTGAAATTAGCCTATATAAGTGTGTATCATTCCAAGAAACATCAAATTTTCATGCTACCGAGAAATGATTTTTCTCTCTCTGAATTTTGACAATTTAACTATTTGAGACATTTATTTAGATCTTGTCTGAAAAAGGGGGGTGTCTAATAATTCGGTACCTATTAAATCATTCTCCTTTTTTACTATCATTATACTACCGTACTTACATCTGCTAGATATCTTTGTAAGAACTGACCGTTTAATTTCAGCTTTGTTGTAATTATCATGCCCGTTCGATTTGTTATAATGCTATCAGATTTGTGCATGTCTTTCGCAATAAAGAATTGAAATCTATGGGACATGGGAAGTGTTATTGGGTGTAGTCTCCCCCACCCAATTACAATTAATCAATGGCGAAAATTATGTGTAAAACTTTATTCATTATCAACCATTAACTATTTCGATGGCCGGTGTCGGAGTTGAAAACATGAAACATAACGAGTGCAACACTGTTGAGATACAACATAACATATCCTGATTTTTCTCATTATAATTATTACCCACGGAGTGTAAATCTATGTTTTGCTGAATTCTGTGCAGTATGTATTAGTGCGATACTCCCCCCTCCCCCCCCCCCCCCCCCTAATCCTAGTGTATGCAACAGGGGCAATGTACATTTACCATTCGAAGTTAATTCAAGGAAACGGATTAATTAATGTAAGTTGCTACAACTTGTCTCCGAATCCTGTGTGCATATTACTTATTGTGTATATATATATATATATATATATATATATATATATATGTATATATATATGTTGACTTATTCAAATGAAACAAAGTTTAAATTAATCCCAGTGTATTGAGAGAGAAAAATAAAACGCTGTCAAAAACTATCAATTTGTAATAATAAATAAAAATTCTAATCAATCTAAATTTTAGGACCTGTAACTATGTGTAAGGACTTGGGCAGTCAGTTTTCTTCTCCAGACGTGGTATTACTCGGGTTATATACGGTAGAAGATCTTAGGCCTTGAAGCGTCTAGAGAGCATAGGAATTCCTGTCTGTCATAGCACGTGGTTATATACATAGCTTTACACACAGGTGCCCGCTAGACAGACTGGCGTCGCGCTTTTACATAGGGAAATATGTGTAAACACCGGGTTATCGCCTCGGTGTATACTATACACACAAAGATTCAAATGAACAACATTTAAACAACTGATTAATATGCCTAATGTTTTTTATCACCTGCTAGTTTTTTTTTCTTGTAATTTTCCTCTTCAAATGCGTATCAATTATAGATATTTAGCATACATCTGTGGAAACTATTTGTAATATATTGCCGGTAATTATTTTGCATTTTATGACGTGAAAATAAAATAGAAAAACATGTTTTTTAATATGGCACTAAAACAAATAAACTTTCATGAGGGAGAAAGACGTCGTTGATAAGTATGATAATTAATGGGTTCTTAATTAGGGAAGTAAACAATTTTGCATTCATTAAAAAAATACTTACACCTAAAGCAATTTAGAACAAATGATGATTTCCAACATCGAAAATATATTTAGGGATATGAATACCACTTCATTAGACATATGCAGATCTAAAAAAAAAATTGTAATATTTATTGTTGTTTCCCAACCGAAAGCAATGAAACATTATAATACACGTCAAGAATTAATGTATTGGTCTATAAAAACGTTCACAATAACGTTCATTGTGATGTAGCACACAATATCATGCATGTTATATCTGTCTGTTGTTACCAACAGCCCACTACATAGGATAAGTCCGCTATTAATAAGCTGTATTGCATGTTTTTATATCATTTTGACACCTTCTTAAATAAATTATTTATTCACTGAACAAACAAATTTCTTAATAAAATTTGATGTTAATGATATTTTATGGTAATGAAGTTTGCATGGGGTAAATTCTTAAAATAAACTATAATATGATGTAAAGATTTTCCATATCAATCTATATTTTATCAATAAACATCTGGAAAACTTTTTTCTTTAAAGTTTATTTTTTTCTCTGCTGAACAAAAATTGATAGAAGAAAAATATTTTGCCTTCAGCAAAGTTTTCTCAAATACCGATAATTCCAGTTTTTTCCCTCTATTCAATCAGTGCAGACGTGTCTTATTTTGGTTTCGACTTTAAACTATTTATAACTGGTGTGAATATTTGGCTGTATAATTCGTTTGTCGCCAGCTTGGCTGGGGCACACCTGAGGCCGTCTAGCACAGCGCCAGTACATCTGCATGCGGACTACGCTATCTATACTGTTGGCGGAGTTCAAATCACACCTGTGCTCAGAAAATTTATACGTATACACTTAGTAAGAGAACGCCTGGGCGAGAATTATATCAAGCTAGCGATAATCGATGAACATGATTAATATTTGTTTAAAAAATCCCACTTCGAGGTTTTCTTATTGAAATGGGTGAATTAATTAAAATGTGTGGGTACCATCGTGTTTTAATAAAGTGTTGTATAATTCTCGTTTGAACTTATATGCTTTGTGAAAAGATCTGCCGTGGATTCTGATCATTATTCAACGGGAAAATGAAGGAGAACGTTTCGTCAGGGAACTAAGGATCATCAGCAAAACGAACAACTTATTCATGAAACTGACTTTTCTTCGTAATTGCTCTGTTTAAATGGGAAAAAAAAAATCTGTCATATAATTCAATAGTAAAGGCGTCAATAAGGAAATAACATCCGTGTCACTCCCGAGTAAAAAAAAAAAAAAAAAAAAAAGACAAAACAAGAAGCACCTGGATATCAACGGAATGTAATCTGTCTTATCTGTTAAATTTAATTTTCTGACGGAACATAATTATTTTTTTTTTCTTTTTTGACATTTACTTATTAATCCATAATTGCTGTTTCCACGACTGTGACTGCATAATACACTTTCAAAAACTGACATTCGAGAAAGGAGATCACCTTATTATGATTCTACGGTTTTAAACATATAGCCAAGGTTGTATTTAGCTGAGGTTTGATAAGAAAATGAAGAAATGAATCCAAAATCTTGGATTAAATTGGAAATGCTACAAGTTTTCGATCAATGGAAGGCACTTAGATAGAGTCGATTTTTATTGCATATATACATTATACATTTACATGAATATCACACATTCATTATCATCATTATGTTTATGATCATTATAAAACATTCGAAAAGGCAGAATCGTAGAGGTGAAATTTTAATAAGTTTTGCAGGCATTCTTCTGATTTATCTGAGAAAAGTATTCTATACTGGTTCAATCTGAAATATTTTGTGTTGTTATTGTAACCACTGTCACAGAAAATCAGTGTAAACACCAAGTCCTGTAATTAGTCGTATTAAAGAATAACCCAATCATCATTTCTATTCAAAACGAAAATATTCATTTTTTTCCCTCTCAAGTTTTGTAATGCATCAAAAGGGATATTAGAATGTCATATGTACTACCTTTCTTTCACATCAACATTTCTCATAAACTATGACAATGTGATACGGATACCTGGTAAAATCTTCAGATAGCGATTAAAAACCTTAATTGCATAATCATTGAAAAACCAGATAATCTTTCCTATATTGACGACTCTCAGTATCTTGTGTTTTCATGTTGTTGTTTTTGTTTTTGGTTGGTTTTTTTCTCCTCCATGGTTTATATGTACAATCAGGATAGGTACAGCTACGGACTGTTTACATGTGATAACGCCTTTTATATCATTGTTTTTTGATGTTTTATTTATTTTCTATGTATTATGTGTATAACATTCTGTTGTAAGGTATATATGCATTGTAAAGCACCCTTGAGCGTACATAGTGTATGGAAAGGGTGCTATATCAATATGGTATTATTTCTATTTATTCTTTAAATGTAGTTTCCTTCAAAAATCGAAGTTTGATGTAAATTCTTATCGCTGAAAATTCAAAATGTGGTTTCCTTTGCATGTTCGATCAGGTCACGTGATAGTTTATGGAATATTCCTTAGAACTGTCTGTATATGTTGTATTTAGTTTATGGAATATTCCTAGAACTGTCTGTATGTGTTGTATTTAGTTTATGGAATATTCCTAGAACTGTCTGTATATGTTGTATTTGCCAGTTGATTTTTGCATCTGTTATATATTCCTTCTAATACCTGTATCTGTTGTATATTCCCTCTAATACCTGTATATGTTATATATTCCCTCTAATACCTGTATCTGTTGTATATTAGTATTCACTGTATTTCCCTTCTGATATTTGTATTTGGGCTATTACCATTTGTTGATTATTGTAGTATTTTCCTCCAAATATCTGTATCTGTTGGGTTATTTTCCTAATGGTAAAAGTATCTGGGTGTTTTTCTTGATATTTGTATCTGCTGGGGTTTTGTTTTTTTATATTTATATTAGTTGTTTATTTTTTCTGTTGTTTTAACTTACAGATAAATATATGTGTTGATATCGATCCGTGTATTTGTTGTTTGCTTTTTCTAATGAAATCTGTATTAGTCGATTTGTCCTATAGTGATATTTATATCTGTTATTTGGTTGTTGTGTATTTATTTTTCTAGTGATATTTGTATCTGTTGTTTTTTCTTCTAGTGATATATATGTATCTGGGTTTTTTTCTAGTGATATTCATATCTGTTGTTGTTTTTTCTTCTTATAATATTTGTATCTGTCGTTTTTTCTAGTGATATTTGTATCTGTTGGTTTTTCTTCTAGTGATATATATGTATCGGGGGGGGGGGGGGGGGGGGTGTTCTAGTGAAATTTGTATCTCTTGTTGTTATTTTTCTTCTATTATTTGTATCTGTCGTTTTTTCTAGTGATATTTGTATCTGTTGTTCTTTTTTTCTAGTGATATCTGTGTCTGTTGTGTGGTTGTTGTTTTTTTTTCTAATGATATTTGTATATGTCGTGATTTTTTTCTTCTTAGTGATATTTGTATCTGTCGTTTTTTCTAGTGATATATATATATATATATATATCTGGGGGGGTTTTCTAGTGAAATTTGTATCTGGTTTTTTTTCTAGTGATATTCATATCTGTTGTTGGTTTTTATACGCCCGTCTTAAGACGGGACGTATTATGGTATGGCGTTCATGTCCGTCCGTCTGTCCGTCCGTCTGTTAGCTTTTTCGTGTCCGACCCGTAACTTAAATACTACAAGGCCTAGAATCTTCAAACTTTGTCTGTAGATACATCTTGGGTAGAAGGTGTGTCGCACATTAAAACCAGGTCACTGTGACTTTTCATTAAGAAGATATGGCCATATATGACAAAAACTTGTCCGGCTCATAACTTGAAAACTATTAGACCTAGAATCACCAAAATTGGTCAACTAATGCATCTTAGGTAGAAGGTGTGTCGCATCCTACTTTAAGGTCACTGTGACATTTAATTAAGGTGATATAAAAAAAAATGTTTTAATGGGTACAATCTATACTGTTAACAATATGTGACGGGCGTATCATGTGCCGTGGCGGTGCACTTTATTTTTCTTATGATATTTGTATCTGTCGTTTTTTCTAGTGATATTTGTATCTGTTGTTGTTTTTTTCTAGTGATATCTGTGTCTGTTGTGTGGTGGTTGTTTTTTTCTAATGATATTTGTATATGTCGTGATTTTTTTCTTCTTAGTGATATTTGTGTCTGTCGTTTTTTGTTTTTCGTAATGAAATTTGTTTCTGCGTACACTGTACTTGGATCCGTTAATGCAACAGGTAAAGTAAAACATGATTATTCAAGTTCTAAAAAGTTGTTCAACAATTCTTAAAATATTTAACTATTTATAATGAAAACCAAAACATTTCAATGAAAACTATGAATAGATTTAGAACATGCATGTAACTAAATAGTTATGAATGAACTCAGCTACCAGGGGGCCGAAGTACAAAGTTGTACACCAGGTGTTTACTGTCACCATAAAAGTGACAGATCATCATTTTCATTTAGAAACCCGTGATCGACAGTCGATGTTAGCAAACATTACCCATCGTATGGTCATTTCATTACGCGGATTAATAGATGCTGCCATTATGTCTTGTAAGATTACAAGTAGTTTGACGTGAAATGGACAATAAAGGAGTTCCCTAAACATACACCCTAAAGTTGTTACTATAAAGGAATATTTCTCTCTCTCTCTCTCTCTCTCTCTCTCTCTCTCTCTCTCTCTCTCTCTCTCCATACATACACAACACTATACACTCTCAATTCTAAAATTCATTTTTGTAAAATTTACTAGAAAACATATTAATTAGCAAGACCAAAGGAATAAAGATGTAATTTGTCTACCTTTGTAGACTTACTGATAGCATTGTTGTACATCTTTAACCATGTTATGTAAAACCTGAAGAAGGGACAGGTCATTACGAAACGAAAATCTGAATCTCATTGTTCGTGTCGTTGGTCATTTTGGTGCTTTATATGACTTTGTATTTGATCGTGTGTCTACTTTGTGGATCCAACACATTAATAAATGTATCGGGTGTAGTTACTCTCTCTCTCTCTCTCTCTCTCTGTGTGTGTGTGTGTGTGTGTGTGTGTGTGTGTGTGTGTGTGTGTGTGTGTGCGCGCACGTGTTCTGTCACTAAATCATGTATATATGTATCACTGAAATCTATCCTGTTATAGCTATGTTATACTCTTTTGTCTGTTTAAACTCCGTATGGAGAATAACCAGACTGTCTGGCGCATCCTTACCACTGCTCGGTGTGTGACACGGTCACTGGACCCAGTCTATCTCGCTCATATCTCACGATGACTCCAAATACGCTGGGAAAATTTATGTATTAAAAAAATTGCATAAAATTTCTATAATGTGAGTTTAAAATTTGAGTAGATGTTACTTTGAACATCTGCTGAACACTCGCAGAAAATAAATCTTTTCACTCATGATGATTTTTAACATCCATAGAAATTATCGATAATTAGTGTCACACTCAAAGGAGGTCGTGACTTGATTTCAACACTGACGTGACGGTTGCATAACCATCACGAACATTCGTTGCTAATTACTTCTTGTAACCAGTTATTATGAGTGAATCAGTCATTCATGTGTTGGTTGAACAGGTGTCGCACTAAAGGTAATGAGCTACTTCATTTCGAAAGAATGAATTAATAAACTTATGACGTTACGACGTTTTGTTTTTAAAAAATGATTTTTATGTCCTGCCGCCCAACCCATACCCCTGCAATAACCACTAATTAGCGTCCAGCCGTCCAAACAGTGCTAGAGAAGTAACGTCTAGCGGGGAATTACGCTCTATTGTCTCTCTCGCTGGGCACCTGTGCGGAATCAAGGTGACATAATCGTATTGGATTCTTAACAAAAAGGGCTTTGAGAACGGTCAAGTGCTTGGGGTACCCAGGTGCGAACACAATGCAGACGTGTCAATACCTACTGGCCTGCGGATCACCGTGAGAACTGGCCAGGAAGACCTATTACTGCCCATACAACAAGATGATGTCAAAGCAAATAACACTTCTTGTAAGTTGGTGCTAAAAGACCCGTACAAAAAAGCAGACCAGGCTTACCTAAAGGAAAAATAAACCAAAGATTAGATCGGTACCACTTGCATCGTGATTGAGATTAACATTTGTTCGTTTGGATTATATCTACTAACCTTGCGCAACCGATGTAAAGATGATATAAACATATGTCAGTTTATTTTTCGCTTTAATTTTTCTGACCGAGTCTTCTTGAAGTTGTTTCAACAATTCACTTATTAAATATTTAGTTTTTCGAATAGCACTCTTCAAATAAAACAGAAAAAAACCAACCCACAAAGCTCAAAGTCATAATGAATGCTAACTTTACAACTTTTACTACGATGAACTCACTGGCCCACTACAAGGTAAGTCACGTGATAAAATTCTTGATCCTGGTTGGCTGTTTACCTGATTTACACGAGACCGGAACACATTCCTGTTCATTGAAATGTCGTCAGATCTCCTTTTGATAATGCCTTATTGTACTTAAGCCCCACCCCCTGCTGAAATTTTATACAAATGACACGCGCCGATATCATACGGACACACTTCTGGCACGCGACTCAAATGGAATTATTCTGAAAAATCGTCTTTACCTGGCAGAAACAAAAAACAGTATCGTTACCATGGATTTTATACAGTAATTTCTATTTTATTCTCCACCGCTGTTCGAAACATGTGTGGGGTTTTCTGTTATGACAAAGGATGGCATTGGATTTATTTCCTTAAAATTTAAAACCGGGAAGTTTTACTTTCATTGAAAAAAAATCTCGAGTGAAAAAGGATTCTTAGAACTGATATGATTTGTCACTGTGGTATTTTGGACACTGGATATCCTGAATTTTCTCATACACAAATTAACAATTTTGAAATAAAATATTTTTTCAGACAAAACAAATGCGTTTCATCTCAATCTTTTGTACTCATTTTACAAGGAACATATTGAATCAAGACCGGATAAAAAGCCTCTCTTTGTCTATATAATGGACGAGCACACCTGTTCGGCTGAATCCTCGTTGTCATGTTCGGTGGGAAGAACTTTCCTTGTATTAAAGTATACCTGTTTTTACAAGTAATTTACGATAAACTTAAATACCCCTCCTAGACGGTGTATTTATTTTTGTTAATCTTTTTCAGAGGTCTGGCGCCAGTTATATCGTATCTAAATACTCTGTAGTACATGATTATATGCAAATACGCAGGTGTGCGAGTGTGAAGTATCATGGGGCCGAAGGTGACGAATTTTAATGCAATTTATCAGTTACTCCAGGGCGGCAGCTTTGAAGTTGTGTGTGATTGGCACGTCAAAAACGTTAGCGACCGCCTGGATGGCGCCTAGTATAGCAGAGAGTATGAAAGAAGAATGAGTGACGTCACACTGTCGGCGCCTCGATGGCGAAATTATTTTTATTGAAAAGTAGCTTGTATTTTTCGCGTTAAAACTTTGAAAATGGAATATTTAGAGATGACATTTTTATACATTTTATCAATATGAAAAAAGAAACAAAAATTGTTATGTATCAATGGAAATTATCTAATATTTCAAGCTTTACATATTTCTGTAGGCGTGGCTTTGCTTGTGAGTGATTGGTTGATTCCAGTACAATGACCTCTTTGAGTCGAATTCAGCCTATGGCAAATTGGAGTAGGCGGAGCTTACGATATCTACTCAGTTATTACAAGCGAATATTTATACATGAAGCATTCATCGTTGTCACATTTGCAAGCTAAGCAAGCAAAGAGTTTCCACCGAACCAGTCGATCAATATTATAACGAACACTAGCAGAAAAAACATGAAAGCTATTGCTCAACCCTGTGTAAGACCAGTGGATATTGGAATGAAGAAGGATTCCATGAAAGTGATGAGGAACAAGGTGGATGATTGTGCCGCGGAGATGCAGGCGTGTTTCTCCAAACTGAAGGAATTAGTACCCTCTGTCCCCCAGGACAGAAGGTTGTCCAAGACCCAATTGTTGCAGCATGTGATTGATTATATCTTGGACTTGGAGACAGCTCTCGACTTCAACCCAGCGGTGTTGACTGGACCTTTACCGAGTGTAAACAGAGCCCCTCTCTCGGAGAAACCCGAACCGAACACAATTCAGACCATCACTCAGGTACAAACAGTTTCTTTTAGTAATGTTAATGATATCGATTTGTCGTTTATGTCTCGTGTTTAACATAATTCATGATAATTTTTGCTGCCTTTTGTTTTTAAGGAAACAACTCTTAATTTTTTTTAATTTTATTTATGTAGATGGTTGCCTCAATGGATGAGGATGAGTCTTGCGATTCCAAGTAAAAGATTCCCCAGTCCCTTTGCGGATGTGAACATATCGGTGAGTACATATTAAATCTGGACATATTCATTATTCAATGAGGTTAAATGAGATATGGTGGGAAGATAGTTAAAATTCTCGAACAGTTGTGTCTCAGACACACTGGCGCCACCAGAAGTAAAAGCTCGAGTGTCGAGTCTACCGTATCAACAGGTGCAGTCGGGAGTATTAGCTTAAAGATTTCATAATATATCGGATAAAGCCCACCTGTTCCTTATAAAATAAAATGATAATTACTGACGTCATGAAGAATTTATAATGAAATTTTAACATTTTTCTGTTTGATTTTATTAACAGCTTGGGAACCCAAATTTTCCTTGCGATTCTCCACATTGATCGGAGCTTTTGAAAAGCACGAAGCCTCCAACTATCAAGCGCTGGTCAACATCAACCACGAAGAATATGTAAGCCACCCGGAGAACTGTGTCACGAAAAAGGAGGGGGGAAAAACTGGCGGATACGGGTATAGAACCGGGCACAACAGGCGTGGCTATGTACTGTAGTGACAGTGATCGGACCACTCTCGATACTGGACGCTCCTTATCAGTGTTGAAAAGTACTTTGGTGTAATTTTACGTTCCGTTTTATTTTGTCACTACTCTTCTGTATAATTCGTGGCGTTTGGACATTACTGGCCAGCCATCAGAGAGGTCCTGTACATAAGTGGACAGAAGATGAACTCGAAGACGACGAACAAGAACATTTTTCTTGTGTTAAACAAAACTTTTTTTGTTATAAATCTCTATATGGACGAACAAAATGATGCCACCGACTCTGTATTATTTTAAATTTTATATACGTGTATATTTTTCCTTGTTGTATTTTTGAAATTTTATTAGAATATTTCATATTAAAATCGTTTTTCTAAAAAAAGCAACCCACAAACATGTTACGTCTTATTATATAGCGACATGAAGCAATGGGCGATATTAACCAATTATAGTTGTTTTGATCCCCTAGCGGGCATTAGTAATAGCCCCAGCGGGGGTGATGTGTCTTGAGCATGTATATCTTTTCCGGTATCTTGCTATCATATGACGATGTAACCCTGGGTTCCACCGAGCATCTGTTTGACAGGATTGACGTATTTCTTTTTTTTTTACCTGGGGCGCCCACCTTTAACGACAATCAGCACCTGGTAGTGAGATGAGGACAGATAGAGTTGTTCCTCGGTGGTAAAAAGGGAGAATTGACACAATCAGATGAACTAGGTGATTTCTGAAGGCTTTACAGCATTTATTGACGAAGTATAATACACATCTTACATGAACTAAACACAAGTTGGAGAAATCTTGTGTAGGCAATCTAAAGCTTAAAACAACTGCATGAGATAGTACCATGCACATCAGTTTATCAATTATCTATATCATCATAAAGTGTGACTCGAGCTTAATTTCTGTACCAAATGTTCTTTAACAAGAACTAATATATCATTCATTTTTCCGACAGAAGCTGAATATGCTAGATGACAAAGAAAATAGTGCATGGATGTTGATATCAATTAATAGAAACATACAGACACGGCGCCACGTGTGTTTATTTATTTGGTTATGGCCTACGCTATTCCCAGGTGGCAAACTCTGTTAGCCTTCAAGAAGAAGTCGTCCATTCTCTGTTGTTGACCCCCACCTGAGAAAACATCCAATATGTGTACAATGTTCAAGGCAAAAATAAACATCATCTTAATCAAATGTACATTTCACATATAAACAAACAATGGTCACGGTTAAAGGCAAATGGAAAATCTACAGTGTATTGTTTTCTTTTCACATACGCTTTGTTTTGTATCAATTTCGGGTAAGGAAATCAAAGGAAAGTTCACCGACCCAGGGGACTCATGTTAGACGTGCCTTTTATCAACTGCATGGTGTGGCAAGAATCCCACGAAAATGCACGTGTCCAGTGCCAATGTGATGCCATCTTATCACTAAACCCCGACCCCGTCACAGCTGCAGGAAAAATTACGCGGCCCTGACCATCTGCGTGTGTGGAAAATAATTTTTACGACAACATCGCGCTCCATGAGAAAAACTTATAATTGGCATCTAATTAGCAGCCGTGCCCCGCAATTTCGAACAGCCGCTTGACTACAGGTGAGGCTGACCAATCCGACGTGGCACCTTGACGCACATGTCTCGCAGGTGAAGCAGATCTGTGTGACTAGGCGACGCATTGCATATCGACTAAAACCCCACAGATGACCACTTGTGTTCTAGTTTTCCCATGCATACTAGTCCTAAGTAAACCATGTGTCATACATATTTTGCCACCATTTTCTAATCTCTTTTGGCACTTGGTATTCGGGCATTTGACATATTGATCACATCTGCTTCGCCATATGGATACGAGATTGGTTCCATGAAAACATTTTATACACAGAGCTGTGTCTTTTATGTTATAATTCTTTTGCAATACCTCTGACCAGATAAAGGGTATATGTCTTTGAAGTAATGAACAGACGCTTTGCTATTTTTATCGACGTCTGCTTGATGTAAGATTCCCTTTTCCATCAGACAAACGCACGTTTGTTTTGGAGTTGGTGTATCTCTAATTCGGCATAAATCAATCATCTTGGACAACACAAGTCAAAGGGGCATCAGATGGGCTAACTTGCAATCAGTCCCAATTCGTGTCTTTCTTCTTATTGATTTTATGGTATTTGTTTTACTTGTTTTGCAGAAAAATGCAAGTTCTGTGCAAGTCTTTTCTCCTTGACGAATCTGATATTTTGGATAATAATGGTATTTAGCCGCTCAAAAATAAAATCATCACGAATGATTTGAAACTAACGGAATTAATGCTCTTTTTTTTTCTGAAAAAATGTGATAAAATTAAATACACATAAAACCTTGTGGCATCTTGATAAATAATATAGAGTACGTAATTTTTGAAAGTGAAATGACACCCATCACAAAGAAATCCGTAATGGCTGCAACTTATTTGACATAAGCAATCTGGCAAGATCACTCAATATAGCATTAGCACGCTGTTCACCTGCAATAGTGATCCTGTAGCCAGCACCTTTGTTCAGCATCAATCTTCTAACAAACCCCTGGGTCCTCAAGTTTGTTTGACAACCACGAGGGCATAATATAAAATTGAAACACCTGCAAAACTTTTATCAAACGAATGTCGACTAATTATGCTTTCGCCTTGCTTGATATGACAGCTATGATGATAAAGAATTGTGTAACCATATCGGTATATTGATGTTTATATTACTTATGAGCAGATAACAAACGAACCAAAAAAGAAAATGTTGGAGGTTCTCCGAGATCATATTAACATTTTACTAACAGCATTGTGTTACATAATTAAGGTCAATTCACGAAAGACTACAAATTCCAGCTAGAAAATTGTGTTACTAGGTATGTCAAAAGTCATGTTTTATAGTGACGGCAAGACACTTGTGTGATTTTAGCCTAAAGATCAGGTATGAAATACCCCCCCCCCCCTCCTTCTGAGCGCCATGTCTTCGATATCAGAGTGATGTAATTTTTAGCAGGTGGACAGGAAATGCCGTGGATCTCCATGTAAAGGAAACATGCGTTTTTAACCATAAAAATTGACATGGAATTCTAAGCAAGAGAAAATATGCAAAGAATTCTGTTTCAAAATTCATTTGATAATATACAAGACAATGACTTCTTTAATAACATCACACGATGGACAATCAGGTCGTTCAAGGTCAGAAAATCGTTCTGAAACATATAAACTAGGAATATCGACTTCATTTTAAAAATCTATAGGATGGATGTTCTGCCATTAAATTTTAGACCAGTCTTTCTGTTGATTGAACACAGCGAACACGTGAATTTCACACGTACATGTATAAACATATATACATAGGACACTAATATATTCAGATACAAACTTTCATGATCGTGAAGTCTGATACTATGCTTTCTGTGGGCTTCTCTGAGCCACCATTAGCACGATGTAGGATATCTTGGCTGGTTCATGGCGAGTTCAGATGAGATTTCATTATTGCCGGACATGTAACCTTCCTAGGGCTATGTGAAAACCTGAGATCATACAATCGATTTCATATAAATCACTGTTGTTCTCTAAATCAGTGTTTCTTTGCATTCTGCAGGTGTTTAAAAGCTGTTTATTGATTCAGAATAGAATGTCGGTCCTGCTTGCTCTGATATTATCAACGAGAGAGATGTGCGGAGTTTTCGTTGTTTCATCACGGTGAAAAGAAAATGGTAGGCATACGCGTACAATTGTCGGCCCTCGCAGAGGAAAAAAGATGGCACGTGCCCCACTAACGGAACCGTTAGCCATTAGGAAGACAGGTGTGGGGAGGGATTGAAATTTACTCACACAGACACAATGAAAATCCAATATTGGGTTCTAATATACACCATACGCATATTGACTTTGAACGACGAATCAACTTTACAGTAATTATGGAATGAGAATTGTATGGTGCGCAAGTGTTCACACGTTCATAAAGACTGCGACCAGAATCAATATAATGCAGATGACACCTGCAGTCTGTGGATTTCTATCCGATTCCCTGTAGTGTTCTGAAAGATTCATTAGAACCATACCAAATGATGCCCATTACATTATTTTATCTGGTAAAAAAAGCGTGATGTATCGATCCAATTTAAGACTCGTGTGAAAATTTCTTGGATAGTGATAGACTCCATCACCAAACATAATGCACTAATGTTAGAAAATTTCCATTTATGTGAATAGTTTTTAGGCCTAGAAAAGGAGATGAAAACGCAAATTTTATATTTATCATACTTCCTACAAATACCATGTATTTAAAATCGAAGTGGTCTTCATTGTCATCTTATCTCAAAGTTCAAATTTAATAAGTCAAGAGAGCCCTTTGTCACATGACAAGACGTAAGTGTGCATTACTGCCGATACATACAGCGTTGTTTCCCACTCTGATTCGGGGGAAGCTTATATATCTGTACAACAGATGGTGTGTATGTTTCTAACACCTGCAGCCTTAACAGTACTTAAACGCCTCATGGGTCACGCTAAATACGGCTCTATTTGTAAGTAATGTTATTTGAACATAGTGGTACATGCATGATTTTGTATTTGTTGAGGAAGTATACATAGTACAGGGTACTTCAGCGATAATTGAATAAATAGGCGCATGCATGTCTTCAAATGAGTACTTTCCACTTAATAACGGATTAATTGGCCAACATTTTTTAAAACGAAATTTGTCAAGACGGAAGAAATAGTCTGAACAAAATTACAATGCAAATGAAACATCAATGACTTCCGGTTTACTTAACCGTGCGCAAAATTAATTACAAAAACTTGAACACGGACAAAGTCTTCATTTTAAAAAATAAGACATGTTGACAAAAGCAGTTGTTTCCTTATTACTGTTGCAGATAAATATATTGCACAAGCGTAGGATCCCAATGAGACACCCCACTATTAATATTAAAAATTCCCCGGTCTTTCCTCCAAATCAAAACTATTAACTCTAATAATGTAACATGTACACAGTATTGCTGACGTTTTCAAATAATACTCATTCCATGTGTTGATGCAGGTTTTTTTTAAATGCATAGTATTTACAAACAGTCGCTTGATGTTGTGACATTGCCACATTCTTGCAAAATGTAATAAATCGATCAACATTTCACTTTCTGTAGAAACAAAATATAGAGTAATATCAATGTCGAATACTACGAAATATCCAGTAATGAATTAGTTGGTTAATTAATACAAGTGTCTATAGCTCTAATTAAACTTGCTGGGCAAAAGGCGCCTGTCTTACGCAGTAGAGTGGTCATATGATTTACGGCGCAAACTCCGAGGATGGACGCAGGTGCTTCCGGAAAATGAGAGTTTAATGGCAGCGACACATTAACTTGGTGACATTATTACAGTTCGGCGTTCGTAATTCAGGTTGACAAGAATGGGAAATATAATTTGTGTGACTTCATATTTCCATGCAGTAATCACAAACAGGAAGCCTACAGTTTTTGGCTCTTCCTGTTGGTTTCAAGTTCAAAGTAGCGCGAAGTAGATTCGGCTGAAAATACAAGCCCAAAGTATGTATGAGACATAATGACAAATTTTCATGTGAAATACTTCTTTGAAGTGTTGCTCTGAAGGCGTTTTAATTGCAAACTGCATAACATTGAACAACCTTGTTAAGGGCCCTTATAGGATCTGTAGTTGCCCGACATTCAGAAACTGAACAAGAGCTTCCTTAATTAGTAGAAAAACAGTAATCCAGCCGTTCATGACACATGCACACTAGACTTTGACTTTCATTCCTTTCTAAGTATATTCTGAAGGATAAACTCTTGTATAGCTTATTACATACATGACTCATGGTCCAAGGGAACATGAAAAGTGACAATTTATGGGGAAAAGCTCTGAATATAGCAATTAATATGTCGGATTTACGATTTAAGTCTATATAGGAAAAAGTGTAAAGATGGTTAGTTTACTTGTATGTAATATCAAATCTGCAATACTCATTGGTAAATCAACGGCTAAAAAAATAAAGCACTTAGTATCGTTAGGTTAAGTATCATTACCCCAAAAAGGATTCGTAAAATGCAATGTGAAGTTCCTACATTCAAAGTTTTTTAGCATGCATGTAAAAAACGTCATGCTTGCCACCAGAACAGTCGAGAGAAACAATACCACTACATCTGTTTCAATCGTAACTAAATTAGAAGTTGTGTCGTAATCTAGTGTGAATATTATATTTATTTCAGGCCTGCCTACTGAAAAATACTGAGGAGGTTTCAAATATTTTTTAGTATAAGAATGGACTCAATCGGAACATCGCTCGGTCTTTCCGTCAAGCCGAGGAAGTGATGTTGAGAGGTTGCTTCCCTTGTTTCTAAACTCATTAGTACACTTAGTCGTCTGACACAAAGATGCTTAACTGAAAAAAGCTGTAATGTAATGAACATCGCACATGAATTCAAATAATAATAATAAAACCAACCAAAATCATAAATATCCGGAATCACCCCATGTAGTATTGATGTACTCAAGTTTTCAAAGACCTATAGGAAATTCAAATTTAAAATCAAATGCTTTGTTGACGATTACCAAACATGAGGCGTACATCATAAATCAACATCATATACTAGTATATATAACATGATACACAGTCTCAGATTAAACACAATTGTCCTGATTTCTCAATTCAGTGTACCTTAGATTAAAACACTCATTCAAATATTGACAAAAATGTTTTGTGAATGTATAATTTCCAGGATTCGTGACACTTTTTGTGGAATTTGAATTCGAATCATCCAAATGTTCTATGATAGGAAGTTTTTCTCATCCTCAACTTCATTCAAGCAGAATTTGCAAAACCTATTAGATCGTGGAATTGGAGGTTTACAGTATCTCCCAATCTAAATATTGAAGGAATGTGCACTTAGTCTTAGTTTAGTGAGTAGAGATATGTAAGCTTATGGTGATGTAAATTTCAAATATTCTTCCATTTTAAAAGTATATTGTATACTGGACTATTAAATACAAGTTGTCTACACTTTGTTTTATGTTATCAAATTGATTAGATATTTTATTTTCATAATATTTTTTTAATTTACTTCAAAATGTTTCAAAGGAAATCTGTAGAGGAAAGTCCACTTTGCAATAATACTCAGTTCTGTAGTCATGCTTGGACTAGTTTCTATATGAGAGGTGAAGATAACGAACAGTGATCAATCTCATAAATCCCATAAGCAATACAAAATAAATAGTCGGGCAAACACGGACCCCAGGACACACCAGAGGTGGGGTGGATAACTTTTCATCTTCTTTAAATGCATCAATTAACAATGGGTTATTATTTTGGATTATTTATTTTTGCAAATTTCATATCTTTTAATCTACAGTAATATTCAAACATTTTGAATTTATATATCTTAATGTGTACCTAATTCAGAAAGTACTGCAACATTAGAAGCTTTCCTATGAACATCTAGTATGTCTTTCAAAATAGCAATTTGTATATTCGCAAAAGGCAACTTCTTTGATTGGCTATTTATGTCACTCTTAAAATCAGTAATCCAGATTTCAGATGAATATGTAACAATAGGTAATATGAGAGCCTGATGCATTTTAATGCATACTTGGACAGAAAGATCATTTGTTTAAAGTATTGTAGATTCAATTGAATACTACGCTTTTCTAGCTTTATCCTGCCTGTCTTAAACTTCCGTTTGATGCAAATATTAATCATAAATATCTATATTCATTAGTTATTTCAACAATATCTCTTCCAAAATAAAAAGAAAATGGTTCAAATTAGATATCATATTTGTACTAAATAATATTTGTACTAAACCATAATCCTTAACGTACTGATTAAATGTTTCAGCGATAGCATTTTGTAAATAAATCATAAATTCAAGTGATGTTAGATACCTCCTCTCTCACCTTTTTAAAGTTTTGGTTGGTTGCATATTGTTTAAAATAACGCCCAGCTCGAGAATCTCACTCATGTGGAGACGTCACTAATGCCGGTGACGGGCTGCTCGGCGCTTACGACCTTCGAACAGGGAGGAATTTTTATCGTGCCACGCCTACTGTGACACGGGACCTCGGTTTTTGCGGTCTCATACGAAGGACCGCCCCATTTAGTCGCCTCTTATGACAAGCAAGGGGTACCGGGGACCTATTCTATGAGACCCTTTAAATTGGTAATGACATATTGAGATTCATTCAAAACCTTTTCGCAAACAGCTCATGACCATTTACTGTTGCGATAGGAGATCTATATATAGATTTAGCTCCCTTTTTAACCATTTCAGTTGAATAAGAGGTTCCGTTACGGTCGTTACCTCAACTCATCATGAATTACACAAGACAGTTTAGGTTTCATAAATTTATTAACAATATATCAACAATTAAAGGCTTAATGGAGGAGAGGATGTAAAGACCCATAAATGTGTAAAACGAGTAGTGGACTAATAAAAAGAAATCCGAATACTTGTTCAAATATTTTTAAAAGAGAAAAATTTAGACCTTGACCTAATAAAATAAAAAGAGAATTTATGCTAACCTAGGAAAGGTTAGAGGAAAAGGTACAGTTTTTCCGAACTTGGCCACCGACTCACTGATCAACGAGAGTGTTCGATTGATTGAAAATTGTTTAACGTTCCTCTTGAGAATATTTCACTCATATGGTGAAGGACTGTAAAATTTAGGCCTATGCTCGGCGCTTATGGCCTTGGAGCAGGAAAGAATCTTTATCGTGCCACATCTGCTGTGACACGGGACCTTACTTTTTGCGGTCTTATCCGAAGGACCACCCCATTTAGTCGCCTTTTACGACAAGCAAGGGGTACTGAGGAACTATTCTAACCCTGATCCCCACGGGATGAGAGTGTTCGAGTATATATACGATCGTGTATCCAATCAAATCGAAGATACTAAACATAGAACATCTAGCCAATAGAAATGAAAGTGACAACTATAATTTAAGAAAATAAACCAAACTCGATCACAATAATGGGGATTTAAAGTAAAGCAGTAGAAAATCCATGTCGATAATTGTTGATTCTTTTACACTGTTAAGCTCACAGTTACATATTTTCATAAACGTATATAGGTAAAATGTCTCTGTCATAGTACGTAACATGGCATATCGCCGAGTTTTACCTTGTGATGTGCAAGTCATACTAAACTAACCCCAAGACAATAAAGGGGGGTTACTCGATGTGAGCGGTTGCTATTTTTTATGCGGAAAGCTCATTTTGTTTTCTGACTTCAAAACAGACATCATCTTGCCCTAGCTGATCGATTTAGACCTAGTGATGCGCACTGCATTGTGCAGGGAACCACAAGACTAAGATGAAATTGAGATAAATAAGTTCATATTCTCAGTTCAACAGAGATATGTCTTTGCAAGATCAAATAATGGGAAGTTTGTATCATTGTGTAGACTCGAATTTTCTCTGTCCTAATCTCTTTAGAACTCGCTGCGTTTGGTATGGAAGTTTTCGTATTTTCTTGAAGAGAAAAATCAATACACAGAAAGCTCTGGTTGGAGGCAACCACAAGAACCGTTTTGTCGTAACATCAGTCGCTCCAATCAGGCATTTGGGTGTCAAGAGAAGATGTATCGATTCCATTCTCGGGGAAAGTCTGAACACGTGCTTAATTTCCATCTCATTCTAGTGTAGCACATGGCATTTCTATTTCTTTTTAGGAGAATCCCCCTAATGTTGTATGATAAAACAGTTAATAACACACGGATTTCTTTAAAAACTCACAAAATTCTACATACACACACCATTACACATTAATTCAAGTTTACTGCATCTATATATACATAACATTTTTTCTGTAAAGGTAAATATATTTAGTCTTCCATTTATTTAATTTTTTTTTTTTAATTTAGATAATATTTTATTCACAAAATGAATGAGATTGGATAGCATTTTAGCCGTCTCCCTACATCAAGGTCAGAATGGAAGTGGTAACACAAAATAAGTAGATATACAAATATACATACATACACGTGCACTACACACTACCTATGTATAGTATCATTTCTATCTTTTCTTTTTCTGTGAGATTGCTGAGTCTCTGCTTGAGGGATGTGAAGACTGAAACGAACACAAAATGAGACTAGAATCTTAATGAGTTTTTATATAATCACCGCTGGGACGTCGACATTTCTACAATGTGTTGCTACTTCCTTTACACTGCATGGGAAACAATTTTCATGTTGGCAGTCATTATTTAACAAGGCCAGGATATTTCATAAGTCTTATAGTACTCTTTGCCTCATAAACTCATTTGTGCATTTAAACTCTTCAACTATGGTCGTTTAAAAAAATGACAAAATTGACTTTTCTAATATCCTAGTTTATCCTTTCATACAAAAACTGCATTTTAATAGAACTTAATCGGGTGTCAAATCGAACTAGTCCTTGCATGTCAACTGAGAATTAATGTCAAACACCTGTTGTAGTTTTCAAACGTTTGATGCATGCAGCATAAACAACACTTTACTTTACACAAGTACCCTTGAAGAATTGTTATGAAAGCTAGGACAGGTGTGATCTTGGTGGTAAATAATTAAGTATATCGCAATCCCTCTCACAACCCCCACGTTCTCTTGATATCACAGTTGTTGAATACAGTAATCGCATTAATGTCGTTCAATTCTCGATTGACACCTGAGACACCTTTGTTCAATCCTCAAGTTTACATAATAAACAAATTAGATGCACAAACAAAATTTCCCAGTTTTGGACCACAGATACCTGTCTTTCCAAAGTATTGAATCTCATTGGGTAACATGTTAAAGGATTGCGAAGATTCAACACACTGTGACACACCCCTCCCCCATTTATTGGAACATGTTACCAAAAAGGATGGACTTTGGAGGGATTGTGGATGATGTAATCCCCTATTTTGGACGCGATAGTACCATCCAAGGTCTCCACTTTGAAAATATTCTGGACCCACCCATGTAATACCAGAACTTCGATTACTGATCTATTCATCAAGAAACCGAACCTTCGTAGCATAAATCTTATTTGTGTTCAGATGGGTTTGAAATTCAATTCAATTCAATTTATTGGATCTCATCACCATTATACAATGGTATACAGAGATATAAAGACAAAAAACTGTTATATATACATTTAATAAATAATACATGCGTGTAATAAAGTATTTATCAAGTTAAAAAAAAAAACCGTGTTATTATTAATGTGAAGTATGGGCATTCTAGGTAGGGGAGCACATTTTATTTATTTTCTTAATGAAAGTGCAGAGTTTTCTCAAAAAACAATATTTATTGTTAGACATGATTTGTTTAAAAGTAAAGATATTTTTAATTTTTATTTGTTTAGGTGATAAATAATTTCATTCTTTGTTCTTGTATTGCATCACAGTTGAGTACATAATGAAATTAATCTCCAATCTCTTGTAAATTACAGTATGTACATTGAAACTTATTTGAAATGGATCTAGTGCAAAACGATCACGTGACTCGAATATTGACAAGGATAAAACTCATTTAATTTTATCGATTAAAAACTATTGAAGGTAATTGAACAAAAGTACAAATACACATCATGACACTTAAATAAAAAAATGTTTAAACTTTAATTAATTGTTACATTCGTATATATATATATATATATATATATATATATATATATAGTGGTGGGGTGTGTCGATAAACTTAAACTGGCGGAACGAGTCCCTTGTAGGGCTGGGCAGAGGTCGATCGTGCAATGATTGATTTAAGAGACAATAGTGAGAGAAGTGATGTACTGTCTTGGCCAGGTCTAGGCTCATTCTTAAAGCCGTAAAACACACCTGCACCATACATCACCCGGACGGACAACATATGTAATAATGCAAGTCCAGGACATCTATAATCGTATACATACACCAATACGGAACGAAATACGATGGAGGGGGTGGGGATAAACTCGAATATTCCATCAAATTTCAATGACAAATACGGAACGTTTACGAGATGGGGTGCCCTCGACGACTGTCTGTGTAAGATTTTCAACTTCCTACAAGTTTGAAAAACGAAAGAAAATGTGCTCCCAGCTTTAATGGTATTTTTTCCATATGCGCCGCTATATCAGGTGATGCTGATTACAATAGGATGTTTGTGACGAGCAGACTCCGACATTTGTCTCTTGAAGTGAGCAATTAGAAGGCCTGTTAAACTACACTTGTCAACAAAGTTTCCTTCCTTTTATTCTCTACTTTGATAAACCTATTTGCAGATTTAACAAGGACAATGTCCTATATTACAACTGTGTGTAAAAAATTTACGGAGATTCGCACACAAAACGTTTATAACGCCCCTCCTTTCCCAATTCATCTTAAAATGCATTTGAAATTTTAAAGAAATTGAAAAATCAGAGTATTTTCTTCAAACTTGATAAAAATCATTAGCATTTTTACTAGTTATTTCACATCATAAGAATTTTATCGTCATCATTTGCCTCTCTCAAGTGGTAGTGTATTTGTACATCATTAAAAAAAGGAACAACCTTGTAAAGTTTTATTTCTAAGAACATATCTTTTTAATATCGGTAAAATATGAATGGTGTTCATGAAATCGCTCTACTTGCAAGTCTTTTCTTCATTAATCAAGAGGCTGACCGTAGAAAAATCAGACAGAAGATGATACATCAATCTCTTGCATAAGCAAATTCTTAATAAATTAAGAATTACATGTACTTGCATGAGCAAATTCTTAATAAATTTAGAATTACATGTATATAATCTTATGATGTTGAAATATAAAATGGGATTTTAAAAATCTTTACTACTTGTAATGAGCTAACTATATAGAATCCA
Organism: Ostrea edulis; assembly: GCF_947568905.1. Lineage (NCBI taxonomy): Eukaryota > Metazoa > Mollusca > Bivalvia > Ostreida > Ostreidae > Ostrea > Ostrea edulis. The sequence goes on from NC_079167.1 coordinate 53,169,456, forward strand.
TCTTTGCCAGCTATAGGGGTTCCGGGGTTCTCCGCAAACGAAGATGTGATACGTTTAAAGTCATTACTCGGGACAGATCATTTTTTAGCAATGCATACTGAAATTTAGAGGAATATATAGACACGCATCGTCCCTCGTGTTTAAGCCTCTTATTGTTATACGATATGCCTTGTCAGCTATTGATATTGATTAATATGTATATTCTATTGTTTGGTATCTCTTCTCTTCATTGTTGTAATTATCTCATGTTTGTCTATTTTGGACTCCGAGTTAGAAATAAAGTATTCTATTCTATACTGTGTTACAATTTTATTTTTCATGACATCTTTTGTAACATTGTGCATCTGCATTATTCCACGATCAAACATTCCAAACCTTAGTCACGTATCTAAAATGGATCATGTTGTAAACGTTAAAATTGTACATGCCTCTTGATTGGTAAATGAACAAATTCAACCAATACATTTGTAACATAGGGAAAAAACCATAGCTCTTGTTGATCAAACAAACATCAGGAACAAAGAGGTCGTAGGGACGTGCCACCTACATATATACGATAGGCAGTGCCTGATTTTCTCTTTAAACACAAGGCAAAATAAATGAATTTGAGTATATCAGCATCTCTGAGGAAATAGGATAGCGTTTTCGCCTATCTTTTTTCTTTTTCGTTATCTTCAACATTATCAGGCAAATCAAACAAAAGGTTAGTTAACTTTGACCGATAGTTAGCTATTACAGTAAATTCATTTTTGAAAATGCATGACGACATGAACTGCAAGGCTTTACGCCAGCATACTTCATAGCGCTTCGTGAAAAGTAAGCTGGCGTGAAGCGTTGCAGTTCATACCATCGTGTATTTTCAAAAAATGTAATTTATTTTTTATATTTACATTCTACTTTCATTTCTGTCGGAATTTCCAGCCCTCAAAGGGACTGACTCACGATTTTCCCCAAAATTTTGTTTTTCACTTTTAATGACCAGAGTCTACTGCCTAATGTGTTCAAATGATTTCACATTAAAATTAAGGTTATACATTATCCCTGAAGCTCATTTTAGAGAGTACATTATTTGTTTTGTAAACAAAGATTGCGGTATGTTATTGTTTACGAAATTTTCAGAAGAAATGGATATCGATCTAAGTTTATTATATCTTTCACATTTCAAGCATTCTTCGGGTAAAATGTGTCATCTAAAAGTTAAAATTTGTGATTATGCAAAATTAAGATGTTTAATATAACAAAATTGATATATCACTGGTTTGTTTGTTTACATAAAAAGACTCGAGTCTTTGTTTACATAACACAGATTTAAGGCTAAAATATTGCTTTTATTCTTGCATTCAGTAAGTCAAAATGTTGGCTGACAACATTAAATGAGTTATATTTTTAATGTTTCATATCAAAAATAAAAAAATATTTTGTTCAAAAATCGTGAACAAGTCCCTTTAAAGTAAACGTACAATAGCCCTTAAAAGGTTCATGCACATGCTATTCACAACTGCTTCGCATTCATGAAGATAGTTATCATTACAATTGATGTCGAAGGCACAATAAATTGAAATTGTAAGTAGAAATTGACTGTCAGACAAAAGTACAAGGTACTTAAAACTGACCTAGATTCAACAGCATAGACAGATAGATGTTCACCTTGCGTACTAGTTATACAATGTATATTACAAACAGCTAATATCCACCGCCAGGGAAGGTTAAACCTCGCGCAGACCCTGCAGAATATTTCATTTGGAGGGGGGGGGGGGGTGTCAGTACACTGACAACGTGTAAAACCAATTTATAATAGTATATCCCTCCCTTTTACACCCGAGCAATTTTCGTATGGACTTTCGAAGAATTTAGCAGTTACACTTATTTCTTTTCTAGGAAGGTGGTTAGTCATTTTAGACAAAAGCTCTAGAATAAATATGCAACTTCTAAACTACCTCATTCTGTATAATTAATATCTGAAAGACAGATGGTTTCGACCCACCTATTGTTTTTGAACTTTTCAAATCAATGGCAACCATTCAACCTAGTACAGGTGAAAACGACTGCAGATGTTGATATTGACATTTATAGTGGTGACTAACAAAACCTCCCCGTTTCACCGTAGTTATATCCATAATTGATATCTCATCAGCGAAGTATCATTAATTTGTGCAAGTATCCGTCAATAAGTACTACGGTATGGGAATACTGAACCCGCACGCCATGTGGCTTGCGAATTGGCACATGGCGTATGCTGCAAATAGAGAGAAACAAAAGCCAATAGTGCCGGCTTCCATTTCGATATAATTCTCAATTCTGACTTTCAATTCGTACCGTACAACAAACTAACCCTCAGTCAAATTCAAAATTAGGAATTTATAAATCAAAATCGCTCGATACAATCAGATTTCCCAAACAGAACACCTGAAAATCGTAAAAATCAATTCCAACACGTGAATTCGTGGGGTCAGGAACCGGTGGCAGGCGACCGAAACTGACTGAAAGAAACAGTCGCACGTGCAACCGATGCCAAATACATTATTAAAATTTCATGAACAGGTTCAGTAACAGTCAAATATTAGAAAGGCGGACAGCTGCGATCTTTGGGTAGCAGAGACCGACAAAATCAGATTCTAGCAGGCTTGACGTTGGAGTCGCTCACATGCATAGAGACAACAAGCGATAGGGAAGTGCCAGATGTAGAGCCTTGAAATGACTGGGGCGCGCGTATAAATAGTGATACCCTGTTCGTCCCTCTGTCATAATTCAGTTTCCGTTTTTAAATATCTCTGCTACAGATGCGCATATTCAATTGAATTTGGTATATGGACACATAATTTGGTTCTGGTTGAATTTTTGACAGAGTTGTGTCCCCTGGGCTTAAAAAAATCAAACAATTCATAGTTTTCGCCGATTATGTCAGTCACACATGGGCATTTAAGATGTATCTACTTCACGATAATACGCATGTGATTTTGTATTTGGTTCAGTTCATACTTTTTGACAGAGTTATGCCCCCTAGACATAGGAAATTTTAAACAATTCAGTTTCCGCTTAATATCTGAGTCATAACTGGACATTCGAATTGAAATTTGGGATAGAGTTATATCCTGAAAATATGCAGATCAATTCGTATCAATCTAATTGAAATTAGTTCCTATTATCCGCTCATCTACTATAGCTATCGCTACACACGTGTAGCGATAGTAGATGAGCCGGGCGGATCATAGGAACTAATTTTGATTAGATTGAATTCGTATTTGGTTCCGGTCAAATAATTTTTGAAGAGTTGAGCCATTTCAACTTTGAAAAGATTTCGCTCATTATCTCAGTCAATGGACATTTTCATGGTTTTTGTCTTTGGTATCTTTACAAACTGTAATATTAGCCACGTGAATGCGCTGCAGCTCTAAACAATGCGCATATGAATACCGATGAATGTAATTAATACGTCTATCTTGACAACAGAAATGAAAGTAAAATGTAAATATCAAATCTAAACTTCAGTTCTCGTATGAACTGCTACGCTTCACGTCGGTATACTTTTCATGAAGCGTCTGAGTTTACGAGGCATGCCGGTGTTGTAGCATAGACTTTCCCCCCGGAAAAACGGGCCCGGGATATATTTTCCTCCATAGGGGGAAAAGCGCCCCAGCATATTATTTCCCCCTATGTACAAAGTCAGTATAGAGTTTCCCCCTGGACGGAAAAACCGCCCTGGTATAGAGCCCCCCCCCCCCTTTTCCGGATTTCATTTGTTATAGTTTAAGAAATAGATATGCGCTCATCAATATTCATAAAACAAACGAATATTTTTTGAGATGCTGAAGTTGGGTTTACACGCTGAAAAGTTTGAAATGCATATTATAAATACATGTACAATATGCTTCCCAAAAGACTTTAACGATGGTTAATAATTAGTCGACTTTTTACGAAAAACCCTAATGATATTGACCATCGTTAAAGTCTTTTGGGAAGCATATTGTATTTACTATACACAATTCAAAGTTTTCAGCGTGTAAACCCAACTTGAACATCTAAAAAAAAAAATCCTTTATTTATTAATATCGTAATATTAATGAGCGCATATCTATTTCATTAAACTATAACAATTTAACAGCACACATTTGTTTCTTTTTGTAACTTTTTTTTTTTGATAACATGTACCTCTTTATAGCAATAATAACAAATTTCATTGATTATTATCTTCAATTGCATGGGTTTGCTTCATTCTATATTTCTTCAAAAGCTTCTACATGAGAAGAAAAAGATTCTGGTCGATGAAATCCGGAAACAGGAGGGGGAAATTCTATACCAAGGCGGTTTTTCCGCCATGGGGAAATTCTATACTGACTTTGTACATAGGGGGAAGATCTATCCCGGGCCCGTTTTTCCGGGGGGAAAGTCTATGCTACAACACCGGGCCCGTTTTTCCGGAGGGAAAGTCTTAATGCGGGGGGGAATTCTATGCTACAACACCGGCACGAAATATCGCAGTTCATACCCACACGTATTTTTTTGAAATTTCTCATAACTAGGGATACAGGTGTATCATGAGAATAAGCAAGTCCAGATTTTATCTACCTCTGGTCGCATAATTTCAATAAATTTTTATAAATCATAAATCTAGTTTCAGCAGGTCAAGGTTACGTTTTGCCTCATGCGTGAAGTAAAAGAGTTCAGTTGTCGATCGTAATAGGGTATGCTATACATGTATATCAAATAGAGTCAATCTAATTAAAATTAGATGTTAGATCCGCGCACATATTCGCTACACTTGTGTAGCGAGCATGTGAGCGGATCTAACATCTAATTTTAATTAGATTGCAAATAGAGTATGCTATATATCATCAGAGTAAAACAATGATACAGGTCCTAGATTTAAACGTTGTTGCCAGCGGGGACATTCGTATCGCTCCGACATACCTAGTTTATTTTTTCATTCATGACAATTATGCGGACTATTCGTTGTGCCAACACCTCGAATGGCACTCATTTGAAAGATCGACATCTTTTTGTGAAACGGGCCTCTGATGCTGAGCGTTTAGCGATCTGGTCCGGTCGGGTGTTCAACAGTTTCACGACGGTTTGTGCACAAAGCCCACAGCAGGCCTTACAAATCTTACAAACATTCCGATTACTGCAAAACTTCCATCAAGGCAAATTCCTCAAAGTGAAGCGTGTTGTATTATATTTGATATTTAGAACAAATAGATAGAAAATAGGATGGCTACTATATGTCTTGAGATGAAGTTAAGGGAAGGAACAACGCCCACCGGGAGACACAAGCACTTCTTCCAACAGATCGTATTCAGAAAAAAAGTAACATGTCATGTTTAAAAAAATAAAAAATAAAAAATGTAACACTGGAGCAAGCGACTACTTAATTTAAGAGAGGAAATAACGTAGACATACAAAAATGGAAGACGGAAGATTGGCCACCGGCAGCGCTTACCTGAATCAAGCTATGGAGCTCTGAGAGACCCATACCATGCCTACACTCCTACGGGAAATGAGAAAGTTTTATATATTTGACAAAGTATCGTATATATGATAACTGTCCTTCTGGGCCCCCATAAAATTCAACAAGAGGCCCACAGGCCTTATCAGTCACCTGCATGAGTACTAGTGAAAAATTATCACTACTCCCAAGGGCTATGAAATCTATAAAAAAAAATCCTGCTTTGAATATCTAAGCTAAATTCTAATGTTCAGCAACAGTATAAAACAAGATGTGTTCTTAAAATGTCAATGCCCAAAAAAGTGCATACATTGATGAAAAGCTTTAAATAATATAATAGATGTATTTTAAAACAATTAAAAAATATGACTAATTTGGACCCATCCTAGAGTCAAAATCTTGGGTTATGAAAACCATAATTTTTTGTACATCCTTTTCTGCTATTCCTAAGTATGCATTCAGATTTTAGGCAGTATCAGCAAACTTACACATAAATACTTTATACTAAGTTTGGTCCCACCCTGGAGTCAGAACCCCTACTCCGGGGATCATCAAATATACAATTTTGGTATAAGACTACTTGCTCTTTCAAAACATCCATTTAATTTAGTATCAATAACACTAAAGAAGATGTTATTTAAGTGTTTTACACATAAACACTATAGCAAGTTTGGCCCTGTCCGGGGATCAAGAAATTTACAATTTTGGTAGAGGTCTTCCTGCTCTACATCACTATACATTTAGTTTTTTCTTAAACATTTGCAGTTGTAGAAAAGAAGACGTTTGAAAATAGGTCAATTTTTAGCAGTTTTTGCCCCGTCCCTAAAGCCCCAGGGGTGCAGGAAACCTGAAATTTGTATCCCCCTTGTTCCAACGATGCTTCATACCAAATTTGAAAAGATTTGGGATAGTAGTTATAAAAAAACAAAAACAACTATTGATCACACATTTAATAACTGACCATTTTGGTCCCACCCTGATACCAAAACTCCTACTCATGGGTTTATCAAATTTACAATTGTAGTCAAGGACTATCTGCTCTTTTTAAATATCCATTTAGTTTTAAAGTATCAATAGCACTAAAGATGTTATTTAAGTGTTTTACACATAAACACTGTATACCAAGTTTGGCCCCCACACTAGGGTCAGAACCCCTACCCCGGGGGTCATGAAATTTACAATTTTGGTAGAATCTTCCTCACTCATCATTACTATATACTCACTTTCTCTGCTAGATGCCCAGGAGTAAAGATGGTTTTTAGAGAAATACATCAATTTTAAATTTTTTACCCCAAAATTAAGACCCCTTAAGGTGGGGGTAATGAAATTTATAATTTCCGGTCTTCTTCACATACAGATGCTACATAGTGGAACCACTTGTCAATTTTAAATGCTGACTATTTGTGAACGTTGTGTACTGAATGAAGTGACAAAGTATGAGCCGGAATAGCAGTAATATATTATATTTATATATGTCATTAGTTCGAGCCCCGGTCGTGCCATGGCCGCGTTAAAATAGGTAGTGATTGCTCCTTCGCCAAATGCTCCGCATTTAGAAGCGAGAATCATGAGTCTTTCGGATATGACCTTAAAAACGGAGGTCCCGTGTTGCGGCAGGCGTTGGTACGTTAAAGAACCCTCACTGTTACGGCCCTGAGCGCAATAATTTGGACGGGACATAACACAAAAATCAATCAATATATATGTCATAATCGGGTTTTACGTCATTTTGGTTGAAAATGCATGAGGATCCTTGCACAAAATACAATAGTACGAATGTCAATATTGGTCGGCAAATAGAGTCTAAATCTATAAGGATTTTCCTGTTCTGCATATGTAAGCTAAACTGTAGTATTTATAGTAGTAGTATAAAACAAGATATGTTCTTCAAACACCCAGAAGTGTGCGTATTGATGAGACTTCACACGATATAATACGCGACACTGTATGACTATTTTGAATCCGCCCGCCCTAGATTCAGAACCCTGGGGTTGCGAAATTCACAATTTTGGTACATCCCTTTCTGATTTCTAAATATGCATTTAGTTTTATAAAACATCAGCAAAATAAAAGAAGTCTTTCAAATGATAAAGACAATTATCACTATAATTTTGGCCCAACCTTGGAACCATAACCCCTCCTACCCTTGGTATCAGGAATTTTTTCAATTTTAGGTAAAGGGCTATTCGCTTCTTCTACATATCTTCTTAGTTTTAATTTAGTATCAACAGCATTAAAGAAGATTTCATTTGTTTGTACAAACAATATTGACTCCCCCTGGAGTCAGAACCCATAATCCAGGGATTTGGTAGAGGCCTTCCTGTTCTAAATGACTATGCATTAAGTTTGTCTTATACAGGTACGGCTGTTGAGAAGATGATTTATGAAAACGTCATTTAAAAAAAAAAAAGTTTGTCCCGCCCCTAAGGCCCCCGGGTAGCAGGAGTCCTGAAATTTACAAATTATGACCCATTGTTTCAAAGATGCTTCATACTAAATTTGAAAACAATGGGAAAAGTACTGTTAAGTAGACGTAATAATGTTCAATTAATACATACATTTAATAACTATGACCAACTGGACTCCACCCTGGTACCAAAACCCCTACCCCTAGGATCATGAAATTTACAATTTTGGTAAAAGGCTACCTGCTGATTCTAAATATTAATTTACTTTCAATTTAGCTTAATAGTATTTAAGAAGATGCTACTTCAATGTTTTACACATGAACACTATATATACCAAGTTTGGTACCACCCTCGAGTCCGAACCTCTGCCCGGGATCGAGAAAATTACAATTTTCCTAGAGGACTTCTTGCTCTCCATGACTATACATTGTACAGAAGATTTATGAAATATGGTTAATTTTTGGCACATTTTCCCTAAGCCGACGGGGTGCAAGAGTCCTGAAATGTACTATTCATGTCCCCCTTGTCCAAAAGATGCTTCAAACCAAATTTGAAAAGAATTGGAAATGTAATTATCTAGTAGAAGTTAAAAATGTTCAATTAACAAACATTTAAAACAAATCAGTAAAATCGGTAGACTTTCATCGATACTGATAAAACCGAGCAGTATATCAGGTATCATCTACTGCCCTAAACCACTAAATCATACGAAGTTTTAATGCCAGTATCCGGCAACAGGAACCCCAAACCGTGGATAATTATGAAAATGAATCTCAATTCAAACACGACAGAAATTTAGATAGCTTAATTGCAAGAAGAACTATAACCAGATCCTGTTATTCCTTGAAGACACAAGTTTGTACCTTTTCCGACCAAAAGGCAGGGCCGTAACTGCCGATGAGGCAGACGAGGCAACTGCCTCGTCTGATTTTTTGGCAAAAAAGAAAATAAAATTATATAAATGTTATATTATAGGATATATGTTTAAAATGAAGACAAGCACCTTTGTCTTTGACACCATATTACGATTCTTTACATAGTACAAATGAAACACAAACATGATAAATTGGGATTTAAAAAGTGTCATTTTCAGTCGTAAAGTCAATCGGCGGCCCCCAATCCCCTGCCTCCCCTGATTTAGAACCCTACTTACGGCCCTGAAAGGGGAGGGGAGGGTTACCAGTTTTGTTATAAATGTTCAACCAGAGGGAGTTGTAACCCTCGTGACCCCAACTAAATCCGCCACTGATGTTCTAGTAGATAGGCCATCGATTGGGAAAATACCGCAACTGTCAGAAAGATTTATCAGCAACGCAACTTATCAATACACGGCGCATCATTAAGTGCCGCTGCTCGTTCTATAAAACCTGTCACCAGCATTGTCATACATCATCCAAGTGGACTTTTATCGAAATTGTTTTCTCCAAGAAAAAACGATTTTCCTATAAATATTGACATCTAGAATGATAAATGATTGCAATCGTTCCCATAAACAGATTAATACAGTGCATCGAACGCATGATGTTCAAACGTAAAGCGAGATAACTCTATCTCAAAATTATGTCAAGGCATTTAGAATACTCAGATAGACAAGGAAAGACAATACAATCAATAAAAATTGTTTAATTCAGTTTGAACAAAAGTAAATGAACTATTTCTTCTTTATAAACATAAAGCTCATCTAGAATTTGGTGAAACTACTATTTCTTGAGATTCAAGAATATTGGCATAGTGAAAAACTATACTGAATGGCTAATATGGTTTAAAATGAATAACGCTAATCATTATTACAAAATTAACAAGAAATTCATCACATTCTTTTCATTCAAAATTTGTTGGACGTATGAACAGATCCCCCCCAATATCAATAAAGAAATATAAATAAATAAAAACAAACAAAATTAAGAACTGCCATTCCAAATGAGCAGCATAAAACCACATGATAGTCTGATGAATGTAAATCATAAATGCATCATGTACACTGCATACTGAAAGACTGTTCTGTTGTTCTACTTTGCTAACAGAACACTGATATCAATGTTAGCTTAATCATTCAGTCACTGAATTTACAGTTCAAATTGAATAAAAATCTTTTTTCTGAACAGTACACATTTTATTTATACAGTATAATAAATGATATGGCAGACGGGTACAAAATAAATGGCTTAATTATGAGATTCACTGGTGTACAAACTTTAACAACACTGAACAGTTAACATGATAAAATAAAACCAGAAATACACAAGCTATTATGCGTAAACTATGAATACAAATATGTATCAAAGCATCAAGGAAAAATGTCTTGGATGGATGCATACAAGCAAATACATTATAACCTTCAAATACATTCCTATGAGAAGCTGACTTGTGTTGCTACGTTAAATATTTTATCACAGCTTACTGTATATCATAAACATATATACACTGATCAATAAGATACAAGTACATATGAGGATTAGGGACGTCATGTTAAACACGAGCAGGCAGGCATAAACACATTATACTGATGATGTCAGATGTGAATTTTAAGGATCTACATAACGTTTCATGACATTTCACGTACAATTCACCAATCTCTCACCAGAGGGTGTTACACTACGCTCCACAACAGTGAAACTTGTGTAGCGCGCCCTTTGGTGAGAGAATGACAATTCACTTGCATTCTACCTCTTTTCTACATAACTATTGAGGTACATATTACATATCACCAGGTCTGTTTTAGAGGTAGCATATTTTGATAGCTCCTTGTTGCAAACTTGTAAAATCAGCTCTTATGTTTTACTACAAAATGTAGATGAACATTACCCTTGCAAAAAAGAAGAGAAAAATCTTCAGAAAAATCAAGTATCAAACCAGAAACCTTTGTATTACTAGTAAGGTGATCTATCCCCTGAGCTACCCAGGTCAATATATATAAACCAGAAACCCTTGTATTACTAGTAAGGTGATCTAGCTATCCACTGAGCTATCCAGGTCAATCAATATAAGAAGGATGGCAACATTACTACAATATAATGTTTAAAAATGTTCCGGAAATCATACAAGAACTCTTCATATCGAGATGAAAAAATCATCTAGGAGAAAATGTACATTCTGCTTGCACCGGTAATATTTTAACACAATAATCTCAATTACAATATATATATATATATGTTGTATGATAGTCAAGGGTACATGAGAGTTTAATTCAACTACAAATAATAAGTTTCTAGTAAAGCTTCCTATCCCCTGAATATTAATTTTTTATCATATATCTGTTCTAGAAATCTCATTTACGACAGAATTATGGATTTCAATAAACTGGTTTGTGTATCTTGACATTTGATTGTAACATCACAATGCTTTATGGAATATCTCTAGCCTCTGGTGTTATTGAACTTCAATCATACACTATCACTGACTTATGACGAGCTTGACATCCCAACTTTATTAACCCATGGAATAAATGACTTTATGTTTGCACTGGGTTTTTTTATAAGGGGAAATGTGAGAATACCATTTTTATAAATGAATACTGCAAGTCATCCAGAGAGGCCACATCACAATGGCTATTACTATGGTAAATGAATGATCAGAACAACACAATGGCAACTGACGTCACAATAATGAATAAATGTAACATTTCATGCATAATTACAGGGTGAACATTTCCTTTTCTAGTAAGAAGTTGTGTTTATGCTAACAAAATCTGGAGAGAGAAACTGTTTTATGTAGTCAACTGATAAATATGTTACCTATTTTCTTTTAGTAAATTTCTTTTAATTTTGTAACAATGTTGTTCTTATGTAATCTGTGCCACAGTTTGCCAAATAAATATTCTCATTATGAATGATAATAAAGTATTAGAAGGTAAATGTTTAAGTGGTTCAGCAGAGATAGCATATAATTTTTAACCAAAATTCAAATATGATGTTTATTCTCTCCAGTCACATGACAAAATAAACCAATCAGATAATTTTTTTCCATAAAATCTTCCTTGTACATATATCATTTATACAGTAAACGATGTGCATTAAGCACATATAAAATACCAAGGTATATAAAAATACACGCATCTTCACAAGGGGCCCATGGGCCACATCGTTCACCTGAACACCAAGAGGTCTGGCATGAACAGATGTCAAATCAAGGCTTCGTGTCAGAGGTTGCTTGCATATCAATTTAACAATCATGTTAACTTGTATTTATTGAAAAGATTATAGTTTGAAATATATATATCCAATGTTAGATTTTGAACCTATTGTGGCTCTGCCCAGGAATCATGATATATATTAAATTTTCAACCCATATTGTGGCTCTGACCTGGCTCCAGTGGTCATGGCATGTCAAATCCTTAAAGAACACTATATCAAAATGCTTAAATATAAATTTTACAGTGTTTACCCTTGTGGTTCTTGAAATGATTTTGAAGTTTTCCTATATAACCAATGTTTAACTTTGAATCTGTTTTGGCCTGAACCTGGCCCTGGGGTCATGACATGAACAAACCTGAAAGTACACAACATGAGCATACCTGCATATCAATTTGTCAATTTGTATTCTTGAATTTGTTGAGAAGATTTTCAATGTTTTTTTTAATGTAATACCAAACTAGCCCTAGGGGTCATGGTATCAACAAACCTAATAAAACACTACATTATGAATTTGATAAATCTAGCTGTTCCATTTAAAAGTTTTAAAAGATTTTCTAATACTTTTGCTATATGTAACCAATGTTAAACTTTGAACCCCTATTGTTGTCTCCACCCTGGTTCCATGGATCATGGTACTATGAACAAATCTGAAACTACATTACATGAGAATGTTTGATATTAATCTAATTTTATGTACCTTTACGGTTCTTGAGAAAAAGATTTTCCTATAGATAACCAATAGTGAACTTTGAATCTCATGAGGATGCTTGCATTTTCTAAAGTTTGACAATTTGTACCCCTAAGGCTCTTCAGAAGAATTTTCCTACACATAACCAATTAACTTTGAACTCTATTGTGACCGATCTTTGACCTGGGGGGGGGGGGGGGGGGGGGTGTTGTCATGGTATGAAGAAACTTGAATCAGTACATAAGCAATATCTCTTACGAATGTTGGTTTTTCTGGCTTCTTGAGAAGATGGTTTTCTTAATACTCCATCCCATTTTCACTATTTCTTACTTATTGGGACAAGGCCTAGCTTCCGTTTCCATAAACTTAAATTTTCTACACTAAAGGATTTTTGTGGAGATTTGGTTGAAATTGACCTTATGGTTCTTTAAAAGAAGTAAAAAATGTGAAAATTTTACAGATAGCAGAAGGCATTCAAAGTTGATCAGAAAGCTTGCTTAGAGCTTTTGGATTAGGTGAGCTAAACAAATGCAAACAAAATCCATGCATTGCGTGATACAGATTAACAAATATAACTTCAAACAAAACAACAATGTAGCAAGCTAAAAACAATATTAAAACATCATTCGTAATGGTTCTCATTCTGAATAATCACCAACAAGGCAGATTGAAAATACTACAAACTTAAGTTGACAAAGAAAAGTGGAATATCTAACAAAGCCGTAAGCTTAGATAATGTTTTCGAAACCAAAATATAAATAAAATCGATCTACATGACATAAAGTAATCTCTTAAAATATACCGGCATTATCAATGGCAAGGTCATTAAATAATCTCTTTGACTACATTAACACTGGTTGGTATAAAATTTATCACAGATACCATCAGTTACTGACAGGTGTTATTCTGCCATTGGCTTGAATTGTCATACCATTCATCCGGGAAACTCTTCCATTGTCTTGTGACCGTGGCTTGGTAGGAGGAGAGTAGTCTGGGGGAGGGATATAAGGTAAATCTTTGTGTTGGTAGTCTGGGGGAGGTTCTGATGCACGGCCATTACTTATCTAGAGAAAAATTCTAGACAAAGTCAAAACAGAATGAAATACTAGAATACCAAAACTATCTATGTACATTGTTGTCAGTTTTCTCCAATCTATTAAAGTTCTATCATTTTAATTAAAATGTTTTCATTACATACTATCATAATTACACTGTAAACATTTAATCTGATACTTTAACTAATTCTAATATGAAAAATGTCAAAGACAATATATGGTATACAAAGTTATACAAATAAATACAAAGTTATAAAAAGCATACAAATGAATTTCTTTCATAATTACATGTACTTCATCATACAAAATTGCAATACATGTTGCAAGGCACTTGATCAATCCCAAACATGCCAGGTGATAAAATTACATCCACAAAAAGAAAAGAACAGAGCAGAATAATATAACTTATCAATCACATTTACCCACAAAAACTTAAATAAAATAATGCATATAATAAAACTGAATATATCAAAGGGGAATTATGGTTGCAATATATATTTATACGTAAAGCACAACATCAATAATTTTTTTTTTTACCATTCTGTACCATGAAAATAGAATAAGAAAACTTATTAAGCTTTGTATTTTGAGCATGTAATCTTATCTGTATGATAGAATTTCATGTAATGAAAGATGAATTCTGAAATACATGTACATCCAGTGTATTGCCAGCTACTTTGCAGAAGTATTGATTATCTAAAAAGTATGTCAGACACAGCTAACAATTTCTTTAAACCTGACATTGTACTGCAATTTGATCTCTTGAAGGTGCTCTACCACATAATTTCACAACTACTAGGCTACAGAGGAGTCTAATGCAGGTATTCTATGATCTACCATTAGAGTTGACACTTACATTAGTTTTCATGGCCAGATTGTCATGGCCATGTAATGCAGGACCTTTACTATCTCCTGTTTCTAAGTCTTCATCTTTATAGCGTCTGTCGGCGGTAGTGTAGGCAGAAGGACCAATCCATGACAATAATACTGGGAGATATACCAAACCATGGAATAAACCGAACACCACAACCAAAAGAAATATCTGCAAGAAAAATACAAGAGCATGCTTTCAAGATTATTTCAATATATCACAAACTCTTCAACAAGAGCATTTATTCTCTCTTTTTCAGTTTCATAATTCAAGGATAAACGGCTAGATCAATTTAGGTTTAACACAAGCTATACACAGAGTTAAAACCAATCTATTGTGAATTTTTTCTGTGGTTCTCATTATTCTGTCTCATATACAAGCAGAAAATTCTTTGCTCATTGAGTTTACTAGGATTTCTGTTTTTCTGATAAGAGAGAAATTCCAATAAATTGTGAGCCTGTACCTGATTATAAGCTAGTATTAATTAACATAGTTTTGTTATTTTTAGTTGTGCTATTGTTTTTCAATATGTTTCTGAGAAAACTTTACCTGGAAAAATGTAGTAAAGACATAGCTTTTACTGGCTGCTAATAGAATAAATGCTAGAAATGTGCTGAAGCCTCCACTGAAGACTGGGTTCCCCATCTCCACCAAGGTTGCTCTTACACGCTCTGCAAGACAATAAAAATATACAATATTAATGAGTGAAGGAAGTGGTCATTGCAAATCAAGCTCACTAACAATATTACTTTCTTTATTCCTGAGTTTTGAAAATAAATGAGGGCATGAACTATGACACTTCAGTGCTTTCATGAAAAGTATTCTAGTATGAAGCGTTGCTGTTCATACTCTCAAGTATTTTCAAAACTGACATCTTATATTTGTATTTAAATTTTACTTCCATTTCTGTTGGAATTCCTGCATCGGTTAAAAAAGTCGTGCTATTATTTATCAAGATCTATATACACACATTGTTCACATTCATGAGGAAATGATTATCATTTCAATTGGTAAAGATTGCAAGACAAAAACACTGGAAATTTATCCAAGCAGACTATGTACTCTACAAAATCCAATGACTAATTCATGTGCATAATTTCAAATGATCAACTATATACATTGAACAAAAAAAAATTTGTTTACCCAGTATTCTTCTATTCTCAAACTCATATAATGATGTACATTCAAAAGTACCCATATTGATAAACAAAAGGACTCCTCAAGTGACACCCAACTGTAACAGCATTTGTAACATGATAATTAAAAGAAAGAACAGTCTTCATACCATTTCTGTCTCCTACAAATGTCATGAAACAATGGCCGATGTGTGCTGAGTAATCCACAGCCAGTCCAATGGCAATGACCAGATTAATACAGGACACGATGTTGATGGACAAACCCCAGAGGTGCATAATGCCAGCCACATCCACCTACATCAGAAGCAGTCTTATAGTCTACACAAACAATAGCTGCCTAAAATGACTTGTCAAAAGAATATTCTGGTTCATTGTTCAAAAGTTTATACATATTGTTACTCATAAAGGAATAATACACATGAACCAACTTCAAACCCTCTGTGGTTATAAAATATTCTAAAACAATTTTTTATGGTGATCGAAGATCATTTACAGTATGGCAGAAGTTAAAGTACAACATAACTAATGGTAAACAGAATTATTTATATGTAGTTTTATCTACCACAATGTATTGTTTACCTTTCCTTAGATGAGTTTCAAGTAATCTATAATCTACTAACCAGAGTCATGATGACACAGGTGAAGACCAGGAGACTGGTCCAAAGATTGGCTATCAGGACCAGAGTGATTACAAATACACACGCTGAAGCCAGGCCCAAGTTTCTGAAGAGCTCACTCTTAATCACCTGATCAGAATAGATCAATATCAATTCAGTTAATATAAAGAAAATGTGCTGTGAATCATATGTATTTTGCAATATTCTGGCCCCCCCCCCCCCCTTTTTTTTTGCCTTGTTGGCATCAATATCAAAAAGATACAATTTTCATAAACATTAAATTTACTATAAATATACACACAATTACCCACAAGATTCTTATTTTTGCATCTAAGTAACATTCTAAATTTACATATTCAAGTTCTCACAAACAGAAAGGGATTTACAGTACAAGTACAGTACTATCAACTGTGCATACATCACTATACATTATTTACACACATGAATATTCACTGACAAATACTGAAACAAGTGCCATTATCTGTTTTAAACTGTAGACAAAGATGACATTTTTGTGTTTACTCAGTCAGAATATGACCTGAGTAACTGTGTATATTCTATTATCTCACTTTGTTAGTCTCCCATTGTAGATACAGTCTGGAATACGGAAAGCATTCTGTCTCAGAAAAAATTCCTTTCACTAATTCCACCATAGCATCCATAGCCACAATTTCATCTGAGGCAGTATCAAATACTGTGTGTTGATATGAAACGTAGGTTGTCTGTAAAATAAATTTGATAGCCACAATTTCATCTGAGGCAGTATCAAATACTGTGTGTTGATATGAAACGTAGGTTGTCTGTAAAATAAATTTGATAGCCACAATTTCATCTGAGGCAGTATCAAATACTGTGTGTTGATATGAAACGTAAGTTGTCTGTAAAATAAATTTGATAGCTACAATTTCATCTGCAGCAGTATAATTAAAATATCATGTGTTGATATGAAACATAATCTGTAAAATAAATTTCAGAAGGAAAAATCAAAGAAATGTAGACCACAGAGGGCATCGGTTCACTTTGGTATCAATTTAAAAATTGTCACAAGGAATATACACGATAAATATATATCCTAAAGTAAAAAAAAAAAACATAATCCAATATGATAATAAGATTGAGTAGCAAATTGTCTGTAAACTACTGAAAATGAGAAACCTTTTGATTATGTGTGCTGTTGTGTTGAAAGGTCCAGTGATAGTCAGACTGAATTTAAACATTTCCAGGCAAAGTTAGATGTACAATGAACCAAATTCATTTATATTATCATGAGAGAAACATATTTTCACTTACACAATACATGTTAAAGAAACTTTTCATGTGATGAAATAACAAGTATTAAGAAAATGCTTTCCTGCAAAGCTTACACATGCAATTATTATTGCTAATCAAGAGGGCTAATACTTTTTAACATTTCATCAAATAAGATATGTTGAATTCAATTCAGAGCAAAAGACTTGATCGAGTATCACAATCTTACTGTGATATCCAAGGTTCCAGAGTTGTTTTGGAAAACCACCTCTCTTAGATGCCGTTTTCCATTATTTTCATTGTTCAGAAAAGTATACAAAAGATCTGCAAAGTCTGCTTCTGTATTTGGATAGTTGTCTAAAATGAATGCAAATTATTATTTCATCAATAGCTCCTTTGATCATGTTAAGGGAAAATTAATACAACTTCATTGTTCACATTCTGACTTTGTAAACTACGAGTACATACTTGTCACTTTGCCAGCAGCTGCTGCCGGGTTTGTTTCTAACCAGTCTGTGTAAGATTGGAACCAACTGTCAACTGAACCAGTCGCTATATACTGGTTGCTAGTCGTTTGGTTGTACAAAGTTTCAAACTTCGTCTTCGAGTTAAAGTAATCAATGTTCTCTGGAAAAATGGAAAGTCAATGTTGAAAATTCCAGATTATTTCTCAACACAGCAGAATCACATTAAAGTGTAAAAAAGTAATGAAATATCATGTATTACAGCATAATTCTTTAAGAACAAATGCCCAGCAAAGTGGGACATCCCCTCACATACTGGACATATACACATTACTTAAATCTTGCTCTTCAATGATCTTGTCCTTTGACCTTTAAACTTGAAAAAGATAAAAAAAAAAAAATCTAAACAAAGGCAATACTTCGTCATTCACTCAAATGTAGTATGTAATATATCTACCGTAACTCTAAGGGGCCAAACATAAATTACAGAGTAATGATTAAGACATATGTTTCTATACTCCCAGTGGTAGATTTAAAGGGGATGCATGGCCACCCCATCCCCCAAAAAATTTCAAATTGAAGATAAATCATGATCCCTTCTTTGGAAAGAAATCAATGATAAAAGAATGAAAACAAATTCATTTATATCTTTAAAAATATTTTCTATGCCAATTCCTGATTCACAGTTCTGTACAAAACATTTTGGCGATTACATACTAACCATTTCTGATCATTAAGAAAAGTTGGACAATAGTGGGTTATTGGGAAAAGGTTGTAATTAGCCCTTCTTTGAATGAAACTTTTATATCACATACTATATTAAATGCATGCATGCTGACTGTGGGTGTTATAATCGGTTGATACTTTAACAAAACAAGAGGTACTGTGAGCAATGCTCACTAAGAATACCCCCCGCTTACCCCAATCTCCCAAAGGGTGTTGGTAATAGGTATAAACTACCTCTTTTCTGAGTGTAAAAAACAAATGGCATGACAAACCGAACCATATTGATACTTCGATGTCCAGTGCGCGTGACCTTTGACCTTTTGACCCCAAAATCGATAGGGAACATCTTCATTCCATGGGTAGTCCATATGTATGATATGGTGACTGTAGGTGGAAAGGATAACGCTTTAGAGCTCGGAAACCATATTGCTACTTCGATGTCCAGTGTGCTTGACCTTTGACCTTTTGACCCCAAAATCGATAGGGAACATCTTCATCCCATGGGTAGTCCATATGTATAATATGGTGACTGTAGGTGGAAAGGATAATGCTTTAGAGCCCGGAAACCATTGCATCTACAGACGGATGGACGGACAGACAGACGGACAACCCGATTCCAGTATATCCCCCCCCCCCCCCCCCCCACAACTTGTTGCGGGGGGTATAATGAAATGAAAGAGGGCTGTGTCTCAGATTGGTGATTTTGCAAGCATGATGATTAACTAATGGTTTAAAAACCAGTCTGAATGAAAATCATAAATGATAAATATTTTTTGTAAATTGTCTTGATATTCATCTATTCATCATTTTATAGATAACCATTTTAAAGTAACGAGTCAGTAGTTTAACACATGTGTAACAAGAGGGGAGAAATAATGAAAGAATCAGACCAGAGTACGATATGAACCCTGGGCTTAAAATGAAACTCTAGCCAGGTGCTCTACCAACTAAGATACCTGGCCACTAGTTGGCTGAGACAGTGTAACTGCCACATCCCCCCCCCCCCCCCCAGTCAAATCATCCCTGTTTACTTTGTTCTTTTCTTTGATGGACCAGGCTGGGAATCAATATCTCAATCCCTAGGCAAGTGCTATACAAAGTGAGCTATCTGATCTCTAAATTCAAGCACACTTGAGTGCGATTGCCACCCACATAATCATAAGTATTTCATCTATGTATACATTACATGAATAAGAAAGAAAGCCGAAAAGTCTCAAGGTGGTCCCCAGACTTCCTGCTTAATCAACTTGCAACTCCCCCCCCCCCCCCCCCCCCCACTTCAGATCCTTCATCTGCCCCCATTGTGAGGGATTATAAACCTTACTGCAATAGACGCCTCCAGAGGCTCCTCCTCCTGGGAAATATTTGTCTTTCATTTCGTTGAATTCATACGCATAGGAGTCAGTTGGAAAGAACCAGTTGTCATCATAGTCCTGCTTAAGGCTATAGAAGCCCCAGATGTTCAGTCCCAGCAAACCCAAGGTTATCACCACCACCCCAATCTGAAAGAAAGCAGCATGTGCTCTTGTTAATTAAAGGCTTTTTAAAAGAGCTTGAAATGGATGATCCTACCCAAACAGGTATACTGCATTAAACCAAAACTCTGAAAGTTTTGGCATATGACAACTTTGTGTATGAGCTACAGTTCTACTTGGTGGACACACAACTCTCATAAGATTCATACCTTGACCGGTAACTTCAAAAGTATCTTGGTGTAGTATTTGCGTAGCACAGTGTTGAAGAGGTTCCTCTGGCTGCAGGCGTTGGGTTTGTAGTCGGGTTTCTGTTTATAGCAACAGATACAGGCATTCCGACCTTGCTCTGTCCTCATAATGTCCAGTGTTAAACAAGCCAAAAAGAAGGTGATAGCCAGAGAAAACAGACCTAAGATCCCCAGGCAGGCAAAGATACAGAACGACCTCAGAGCTGGCAGGGTCTGAAAATTCAAGGGCTTGTCTAGTAAAAGTTTGCTCAATCGTAATTGCTATTTACTTTGTCATTCAAACTTGCTGTTTGAGTGTACAATGTATTTTAGCATATTGTTAGATCTTGATAAAATAAATGTAAAATGAACAAACTTTTAAGTCTAATCTAATTAAAATTAGTTCCTTGTTGACAGTTATCGTTCAGCATTTCAAACAAAGAAGGGATAGTGTCAGAGATTGTGGATATGACCTTCATATCTTTTATATTCTCAGACAATGTAGGTGAATTTAAGTTAAAATTATCGATAATTTTCATATCTTTGATAGACCAGTGGCACATGTGCTAATTCATCATTTACGCCAAAATGCAAAATATAATAGCAAATCACAATATATGAATAAATAGGACTGATTTATAATTGCACCAAAAAGTTTTACACTGAACACAAAGATATGTACACATATACAGTAAAATATCTCTATGTCAAAGTCCGAGGGACCTCGAAAAAACTTTGAGATATCCGGGGGTTCGAGATATCCAAAATCGATCTTGGATATTTTTTTCGAAGGAGGATATTTTATGCATAGTATGGGATTTGCATTATAAACAACAACCCTGTTGCGGTTTCTTATAGTTTAAAGCAAGTTGATGAATTAATATTGTGGAATTTCAAAGACAAACATTTCGTTTTTATATATATAAACATCCAATTGAATTCACAATGTGTTTCAAAATTAAGATGCTTACTATAAGTTTACTGATGCCCAGGCTCGACTGGCATGTAGTTATTGCGTTGTAATGAAAGAACCTATCATGTAAGAAACAAATAAGACGGATTTAAAAAAACAACAACTTTTAAATGTTTATTAAATAAATTTTTGTGTTTTCTCTGTACTAGTCTTAATGATGAAGCGTGTATTATTAAATGAATTATCGTTAATAAGAGTATTACCTTCAAGCGTACTTCGACGATTTTGTGCGTTTATCCAACCCACATGTTAATGATATCGCGTGTGTCATTCAAAACACCATACATGTACCTGGAATCGGGTGTGTTAGTTCATAATTGGCGGTGAACTTTAGCCGGAATGTTGGAAGGCTTCACTAATCACCCAAGCTGTTGAACCATTTATGGCGACCTGGGTCTACTCGGAAAAAGCGAGCGTGGATTAGCGGTCATTAATTAAAATGGATGTAGCCACGGGTGTGAATGTGACATGTGACTTAACGACGTCAGGTATGGTAAGTAGAGCGGAAATTTGACTGCACTTCGAAATAAACCAGGTGAATTTGGGGTATGGGACCTTGAAAATACTTCGACATAAGCGGAGTATTCGAGATTACCGTGTCGAAATATCAGAAGTTTTTTTAATCATATATATAGGGAAAACGGCCGGGATCGGCGGTCGACTTCGACTCAAGCGGGGTATTCGAGATAAACCATATTCGAGATACAGATATTTTACTGTATTATAGTGAACATGACAAGGCTTGTAATCAGCATTTTTCAGAAGAAGGAATCACTACCTAGGACATCCTAGAAGGGGTGGAATCTCTGGACGGAACTAGGGAAAGAAATCAGTGAAAAAATATGCCCAAATAACATATAAGTAATGGAACGTAGGGACTCAAATATTGTTCTAGCGTGTGTGTGCATAAGAGTGCATGTGAAAACGTATTTATTTTGACAATGATAATCAAATTGGCCAGTGAAATTGGTTTTTAGAACACCATGAACCCATGTCTTACTACGAACATTAATGATGCTGTATATTTTCAATGTGTATTATCTGTGTCAAAGGTAATAAGTGTATTTTGAAGATAATATAAACTTCGAAATACTATACTGTATTTGATTTCGTGTCGGATTAAATTTTGCTATTTTCCTGTCTTGGAGAAAGCAACGAAATTATTTTTCAACATGAATTTCAATTTTGGAAAATATTCTACTTTCAGAAATATTTATGTGACCGTTATTCATCGTCCATTTTTTTGTCGGTACCGTAATTATCTAATCATCACCATTGTATTCTTATGAGTAGATCTACATGTACCTACATTTTGCCGTGTTAATCAAATTTAATCAAATCATTACAAAAATACACAGGTGAAATTGTACATGTATTAAGTAAAGTTCAATGTATTTAAGAATGATTACTATCAAAACAGTACAGTTCATTTTAAGATAGTATTGATTTTAACCACTCATGCAGACATCTGATAGCTGCTGAGAGGAAACCCATCTGTATACATGTCACATTTAATGTAATAAACACTCTGTAGGTCTACCAGTACTATACCAGTATCCACTCACCACTTTGCAATAGATTTCAATTTACTGTTAAACAGTACGGTCATGTGGATGATGTTCTTGAACGTATGTTCAGCTTAGGAGGGGGGGTGGGGGGGGGGGGGGTGGGGGGGGGGGGGGGGGGGGTGCTTAAATACTGTTTGAATATGATTATTTTTTGTAGCAGGTTGAGGACATTCTTGCCCTGATGAGCCCTTAGATGAACATCAAGTAGGGTGAGGATACAAGCTTTGTTTCTACAGATACACCCAATTTCTTTATGACAAATGGAATACAATATCAACACTTTAAACATTGTAATGGCTTGAGTACAACAATTCAATGACCCAAAGCTTACTTAGATCACATTTGTATTAAAAGTACATAATTTTAATTTTCAGATTTGTGAATTATTGTTAAAAAACACCAAAGTGATTTTGTGACAGTCATCCTTTGACGAGTAGCCTCACAAACAAGTAGT
The DNA here is from genome assembly GCF_947568905.1 of Ostrea edulis. Lineage (NCBI taxonomy): Eukaryota > Metazoa > Mollusca > Bivalvia > Ostreida > Ostreidae > Ostrea > Ostrea edulis. Next base: position 53,192,942 of record NC_079167.1, read on the forward strand.
TTGATAACTGACTTCATATCAAAGCATGACTGCCACATTATTTTGAGGAGAAGTTTTAAACAAGAGCTCCGCAAAGCAGGGCATCCCTTCATAATGTAGGTAATCAGTAAATGCTTTTTTCCTAAAAAGTCCTGTAGTGGTCTTGACATTTGACTTTTTTACCCCAAAATCAATAGGGTTCTTCCTTCATTGATAAAAAAGCTACAAGTGAAGTATCAAATGAATTGAGCTAAAAATGTGGCCTGTAGAGTGTCTACAACCTCAGTGTTACACACCACATGAACATTCCCGTTACTATCCATTCTTGCAATAAATTGCAAGCTAGGAGATAAATGGACTTGACAAGATCAGATTCCTGGGTTAGTGTTAAATCTAGGATCTAGAGAAGGCACACATATGATATGTTCAAAAGGGCACTTTTCGTCGCGGCAAGACAATTTCGGGGAACTTTCAAAGTATCATACTATGAGTAGTAATAGAATAATCATTTAGTCTCTTTTAAAAGTTAATACCTGCTGTCTTGATTTTAAACTTTTTAATCAACCTTGTGAAATAAAGAACAATTGTTTATATCAACAGGCTGTCCAGCACCCTTGGACAAAAAATAAGGGAAAATTTTAGGGGTAAATTTTTTAAAAATTAGGGCTAAAATTAGGAATTTTTAACCAAATTGTGGAAGTTTTAATTATTTAAAAGGACTTACCTTGTCAAATTTGACAATAAAGAAATTCACATGACACACAAATAAGATGTAAGTGCAGGAAGGGCGTATTCCAGTGTTCCATGGTCTCAGCTATTATTGGCTATAACCTAAAATCTCAACTCTTTATCACAAAGTCACAACCAATAAACAAGCTTGACACATGGATCCAAAAGGTCAACTGCCTTTCACTGCATCAGCATTATCTGAATAAGAACTGCAATCTACGTTAATAACACACATTTTGTATGAATGCATTTTGATTTTTCAAGACTGATAAAAAAGTAGGAATTGACATGAAAAATAAGGGCTTTTTTAGGATTTCCCCTTGAATTTTACATTTTTTAAGGAATTTTAGCAAAACTGAAAAAAATTAGGAAGTTTTAGGAATTTTAGGGCCGCTGGACAGCCTGTATCAACAAATATTTTTAAAAAATTTATAGAGAAAAAAGGGCATGGTGCAATTAAAAAGGGCATGGCGCCAGCCAAAAAGGGCATGGTGCGGCGCCATGCTAGTTTGCTTTAGATTTAACACTATTTCAGGGTATCTCAATGTTTTTCTAAGTTTGACAAGTGTACACTCAAGGAGTCAAAACAAGAACTTTGAAAAGCTCTTAAGTGTACTTACCGTTGTAGCACCAATTCCAAAAGCCAAAATGTCAGTCACCGAGGTCACAAGAACAGATACACCTGCGTGTCGTAACAACTTCCCCATCCTTTCGTTCAAAGGCAAACTGAGCTCATGGTGACTCAGACTCTGATAGGACCCAACAACCACAAACATGTCATCTACTCCAATACCTGTCAACCAAAGGATCACATTCAGACTTAAAACAAACCTAAAATGGCGTTAATGCACATCTAACCTGATCAGCTTCTTTGGATGAAAATGAAAGCAACTTGGTCAGATCTTCAAATTTCTTAACCTACCCTTCAAATTATAAGCTATTTTCTTTAATATAACAAAATATGCGCTAAATCGTGGTATGTTACTTAATTTGATGAGTTATAAAAACATATTTCTAAGTATTGTAGTAAGTACATGTACTATCTTACCCAGCAGTAAGAAGGGCAAAATAGAATGTAGCGGTCCATACTCCCAGCCTGCAGCACTAGACAATCCAAATGAGAATCCGATGGACATCCCAATCACAATGATACCAGCCAGAGACAAACCAATCTGTCAAAGAAAACTACAGGATTCAAATCAAGGGACACAACCACTAAAGACATTCAATTCTCCTGGAACTTTAAAGGTCTTGCCATATATCGGGTAATTCTAGCAAGCTGGAAAAGTGGGGTTTTTTTTGGCAGATGAGGGAATGTTGAAAACTATTTCATTTCAAAACAAGCAATATTACAAAATAAATAATTTTTAATATAAGTGGAGTAAGCTGCATATAATGATCAATTCATTCAATAAAACAGATATATATCTTACCCTTTGTTCAACACAATTGAGCCTTCCCAAGACAATAAAGAGGTAGACAATGACCAAGAAATATCCCGCTGAGAGCAGTGATACATCTTTTCGAATGGCATCTCCTGCTTCATCACTCCGACTGCAATAAATAGGCAATAATCACTGGAAACTTCAGTAAATAGGCAATAATCACTGGAAAGATCAATAAATAGTCAATAATCACTGGAAACTTCAATAAATAGGCAATAATACTGGAAAGATCAATAAATAGTCAATAATCACTGGAAACATCAATAAATAGGCAATAATCACTGGAAACTTCAATAAATAGGCAATAATCACTGGAAACATCAATAAATAGGCAATAATCACTGGAAACATCGGTAAATAGGCAATAATCACTGGAAACATCAGTAAATAGGCAATAATCACTGGAAACATCAATAAATAGGCAATAATCACTGGAAACTTCAATAAATAGGCAATAATCACTGGAAACATCAGTAAATAGGCAATAATCACTGGAAACATCGGTAAATAGGCAATAATCACTGGAAACATCAGTAAATAGGCAATAATCACTGGAAAGATCAATAAATAGGCAATAATCACTGGAAACATCAATAAATAGTCAATAATCACTGGAAACTTCAATAAATAGGCAATAATCACTCAGGTGAGCTAAAAATGGATATTGAAATTTTCTTATCTTAGTGAGTACTTATTTTGAAGAAATTGTAGTTCAGCAGCCACTGCTTTACCCTAAAGGAGTTAATTTTATATGAATTACTGGTAGTTACAAATAATCATTATTGCAAGGCCCTTGGCAGAACAATCTGCACCTCAAGGTGACTCCATGTTCGCATTATCATCTGATAAAAGTGTAGAAACTTCAAAGTGTATTTAATTCCATTCATTAGAGTTAAAACTAATAGATTATCAAATAAAATATATGGGTCATCACACTTTTTAAGATGCGAGACATACATAAACAGAATCATATCTTAATGTCAGAAATTTGCAATTTTCCCTTAAACAGCATTATCAGAATTTCTCAAAACCTGGTAATATAACATTATAATAGTATTAATAACAATTTCATGAAACTGTTTCTTTACAAAAATATACAAAATGTCTGTGAAAAATAAAGAAAATCTGTTACATATGGAAATGGATTCGACAAAGAAATCAATGAAAATAGAGTTATTGCCCTTGGATTCAATATTTTGAAATATATTATTGATTATTCATATATAATTTAAACTTTTGAAACATTTTGTTTAACTAGATTTTTTGCAATTACTATCAGAGTAGACTTCAACAAAATTCATATTCGTATCATGCATAAATCTATTAAATAAATTATTGATTTTACAAAATCTTGTGATGTTCTATATATGGTGGAATTACCAACTGTAAAATAAATATAAATGATCTTAGCTAGAGCTTCTTGCCAAATAGCAATAAATGGGAATTTATAATATACAGGTGACTCTCGATAACTCAAAGTTCAAGGGACCTTGATAAAACTTTGAGAAATCGAGAGTTTGAGAGATCGAAATTTGGAAATTGAAGGTCCGCCGGTATGGTTCAGAAATTTACAGTAACCGGAAATGTTTACCAACAAGATCACATGATATAGTTTTGACATGTTTTCCTTCATATTCGTCAGGTAGTTAATTTGATATCGAAATAAAAAAAACTGATTTTGCATTAATAAAAACATTTCAAAGTTTATGTATTTATTTGTTCTTTAATCATGCTTAGATAGGCATACAAAACCAAGTTCCGATGACACTTTACTATCGCAAACTAAACAGAACAATGTTATGTCGCTTTATTCAAAGCAAAAATTCTAACGAATGAGTAAAATTTAACAGTCTGTATAAAACTTACTCTCTCGTCATGTCAATACAAATTAGATTTTATTCATAGTGGGATTATATATAATTTTAATCATTAACACAAAACCCCAGTGCAAGGTGTAAACTGACCAATTAGCCAATTATATACTCAAGTGTGTCATCTCCACAAAGAAGCACAGATGATTTTTCAACTATATATGTAAACACCTAATTACCCCTCCAGCAGTCAACAAAATCCAGGTATAAGGTCCAAGTGGAAATTATTAAACGCTTGGTTAACAGTGGGTATACGCTACCACCACTTCGAGACATCGAGAGTGAAAAACAATGAAATGTGTTTTATGGGACCCAACTTCACTTCGAGAGATCGAACGTAAATTTGCTTTGTTATATAGAGAAAAAAATCGGGACCATGATTTCACTTCGAGAGACCGAGAACTTTGAGAGATCGAAGTTTGAGCTATCGAGAGTCACCTGTACTGGTAAAGGAATTTACAGTGTATAATTCTCACCTGCTTATCTGGAATAATTTTTAGCTGTGTTTGTAATATACAGTATATGATTTAATAATTGCAAACACCTACCTCCTGGTTGCAAAATAATATGTAATATCAAATCCTTGAAATCCATTCTTGGCTGTGTCAAGGGCCAGCTGTTCCCATGCTTCTGCCACAGTTTTATTATCATCATCCTGCAGAAATTTGTTTACCATTCAAAGGTCTCTATTGATAATACCGGGTATGTAGCTAATAGCTCAGAGAGAGAGAGAGAGAGAGAGAGAGAGAGAGAGAGAGAGAGAGAGAGAGAGCACTAGATTCTAATAACACCCAATACCTAAAATTGTCAGATCCATAAAGTGGATGTAAGGTCAAATGAAAATAATTATTTAAAGTACAAAATGACTGATAGCACGAACAATTAGATCGTCAGGACAACCTGTCCCTTCCTAATGCAAATGAAAAAGTAAAGAAAAATATGTACTATAAACACACAGGCACTCTATGTTTTAAATATCTATAATAAAAAAATTGTCTTCCTGTAAACATAATATTATATTTACAGGCAGACAATTTTTTATTATTATAGATATTTAAAACATCAAGTGCCTGTGACTAAACAGCAGCAACAACCACACTCGCTAGGTGGCGCGTCATGTTCTATTTTTATTTCAACAGGAAAAGTGAGACGAGGTTCCACCCTGTTTTTTACAGGCTAGTATGGATAAACCTAAAGACTACGAATGATGAGAAGTTGATCATTCGAATCTAAAATAGCTGTATTTAGCATATCTCACATGATTAGGCACATTCCAGAAAATCCCTTTGAGATTGAAGCGGTTAAGCAGAGCCAATATATGTAAACATTGACTTAACGGTAAAATACGCAACAAAGAGTGACCTATTACCGTAATAAATTTTATGCATGAATAAATTATACATTGTACTGAGGTCAAACATGGACGATAATTGCCAGTGTTCATATAGTATTTGATTGATTCAATATCCAAGGAAAGATAACTCCCATTATTAACGTACACACAACTTACAGGAAGTATACAATAATACAATATGTTTATACATCACATGTATTTCTGAATGATGAGTGAATCTTTATTTTCATCAGAATCTTTTTCATCAGACTCACAGACCAGGTCCCCATACCCCTACCAGTGTCAACCTGTGACTGATAGCAGTGCGGTATTTAATTTGATATATACAGTCTAGAGGAATATGGTAATGACATTTCTTCCTCACTGAATTAGCTGGATTTATAGTGTTTAAAGAAAAGTGGAGTATGGAATGGGGGGCTAAAAATGCTATTTGCCAAATTTTCAACAATAATAATTACAAGGCAAGGCAAATTTAAAAGGGGTCAGTTTTTTAACGTAATTATTCTCAAAGAAGGACAAGTTAAGGTAACCCCACCCTCATGTGACTTATCAATATCCATGGTTGAAAGTAGATTGTATGATTGTATCTTGTTTTAATGCCCCTCTCGAGAATTTTTCACTCATATAGAGATGTCACCAATGCCGGTGAAGGGCTTCAAATTTAGGCCTATGCTCGGCGCTTATGGCCATTGAGCAGTGAGGGCTCTTTAGCGTGCCATACCTACTGTGACATCCGTTTTTAAGGTCATCTCCGAGGACCCGTGACATTCACACCTGATGCCGAGCGTTTGGCAATGGAACTGTCACTATCTGTTTTAACAACTTAGGTCTGTCACGGCCAGGATTCAAACCCCGACCTTCTGCATGCGGGGTGAACGCTCTACCTCTAGACCAGCGCGGCGGTTTGAAAGTGGAAAAACTGTATCAATTTCCACTCAATATAGTTTAATTCAACCAATAACCAACGAAAATGTGTATGTCACCACCTACTTTAAGATGTCAGACATACAAAAACAGAAGTATATGTCAACATCAGAAAATCACACATTTTCGTAAAACTGAACAATAAATATAGACAAAAACCTATTAAAATGACAAATTTTTAATGTCAACAGTTTAAAGAAAAACTGCTAATTTATGAATATGTATGAATTAATTGTGAATATTAAGGAAACCATTGTATAATAGACATACAGTAGAGGGAACACCAGCATAGGAGTACAGTACCCGCAATGTTATTCTTGACATGATAAACAATAGAACATGATACACGCACAATAGGATAGGATACATGCACAATACGATAGGATACACGATAAACCTGATAAACGCAAAACCTGATAAACGATCTTCACGATAGACCTGATAAACGCAAAACACGTCAATAAACAGAAAACCTGATAGAAATGTTGTAAATTTACAAGCAATTTAGACAGAATGAAATTTTGATACCTACAACATAATTACATTACGTTGATAATAATACTGAAGGATTTCAATATTCATTATACACCTAAGACGTATAATTTCTTTAACACACGGTCGTACTTTAAAGAGAAAAAAATTTTTAATTCAACTTTTTACGCCATCACAGCTACATTTAAAATCAGAAAACTAAACTATATACGGTTTTTAATTCATTATTTCATATCTACAGGTAACTCTCGATAACTCGAAGTTCAAGGGACCTTGATAAAACTTCGAGAAATCGAGAGTTTGAAATTCGGAAATTGAAGGTTCGCCGGTATGGTTCAGATTTTACAGTAACCGGAAACTAACAAGATCATATGTCGATATGATATCGTTTTGACATGTTTTCCTTCATATTCGTCAGGTACTTTGATATCAAAATAAAAAACCTTATTTTGCATTAATAAAAACATTTCAAAGTTTATGTATTTATTTGTTCTTTAATCATGCTTAGATAGGCATACAAAACCAAGTTCCGATGACGCTTTACTATCGCAAACTAAACAGAGCATAATGTTATGTCGCTTTACCCGAATGAGTAAAACGATGTTTTAGAGTAACTTTACACAAAGACCAAACTTGAGAAATTTAACAGTCTGTAGATCTCTTAATTAGGTATAAAACTTACTCTCTCATTGTCACGTCAAAACAAAGTATAGATTTTATTCATAGTTGTGTTATATATACCATGTAATTTTAATCATCAGGACCCAAACCCCAGTGCAAGGTGCAAATTGACCAATTAGCCAATTATATACTCAAGCGTGTCACCTCCACAAAGAAGCACCTGTGATGTGTCCCCTCTATAAACACCTAATTACCCCTCCAGCATTCAACAAAATCCAGGTATAAGGCCCAAGCGGAAATTATCAAACGCTTGGGTAACGGTGGGTATACGCTACCACCACTTCAAGAGATCGAGAGTGAAAAACAATGACACGTGTTTTACGGGACCCAACTTCATTTCGAAAGATCAAGAACTTCGAGAGATCGATAGTAAATTTGCTTTGTTATATAAAGAAAAAAAATTGGGACCTTGATTTCACTTCGAGAGATCAAGAACTTCGAGAAATCGAAGTTCGAGCCATCTCGAGTCACCTGTATATGAATTTTCCCAGCCAACGATTCTAAAATCATATTGTCACCTAATGTTTGATGTATAAATTACAAAGGGAATTAACTAAACGTAATATAATGTAGTGATATCATGCTTCAGTAGCTCTCTTATTCTAATGTCTATTATCTTGAATGTGAAATAAAACCAAGTAATATTTTGTGTGTAGCAAGGGGGGAGTTATTTTGCATCAAGCTCCAAGTTCACCAGTCATTCAAGAAATACAATTATTTTCATCATGGCCTCTTTAAAAACAATCCACTGCACTACAGCAAATCTTCATACGTTAGATATTTCTACACTATGAGTGATAATTGATAGTCATAAGTAATTGGAACATATGTATTTGAATTGATATCTTAATAACAAAAAATAAACTATGAAAAAAATAAACAAAACATGGCTTTTTTTAAATTCACAATTTTAAACGCTTAAAAATTTTTGGGTTTAGTATGTAAAAAAAAAATCATATATAATCATCAAAACTGGCATCAATTTTCAGTATCTACCCGTACGACTATTGGTACATGTACAAGTAAAAAAGAAACCAACGACTCGTGTCCAGTTGAGCATACTTTTGGGAGATGCTACACCATTGCACCCTTTTAAAACTTAATCTTCTAAATGTGTGAAATACAGTGAGAATGTTTGCAGTCAAAACACTGGTGATACACAGACACTCACAAGTTCAGTAGTTGGTATATATGGTAAATACAATATAGGTGGATAAAAATCGGAAGAAAAAGAGCCTTTATCAAAATAAAAGTAATAAACAATGTTAATTTACGGATTTTTCCTTTCAAATCGGAACTTCCTATTTCTCTGTTAGTGTTAATTACAAATAATTGTTTCTAGACAAGCAAATGTTTATGAACTTCAGATGAAGGAACTTTCAGATTTACTGTCCCCGGTTTGCTCGGCAAACCTCTGCCTACTTTTCATACTACTTAGAATGAAATTGTGATAACTTTTCACCCTCTCTGGACAGAAAAATAGCTCTTCTTCTGCCTTAAAATCGACAGCTTTATGTTCTCTTTCAAATATACTGTCTTTTCTTGATTCCTAAAAATAGCTTCTTTAACAAAATGAATAAAGCTTTCGAAAAGTATCGTACTTTTTCATTAGATTTAATATACAATTCCGATAGTTTCTGAAGCTACACGATAAACAATTTTCACGATAAACGGAAAACCTAATACACGCAAAACATGATAGACGATAGACCTGATAAACGCAAAACACGATAGAAGACGGAAAACATGATAAACGCAAAACACGATACAATAGGATACACGCACGATATGATAGGATACACGCACGATAGAACACGATAGGAATGTCAAGAATAACGTTGCGGGTACTGTATTGCCCGTGACAAATTTTTTTCAAATTATAAATAATTGACCATCAGCATAATCTATGGAAAATATAAACTTTTCACAATCAAATTTACGTTTACCAAATTTCTTTTTTTTAATTCAGTGAATAAAATTCCTATGAAAGATATATTTCTATCATGCTCAAAGTTTAATGTAATGAAGATTTTTGCAAAAACCTATGACATCAACATGAGGATCAATCTGCCTAATTTAAATAATGGTCATCAGTACAAAATTCAACTCGTACTTAGTGACATTCCTTAAAAAATGCAGAAAGTCAAAAAGGCAAAAGAAAGTAAACAAAGTGGACCAACTCATGAAACAAAGGATTAGCAGCCTAGAAAGAAACTCATGAGGCATACCTGCACTGATCATGGCTAGAGCAGGAGGATATAGAATCACAAATTACTTGACCGGTGAAAGAGTTTAGGTTTTTGTCAGATAATATGGCCTGCCCTATGTCAACTGATGGATTATTCTGCCATGAAGGCTGCGTGCAAAGCATAGTAAAATTGGACTGGCATGCAGTCCTGTAAACTAGTATATAATCTAGTAAATTAACACGTAATACAAATAAAATGGAAAATACAGCTATAGCAGTGTTCGAAATTGGTTTAAAACTCGGTATAGATCACGGGTCTATGCCAAAACAAGATGACATAGACCTCATCGAATTGGCATAGACGCGGTTATTAAACCGCAACATTGAAAAAAAACCACCACAAATTTAAAGCATTGTTTATTTACTTTAATTTGCTTAGAAAGCATATTTTCTTTCCATTTCCATAACAATGTCCTCCTTTCCTCATTACACTTATCAGAAGTCGACTTTAGAGATAACTCAAAATATTGCTTTAAACCCAGAAAATTGGCATAGATAATTTGGTCTATCCAAATTACAATTGGCATAGACCGGTGTCATTTGACAAAGACTCGGTCTATCGGTCTATGGTTAATTTCGAACACTGTATAGTGCTGTGGACATGATCAAACGAGTAAATGAAGCTCAGAATCTGATAAAGGTTTAGGCCGTATTCATCCTAATGAAGTCAGTGGGTATGTTGAGACCTTCAGGGTCAAATGAAGTCTGTGTATCCAGGATTTTGGGTCATGATCAATAGCCATTACTGTATTGTCCTCCCATCAGTGATTACTGTCATTGAAATGTGTAGCCACTGGCAAATTTTTCTTGGTTTGGACAGACGACTGATGGTTGTTGACCATTTATGGAGGTCCGTTGTTTCTCCTACATATTGTATCTGGCAGACATTGCCATTGATATGATAAATGCAGTTATTAGTTCTGCAAGGAAAATTTCCCAATATTTAACTGCAACCCATAACAGGACAGCCAAAACTCAGTGTCTGAGCTATATTTGCATACCGGTAACTAAAATCTGAGGTTGGAGCATGTTTTGAACCCTCCATTAAACCCTCCCTCCATTGAACCCTCCATTAGGTAAAGGATTATCCTGTCCAGTTTTCACTACCATGTCCAGCAGGTTTCCGGGGTGTCAGATGGATGTCATAGGGGGTTCTTAGAAAATATCCGTCATTCGTTTGTTCCCATACAGAATGGGTAGATGTTTTCTTAGAATACTGTTGAGGTTTTTGAGGGCGGGGTGGTAAGTAGTGACTTGTGGAACCCTGTCATTTTGAGGTTCTTCTTTGTACTGAAGGAGGGACTGTCGGTCATGCCATCACACACACACCCTTTCACAATACTAACAAGAGGCCCATGGGCCTAGAATCGCTCTTCTGATACATTGTAGAACAGGCAAAAATTCTCACTAACCAAGATTCATCAATTAACAAGGTTTTAAAGACCTATCACATGATAGTGTATGAAGGGGATATCATACAGTACACTATTAGATTAGGCAATCAATCTAATAGCCACACATATGGCCATATGATTAGCTCTTTGAGCCTTCGGCTCAGAAGAGCTAAAAACCAAATACATACAAAAATTCACTGCAAGCAAGACCCTTTTAACTACCAGTGTTCGTGTTCCTAGCAGAATAGACATGGACAAATGTTTGTGCTTTGATAGTACTTACAATATCAATAAAAAATGTTATGATGGCAGCAGAGGCAGCCGTAATTTCCGATCCGGACACAGTTCTCCCTCCCAAATACTTGGATGCTTCCCATGGAGATTTGTACAACGGGCTGTAATATTTAAGATGGCAAATGATATATATGATAACTTCTAATTTTAAGTTTTTAAACAATTTATTCTCGTATATCTGAAAATCCTATGCATATAGAATTTTGAAGAACAGGTAATGTTAATTAAGACCGGCCTACATGTAGTACTTATTGCTTCCTAGAAGTAGTACATTCTAAACAAAATCTAATATATAATAACAGAATCTTCTCATAATGTAAATCAAATCTGTCTATTAAATTGTTGCCACTAGCAACTGGAAAAATCCAATACCTGCTGAGCATGATGACAATGAACTTCTGAAGGATATTAAAAGGAGTTCATAATTTTCTTTTCAAGTAACTTCTGCATAAGTACAATGTAATGAATTAAAAGTGGACCTACATTGTGTCACAGGCACCTGAAGTATGGATGATACTACTACTACCCCCTCCCCCCCCCCCTTTTTTTTGCAGTGATACAATCCCTGAAACGTTCTACTTTACCATTTTTCCGTTCGCTCAGCGTGCGTTCACTGTGCGCTCTCCGTTCACAAAGTGTTCAGCGTGCACTCACCGTTCGTTCATCGTTCAGTCTTTTCATTGTCATTCGGAACACCATAGTGAAAGGACCAATCTTGATAGCAAGGCGAAAATGAAAATCGAACATGTGCGTAAGAGTGGAAGGAGACTTTCTTACTATATCAGAAATTTAATTTTGAAGTACAAAATGTCAGGAGTATCCACTGTGAATGTCGAAAGGTTCATTTGAGCTTTTGTTAAAACAATTCTAAATGAGAGATGACAGTTTGTCGTTATGAATTTAACCCAAGTACAAAAAATAAGGCAGTTTCATGTTGACGATTTAGCATTTACAAGTTTGGGCAAAAGCACAAATTATCATAATTATTTTGCATTGCTTGACACAAGTTTTAAACAAGTCATCCCTCCCATACTTTGAAAAATAAAAACAAACGATGCTGCATAATGTACATTTACCGTATGTACGTGTCAGAATGTCAAATTGATATAGCTATTTTACGCCTATATTTATGAAAGACATTGTCAATAAAGTGATATTTACTACTCTTGCCAAATTTGAAACTTTTGTAACATTTATCCTTAATGCAAAGATGTAATTGTTTATCTTGTACGTTTCTGCATGAGCCTTTAAACATTATACAAATATTGCTCGATCAAACTACAATCTATGGTCACATTAATAATAAAAATAGTAAGTTTTGTACTACATGTGCATAAATTCTAGGATTATTTCCTCGGGTCGATGTAGCAGCGACAAATGAATGACACAAAATGTAAGTAGGAATATTTAATACTGTTAGGAGTTTTGAGGTGTTGACACAAGGTATACTGTCCGTATTGTTTGTTTACTGCATCTATGTTGACTCCTTTTTGAAGGTGTTTGTTAATTACGGGTATCCCAAACGATCGAGCTTGTAAAGTTTGAAGCCATACCTAAACACCTGTTAATTCTGGATGTCACTACACATGTAGACTATAGTGTTTTCCTTTTCACATGCATTGTATATATGTTATACCCATGCATTAAATCTATCTGTACATGTAATAGTATACACAATGTACATACGAAATTTGCTTTTGTTTGTGTATGACTTTTGCGTGTATTAATGTACAATTTGCGATAATTTCATGAAATATATACATGTATACTCGGTACTTGTACAAAAATATATTCCATTGAATATATCCAAAACTGTAAAATATGCTGTACCACGATTCCGGTTTATTTCATTTTTTATTAATTGATGAAATATACATGTACATGTATTTTATTACTTGATTATGAAATAAGTAAAATCCCAGGGAAAAAACCGAAACATTCCGAGTAAATAGATCATTTTGCGTTCAGTATTCGTTCACCGTTCACTTTGCGTTCGCTCACCGTTCACTCTGCGTTCGTTCACCGTTCGCTCACTGTGTGTTTACCGTTCGCTCACCGTTCAAGTGGGAAAGAAGAACGTTTGAAGGACTGTAATTTCAGCAAAATGTGTCGATTTCCTGCATCTCATCCAAATTTTGATTTATGTAATTGTTTCACACTTTTTGTAAACTTTAGAGATAGGCCTTCTTTCGGTATAATAAACTGCATTTTATTCCCATTGAATGGATATTTTTTTATGTATCAATCTGGAATTCTTGAATGTCTCCATATAAATACTCTGTACATAACATTACATGTCTTCAAATCATCTGTGTGCTTTAAGATCCATGTGATCTTCATTCAAAGTTTGGCGAATCTCCAACAGAAATTTTCCCATATAATATTATATTATATCGATTTTAATATAAAAGATATCAAGAAAGTTGAAACCCAGTACAAACAGCTAGGTGGCTGTCCTATGCTTATAGTACTAATAGCCAGACCAATAATTACCTGGTTATCGTATTGTTCACGTCATCCTTTATTGACTGATCTGTCAAGCCAGCGATAGTAGTACTATCATATGACCACAATTCTAATACACTTGTTACCAGGCAATTTCCACCAGACCTACAAGAGAAAACTTATATTGCACCATATCTTATGACAAATTCCAATGGTTTTTTTCCCCCACCAGACCTACAAGAGAAAACTAATAGCTTATCTTATGACAAATATTCCAATGAGCTTTGTACCAGCAAATAACAGTCTTTTATCCATTCATTGCATATATAAGTTACGATTAATATGCTATTAAAGCATTCAATTGAGTGGGTGTTAACGTATACAAGTAGAACTAAAATTCTATTAGGAGAAACAAAGAAGATGTTAACTGTCAAAACGAAATATAAAGGGTCAGAAATCAGATTTTGTAGAAAATATTATCTTAATTTTTCAATTTTATTTTGAATTCATGTCCTGTGAAGTCGAAGTTACTATACTACTATACTTTACAGCAGAAACTAATCTTTGCTTGTACGTTATATAAGGCAGGCGGAACACATAATCATTTATTTTCTCCATCTATTCAATATAGCTATTTTGCTGTGGTACAACATTTTGTATTTCTGCTTACATTACATTTTGCATCCAAAATCTTTAGCACATTCAGTGCCACATTAAAATCAATGTTTGAATAAAACATACAACATCTGATTTCCTTATTTTATCATGTTTGTCATGCACAAATATTGGGATATATATGTAATACACAACTGTAAACATTTTTGTTTATTTAGGACTAATAAATCAAATATGTACATGTAAGTACAGTTTGTTTTCCAGTGATTTGGGTACTCCAAAATTCGACCAATATCAACAGTTCATGAATCAGTTTTTAAAATCTTGTCTGAAAGACCTACAAATATCTGTTTCACTTTTAATGCCAATCTTGGAAAAGTACAATTGCTAGTACTTTTTTGACTGATTAAAGTCTAGAGCTGAAACACACAACCTCTAGATTTCAAAGAATGTGCTCTACTGCTAATCAGTTACAATCAAGAATATCCTAAAATCCATAACAAAAGTGGACTTTGCACACACTAAGGTTGTAGATACAGTGCTTATGGTAGTTTCGGATCATCAGTAGTTCCGGATCACTTTTCTGTATAATACGCTATGATTCAATAATTATAGGACAAATCTATTTTTTGTTATATAATACATGAAGAATAGAGTAAAGTGATGCTTTCAAGAGAAAATCAAACTTCACTTTCAATGATTTCGCTATTTATTTGCGTCGGCCAAAAAGCTCAGCAACAGCGCAGATCGACGTTCTGAAATTTCCCCCCGTACGTACGTGCCATTCGAGAGAAAACATCCACGCAAGATATAAAATAAAAGTAAGTAACTGTTTGGACTCCATGACTTGTTTATGTATTATATCTCCTACATCACCACATATCACAAGTCAATATCACGTACATGTACCTAAAATATTTTGAATAAATAAATATTGTGAACCTACTGTTACGGTAGTTGCAGATCACTTCGTTTTGCAGTAGGGTTGATCCCAAACATTGTCTTATTGTTCGTGTGATCTTCAAAACCTAAGTTTTTTGTTAAAATATGGTCCTATTATTCAAAAGTTATGCCCAAGGTTAAAGTTTCTGCAGACAGACAAAGAGACCAAAAATACACAGAGTAATGTGTTATCAGCTAAGCTGCATGAATGTAGACTAGTTATAATATAAGCAAATGAATGCTCCCAATGTGTTATGTCCCCCGAGATACATGAAATTTGACTAGGTAGGTATGTATATCAAAATACTGGATCGTCACAATAACCTAATGGTTTATAGGGCACACGCTTTAAAACAAGGCTTGATTCTTAGTCCCAGCACCATGTCAAAATAAAAATTCCATACACTTTACAGTGTCCACCCGCAAGCACCATGCATGGGGTCAAAATTTGTGGCACTTCACCTAAAGTTGGTGACATCTTTATATGAGTGAAAATTTCTCGAATGGGATGTAAATTATAGAATTGATAAGGTACGTACATTGTATTTGATGGTGGTATTACATAACAATCAAATAGTTAAAGATTGGTTGGTTGTCTGCGGTTTTAAATCCCTTTAAAAGATAATTATTTGACTGCAGAGCCACAACTTTTGTCAAATAGGCACTCCGTGATAGTGAGGGACATAGAGCAACTATCCAGACACAGGACCTTGGTTCTGATAGACCCATGAACTTTTACTTAACTATTGCTAGTCTGTTTCAATAACTCAAGTCTCTGCAGTCAGAAACCAAACCTATAGTGAATCTCACAAAAACGAGATTTTAAACATTGAAATCCGGAGACTTACTTTTGGCAAATTGTGGAATAGTTTGTTGAACCTGTGCTGAGGTTTGTTATAGTTTCATAAGCATTGTACATCTGAAAATACAGGAAAGTTGTTTAGCAATAACTGCAACATGTACACAATATACATACATTTATAAATATGAAATTTGTAACATCATAATCTTATGAAAAATTCTTTTACCAATGTACAAGGTAATTTAATTCATTATCTATGAATGAAATTGACTGAGCACTATATTTATACATATCAAATACAAAGTTAGTGTCATCAAGTTTCAATGATTTCATGCATTATTCATTGTTCAATAAAAGGCTATAAAAATCAAACGATCACAACTTACATTCTGTATGGAAGTTTGTGTCATAACATTACTGTTAACCAACATCAGGTAGAAAAATCTTGTTGTAGAAGGGTAGGCACTTTCCACGTATTTCTTGTGGGCCACCACCTCTGCATCTGATGGTACCCAGATCACACTGTTGTCGTTTGTTTCTGTGAAATTGACACCAGCACCAATGCAGAAAAGACCGGTGATGATTGTTGATATCAGTATTGTTTTCCATGGATGTGTACTTATTAAAACGCCAATCCTGAGTTAGAAAATAAAAAATACATGTTGAGAGTAGTTATTCTCTTTATCTGTTTATCTCAACGATGATGTATTGCACTACAGCTAACTAAGACAAAATAAACAGTATGCAGAACCTTCTGAATTTTTATTACCAAACCATTAAAAGGTGCCATAAATTGCCTGAAATCAAACTTACCTGACTACAAAATACTTGTAAATCACGATATGGATATTACCATATACCACAACAGGCTTAGAATGTACATAGTTACATACAAACCTCTCTACACCCAGAAATAGTTTCTTAAATCAGTACGAATTGATTTTGAAATTATAAAAGATGTGACGTTATACAATAAGTATATATATATATATATATATATATAATTCAATAAAAAAATCAGGAAAATATACAGTTCCAAAATATATTTAAATCACTAGCGCATTTATTTATTTAAAATTATTTAAAATTTGTATTCACCTGAGGATGGATGTTAAAATCCAGAAAGCGCTAGTGATTTAAATATATTTTGGAACTGTATATTTTCCTGATTTTTTTATTGAATTATTTTGACTGTATTGTCGTGCATTCATCTTATAAATTTTATAACTGCATTTCATTCGGGTTTTTTATGCACTGACAAATATATTAGGTTTGGAATAGCTGAATCAATTGTTCATTGTTTGTATTGTTTTTATAATCATATTCTCACGCTTGATTTTAGTGCGCTGACCATTAGCTCGCATCTGCTGTTTATGTTAAAGTCAAATTTGCTGCGTTATGTTTATTTAACTTGGGTAGGGTCTGCATTTTGATATTTATCTTAATTATGAACCAATGCGGGTTCCTGTGTAAGTTTGGCTATTTATGTGTGCTTTACACATACAAAATTCATTCCTGTAAAAGACTCTCGATCAACTATACAAACGTTAAAATTTAGGAAAACAGTGGCCGATCACGATGTAAGTTTTACAAGTTCTAATATCTTTATTTTTTAGAGCTGCAATTTAAATACCAGTGTAAAGTTCATGTGTACTTTAAGGTAGTGAATTACATGCATCTAATTTTATAGTAGCAATGTAACCTAACTTAATTTACTTTTTCATTATGACTTTGTATTTCATTTCATTTATAGACTTGATTTGTTTATTGTAGCTTTTTACCATATACGCACACACATACGTATACACACATACGTATACCCACTAAAACAGGGACACACACGCGCTATTTAGGATCCCCGCCTATATGTGAACTGTTTGTGGCAAATAAACTGCAACTGGTTATCTCACTGTAATCCGTGTTGTGTTTTTAATAAAAGTGACATGGAAGGCAGTACATTGACTGTGTGATATCAACTCTTTCTATTTGGATTATATATATATATATATATATATATATATATATATATATATGCCAAAAATATTACAGGATAAAAAAATGATTTTCAAAAAAATTATTTCAACACATATATATATGAGTAAAAGACTGGGTGATTTGAACTAGAGATCTGCGGTTCAGCCCAATGCTTTAACCACTGAGCTACAAACAAACAAATCCATCAATACAAATAATTTCACAAAACATTTAAATCGCCATCTTATCTTCTGACGTGGTGTCATACAGAGTATAAGCTAGCTTTAGTGTAGTTTCTGTGGAAACGAGGGGGTTATTTATATTCGGTCTTTCCTATCCCCCTCGAAAGGCTGAATATAAATAACCCCCATCGTTTCCACAGAAACTAGCTTTAGTGTAGTGAGCTACCTCAAGTAATATATGCTCTCACCTCTCAAATCCTGTTTCAAAGAACCAGACGATTTTATTGGCCACTCTCTGTACAATGTTTGGCTTCTTCTTTTCTTTAGACGCTACAGGTATCTGACCATTTGTGGTGACCTGTTCATTCATTCCAGGTTTCTTCTCTAGATGTCCATTCATTGTGAATCAAACCATCAACCAGTCTAATGATAACTAGGCCTATTATGTGCAGTCTTCTCACCTGTGTCTCGTTCTATTCTATACACAATACTCGTTTCAGTGACTGTCGTATCATGTCCGCTAACCAGGGTACGTTTAGGTGTTAATTGAGGTGAAATCCTGTATTTTCATAACCAGTACCAATGTCACGTGTGGTGAGCTTACATAAGACAGATAAATCCACCCCCTTTTTAAAACAATCCAATCGTCTCCTTCTCCTTAAAATGCAAGAATATTTTAGGAAGGAGTTTACGCTTAAAATCGATAATCCCTCACGTGTATCAACACAAGGTACCTGGAATGACTGGCTATTTAAATCCAACAAAGAATTTCTGTACGGATCAGTGATTTTCAAAATCATTACATAGTTAATAATATGTACACATATACACATATTTATTTCATTCACCTATCAATGACCCTCAGGGGGCATACACAATTTTAAACAATCAAACATTACAACTACATGATACAATATACACATATATACCA
The DNA here is from genome assembly GCF_947568905.1 of Ostrea edulis. Lineage (NCBI taxonomy): Eukaryota > Metazoa > Mollusca > Bivalvia > Ostreida > Ostreidae > Ostrea > Ostrea edulis. The sequence continues at coordinate 53,212,244 of NC_079167.1, forward strand.
TATACCCATAAGGATTTCTATATTGACATTACTACTACAGGCTCATAACAATACTAATTGAAAATGCACTGTACAACAAGGAGGATGCTATATAGGCCTATAGTGGGAAGTAAAATGTTGTTCCGGCCACAGAGGGTACCGAGGGACAATGCCAGTACCAAATCAACTTGATCCGACTGGTAGTCTTGTAACCTGACTGGCCTAAGTATTCGCGACATATTTTCCCTCTTGTTGAGCATTATTTTATCTGTGTGATTTTATTTTGCATTTCCGCTCGCTAACTTTGCATATAGGCCTACCCAGTTTAGGCCTAGCTATTCATAATAATTCCTCATAGTATAAATTAATTCGTTTATGAAATTGAGTCGTTCCGCTGTACTGCCTATTAATTATAATGGCCTATTAGGCTTTCACCTATCCTCAAATCATCTTCCAGTTTTTGACATGCACCAGAGAAAGAGAGAGAGAGAATAACGTCATTTGATGTGCTCGCGAACTTCCCAACCAATATGGCGTCCAACATTTGTAATTTTATATTTTATGAAAACTGGTCGATAGATACATACATTCCGGAATTTCCACTGGATAGGTTCGAAATTTATTTGCCCCCCCCCCCCCCCCCCCCCCCCCACCACCACCACCACCAAACTCCGTACAGCGTCAAATTCTCCGGGACTACTTTCCCTTACGAATGGAGTTGTAGCGTAACGGAACATACTGAACTTTTGTTTTGAACATATTTTATTGATGAAATCAAAAGGATTGGGAACAAGTTCTGACAACTTACAAGTCCCTCTCCTAAAATATTACAATATGTCATGCAAGTTAATAATGAACAGGTATAATGTACAATGATTAAACAAATCTACAAGTTTCTTCTATAAATTTATGAACAACTGAAAAATAGTTATATTAGTTTGCAGAGGTAAATTGACATCACCGCATAATAACAATTTTGTATCAATATTAACCAAGTCAAGCATGAAAAGGCGATTAAAAAGATCATTTCTAGCCCTGGAGTAATTTTTACAAGCAAAAAAGAAATGATATATATCTTCATTAGTATGTCCACATGTACAAAACGGAGAATTTGTCATATTTAATTTATAAAGATCATAATTAAGTATACAGTTGTATCGTTTTCCAAAAGAGTAATATGATGGTGGTATTGTAATGTCTGTTATTATATTTTTGCGGAAAGAATTGATTGAGATGGCTTCTCTGGTTTCTACATTTAATAAATTCCACTGTTTTACAGAGTCAGGTACAAATGATTTTTTTAATAACTCTAATCTGCATTTTGGAATGTAAAACTTATCATTGTTTCTAGTATTATAAAGGGGTATATTTTCATGTTTATGTGGAATAATTTCATTTAAATAATCAGGGGCGCTACCATTGCAAATTTTAAACATGGTAGTCATTTTTGCAATATAACGTCTACTTTTTAAAGTTAGCCAGCCTGTTTCTGAATAAAGGGATTCTCTAGATGCAAAAATAGGAAGACCAGTAACAATTCTAGCTGCACGTAATTGTACTTTTTCAAGCTTATCAGTATCGTGAACAGAACAGCCATCCCAAACAATTGAAGCATATTCAAGAGTAGGTCTAATAAAAGCTATATACAATTTTGACAGATGTTTTCTGCCAATTTTGAACTTAAGCCTTTTTAAAAGCCCTAATTTTTTAAATACTGAGCTGACCGGAGCTTGCCCCCCCCCCCCCCCCCACCCCCCTCTCTCTAAATTTTCAAATTTTATGTAGGACCTATATCGTGGTATCTTGTTTAGAAAAATGTACTCCTGGAGAAATAAATGATAAAATATTTTGATTTCTTAAATTACTTTATTATGAGAACTATTTCCCCCCCCCCCCCAAAAAAAAACTTAAAATTTGCGTCATTTTATTAATTTCACCTTAGGCCTAATTATTAAAATTGATAAAATATACAGTACAAATGACTAAATAGGAGACATATTTCAGGCCCTTCCAGGAGCTTCCGGGGACTTCGCCCCCTGGGCCCCCACCAGGGCTTCGCCCTAGACCCACTGGGGGCCTCAAGGCGGCCCCCAACCCCCCTGCCTCATTAAGTGGCGCCCCCGTAATTGCAATTCCTGGACCCGCCCCTGCTCTCAAAGCCAAATACTAAATATACCTCAGAGTTCCGTGCGCTCGCGCTCCTCGCACTACAGCTTGCGTAACGCGCCGTCTGACTGGTGAGAGAATGTCAAAGCCAATGCAACTTTTTGTCTCTGAGCTGTGTAACATACATATAGTTCGCCAGTCAAATGGTCCTTCTTTGCCTCCACATGACTTTCTCGAACGAGCAATCCAGCTTCATATCCACGACTACCAAGTAAAATTATACTACACTGCCTTATCCTCAGTCACACTGTTAGAACAGAAGGCTTCAATGTAGTGATGGGGGGTTCAGTGCCAAGACAGAACTTCGGCAGACGGTATTGCTATTGGGGGGAGATCTAGCGCCACAGGCACCTGAAGTATGGATATTACTACCACATCACCCCCCCCCCCCCATTTTGATAAAAAAAAAAAAAAAAAAAATTGGTGGCAATACTTTCTCTGAAATGTGTGAATTCCCTGTCTATCTCATCCCGTGAATACACGTGTATTTTATTATACCGGTAGAAGGCCAATCTCTAAAGCTTACAAAAAACGTGAAACGATTACATTAATCGAAAGAGGGATGAGATAGAGTCTACAGGGAATTCACACATTTCAGAGAAATTATTGCCACAAAAAAATTATCCAAAAAAAAGGGGGTGGGTGGGTATTAATATTCATACTTCTGGTGCCTGTGGTAGCGCACAGGTCGTGAGGATTATTCAGACCTATTGGTAACTTTGAAGAATTTCAAATGGTGCTAGGCCTAGTTCTTTCAAACTCTCGTGGACAGTCTCAGCGAATGTTGGTATTTGACTCGATCTCTGCAATTATCTCTAATTGAAGGCATTTTTGTGTAACACGGGGTTTCAGCTGTAACATATATATATATATATATATATATATATATATATATATATATTCTACATAGATGGTATTCCTTCACGTAAGATAACAAGAGAGATCAGTGAGCCTGAACGAGGTGGGTTCACACATATATGTCACTGGTAGTAGTAGTGAATGGAAGAAAGTAAGCTTGTAGTTATAGAGATTGACCACATGTATCGAAAGGTGAAGATGCGAACAGTGATCAATCTCATACCGGTAAATCCCATAAGCAATACAAATACATTGTAGGATGAACGCTCCTCTCTCTCTCTCTCTCTCTCTCTCTCTCTCTCCTCGATTTAGAAACAAAACCGGGGGGGGGGGGGGAGGGGGGTTTCTCGAGGTAGATTTACAGGGTCCCATCTTCTTCTTCTTTTTTTTTTTTTTTTAATAATTAGACAAGTTATATTCCCCTTCGGCTCCCCCACCCACTCCCACACTTTGAAAAACGATGCTACGTGCCTATAGTTATAAGCACTTTGAATCTTCACTTGCACGTCACCTTTCTTCTCACAAATAAACAATAAACAAGTGTAGAATTCACGAGAAAAGAGACAGCGTGAAGCACGAGTCCTATTTGTGGTAAACCACAGTGCCATCTTTGAATAAGTAGTAGTTACCCCATATAATATTGTTGGTAATGTGCAGATACCCGATGAGCGTGGTACCATAATGACACGAGGGAACGTAGCTCCCGAGTGTCATTATGACCACGCCCATCGGGTATCTGAACATAATCAACAATATTATATGGGGTAAGTGACTTGTACCATAGTTTACTATTATTCATTATATCTCTTATGCCTCTTTTCGTAATGTTTGCATGTAGGAGTTATCGTTCGTGTGGGTCGTTCTATATGAACTTCCGGTAAAGAGTATATACATATCACCCAAATAGAAACACTTACATTTTATGGTATGGATTCGCTTATTAATGCATTACAGCCTAGTCATTATCTCCTAACACTGCCGTGGAATACATCACAGATTTCCCAAAACTGCAAATGCAAATATTTTCTCGAGTAAGTCATTTAAAAGTAGACACAAACTCAAAGTTTCACAACTTGTGCGGCGGTCAGCTCCATTCTAACAGATAACACATCAGACATTAAAGATATAACGAATTTGTATTCAAGTTGGCACAGGAAATCGAATGCATTTCCTAAATTCATATCCACCCCTTAGGATAACCTTCGGTATACGGTGCGTATTTTGCGTACAGTTGTATGGAGCGCCAAATTAACATAAACTCAAATAATTGAAGATATCTTCAATTATTTGAAGATATCATCAATTCATTTGATGCGTGCAACAATTGAATTAAAGATCTCTTCAAATAATTAATGATATCTTCAATTCTGAATTATTGCTCGCATTAATTGAATTGATGAGAGCATTAATTCTTCAGCTGATTTGATGCGCGCTTTAATTGAATTAATGATCTCTTCAAATGAATTAATGATATCAACAATTGAATTGATGCGCGCTACAATTCAATTGAAGAGAACAATAATTGATATAATGCGCGCATTAAATCAATTGATGAGAGCAATAATTAAATTGATGCGCGCATTAATTCATTTGATGAGAGCAATAGTTGATTTAATGCGCGCATTAATTCAATTATTGCTCTCTTCAATTCAACATATCCACAATTGAATTAATGATATCTTTAATTGAATTGTTGCTCTCTTTAAAAGAATTGATGCGTGTTTTAATTCCTTATACAAAAGCATTGTAAATGATTTAAAGATATCTTCAATTGAATTAAAGAGATCATCAAATTATTTATACAGAGCTCTAAATTAATTATTGCGAGCAATATTTCTACTAAATTGATGCTCTCATCAAATGAATTGAAGAGAGCAATAATTGAATTAATGCGCGCATCAAATCTATTATGCCATTAAAGAGAGCAATAATTGAATTGATGATATCTTCAAATAATTGAAGATATCTTCAATTATTTGAGTTTATGTTAATTTGGCGCTCCATACATTTGAGGTCTTATTAAATATCGCTGTTCAAAGATTGCATCGGATCCGAGGTCAAAATTCTATAATAATGTACTATTTAAAAAATGAAAATAAACTGTAAAAATATAATAAAAATCATAACATATTATCCCACTAGTAATCTTATTAAGGCAAACACCCCCCACCCCCACCCACCGAACTAAGTAAACATTGTACGCTGTATGTCTGGACATACCAGAGGTGCAAGCACGGAAAATCTTGTTTATGAACACAGTAGTATTTAGTTAGTAGGGATGACAATGGGTGAAAATTTGGTAACCGATTAGTCGTAAATTCTTTTGACCGATTACATGTAATTTTAAAACCAGTTAATCGTTAAAAATTATATTTCTCAATTACTGTATTATTTTATTACATTTTAGTTTCAGTTTTTTTCCTAATTCACTGAAAAACAGTATGACGAGTGTTTCGATAAGTAAAGACGTGAACAAAAACCACATAAAAGCAAGAATATTTTTAGAAATTCAAAATGTTCATTTTTGTAACGCCACGCCAGAACGGTGCATCATATAACTAGGTTATATTACAATATTTGACTAGTTTATGTTAAAGAAATAATTCTATTGTCTTCGAAGTTTGTTTACAAGAATTGCTAAGGTGGCAAAATTCAGTTCGGACGGCACGGAGTCAAATAAAGTTACTCAGGACGTGCGAGTTCGTTCTATATAACATAGCTGGCATTTCATCTCTTTTTCGTTTTAGTATTACTATGCATGATACATTGGGAAGTCACCCAGAAATATGATTTAGTCTGACCTCCATGATTTTTACGCGTACCCCCCCCCCCTCCATTTTTATTCTCATTCTCCAACTTTGTATAATAATGTATCTTTCTCTGACCAGAAATGTACATATATACATGTTATTTGTCCTCATTGCCATGCATTATAATGGTACGAACTGATTATAAAATCCATGTGGAAATTATACTAGTTTATCAGTGTTATAGGCCTACTAATACTGCTTGGTAGTTTATTTTACGCAAGCATTATAGAACCTGACTGAGGCCTTACAAAAAGGTTTTACCTACAAAATGGACTATAATTACCGGTATTACATGAAATTTTACTTTGAAGATTAGCAAATCTTATCAGTCATTAAAAATGTGAATACTTAAACATCACCTAGACTTTTGAATATTACGACCCCCCCCCCTTTTTTTTTTTAAAAAACATATAAGACAGGCACGACAGTATTTCTTTACTACAAATAACCCGGCCAATCGGTTACAAATTTTCTAATCGGTTAGCATTTTTTCAACCGAGTAATCGGTTAACCGGCTAATCGTTGTTATCCATAGTATTTAACACATGTACAACTAAACTGTGGATACATACCGTCACCACGAACGACAACTCATACAAGCAAGAATTGGCGCGGTTGTCCGTTTACAATTTTTTTTGGTCTTTACATTACACTTTGTACCACAGGGGTTCGGTTGTCAAATATTGAAGTTTTGTATTATTTGTTCCCGAATAATAAATTGAAGTTTTGCATGATTTGTGTCCGAATAATAAATTATATAAATAAAATCCACCACCAAAATCCGCTTTTTTCGAGGTTTTAAAAAAGGTGTATCATGTGTACATTTATAAGTACTTTTTTTAATGTACACATGATACACCTTTTTTAAAACCTCGAAAAAAGCGGATTTTGGTGGTGGATTTTATTTATAATATGATTACGGTGTGACCGTTGGGGCGAGCGCAGCATATCTGAATACATTTTTCAAAAAATTTATATTGAAAACAAGGAAAACTGATCTGGTTCACTGTCAATACGTAGGATTATTATATACTTTCAATTTCATCTCTTCTTTTTTCTTTAAAAGTTTGCGGGCATATATCAACCGATATATGCCCAGAAACATTCCGGCCCGGAAACATTACGTCACAATCAAATTTCTACGCCGTTAATTTTCAAATTTGTCGTGTTTTTTCATCTTTTACCATCTTTTACTCAGTTAAATCGATAAAGTTATTGTTAAAAATAAAATTATTGTTAGTTTCTAAATGAAATTGAAAGCATATAATAAAAAGGTTATAGACTTTGTATGGGAAATATGACGACCTCGTTTTTTGTCGCGAACGGACCTCGCAAGCTCGGTCCGTCTACGCGCCAAAAAACTCGGTCGTCATATTTTCCCATACAAAGTCTATAACCTAATATGTACACGGTGTGACCGTTGGACCGAGCGAAGCATGTAATGGTCATTGGAGTGTCCCAAGTGGTAGTCATAATTCCGTTAAGTATGGTAGGTTATGATTCATTTAAAAATATATATTTTGAATGAAATTTTCCTTGCGCTAAAAACCCAGTAACATCTCAATATTAAAGGGGTTTATATGGGGACAACAGCTTTACAGGATCCGCCTATTCATTGAACGCGGGAAATAAAACACAGGGCGACGTAAACTGTGTATTGTGACGTCACATTTAGCCTCAACCTTTTACAAAGCAAACAATCATAAACAACAATAATACATTCCGTATGCAATGAAAAAGGCCGTTATAAAACTAAACAAAATTAACCAATAAATTCAAAATGGTAAAAATGTAACCGTAATTTTATCGTATATTATTGTTTAAAGAAACTCATGAACTCGTTCATCTATTTAGTCGTATTACGGTTTTATATGTAATTATTTGCTAAAACCTGTTACAATGATAATTATACTATTCACTTTGAACAAACAGAGTGTTTAAATTACGAATTGCACGTCAGAGTCGTCTATTATTTGCATTAAAAATAAAACACGAATAACTGTTGAAGCAGGTGATGAAAAAATAAATGGCGGCGCCCATATGGATCACGAAAATTTCAGTGAACGTATATAGAGATTGCCTCTTTTTCTTTTGCTGATTTTGACTTTTTTCTTTTACATACGTGTTACCTTTAGAGCCTTGCTTCGCGGACGGGCCTTCGTTCGGTAATATGTATACGGTGTGACCGTTGGATCGAGCGAAGCATGTACGTAACTCCGTTTCCCGAGTGGTAATCATAATTCCGTTAAGTACGGTAGATTAATATGTATACGGTGTGACCGTTTAACCGAGCGAAGCATGTAATGGTCATTGGAGTGTCCCAAGTGATAATCATAATTCCATTAAGTATGGTAGATTATGATTCATTTAATAAAATATATTTTAATGAAATTTTCCTTGCGCTAAAAACCCAGTAACATCTCAATATTAAAGGGGTTTATATGGGGACAACAGTTTTACAGGATCCGCCTATTCATTGAACGCGGGAAATAAAACGCAAGGCGACGTAAACTGTGCATTGTGACGTCACATTTAGCCTCGACTTTTTTTTTCTCTTTTTCAAAGCAAACAATTATAAACAACAATAATACATTCCGTCTACAATGAAAAAGGCCGTTATATAACTAAACAAAATTAACCAATAAATTCAAAATGGTAAAAAGGTAACCGTAATTTTATCGTATATACTTATTCAAAGAAACTCATGAACTCGTTCATCTATTTAGTCGTATTACGGTTTTATATGTATTTATTTGCTAAAACCTGTTACAATGATAATTATACTATTCACTTTGAACAAACTGAGTGTTTAAATTACGAATTGCACGTCAGAGTCTTCTATTATTGGCATTCAAAATAAAACACGAATAACTGTTGAAGCAGGTAATGAAAAAATAAATGGCGGCGCCCATATGGATCACGAAAATTTCAGTGAACGTATATAGAGATTATCTCTTTTTCTTTTGCTGATTTTGACTTTTTTCTTTTACATACGTGTTACCTTTAGAGCCTTGCTTCGCGGACGGGCCTTCGGCCCGTCCGAGCTTCGCTCGGTATGATTCATTTAAAAATATATATTTTGAATGAAATTTCCTTGCGCTAAACACCCAGTAATTCATCTCACTAAAGGAGTTTATATGGGGACAGCAGTTTTACATGATCCGCCTATTCATTGAACGCGGGAAATAAAACGCAAGGCGACGTAAACTGTGCATTGTGACGTCACATTTAGCCTCGACTTTTTTCTCTTTTTCAAAGCAAACAATTATAAACAACAATAATACATTCCGTATGCAATGAAAAAGGCCGTTAAAACTAAACAAAATTAACCAATAAATTCAAAATGGTAAAAAAGTAACCCTAATTTTATCGTATATTCTTATTCAAAGAAACTCATGAACTCGTTCATCTATTTAGTCGTATTACGGTTTTATATGTATTTATTTGCTAAAACCTGTTACAATGATAATTGTACTATTCACCTTGAACAAACTGAGTGTTTGAATTACGAATTGCACGTCAGAGTCTTCTTTTATCGGTATTCAAAATAAAACACGAATAACTGTTGAAGCAGGTAATGAAAAAATAAATGGCGGCGCCCATATGGATCACGAAAATTTCAGAGAACGTATATAGAGATTATCTCTTTTTCTTTTGCTGATTTTGACTTTTTTCTTTTACATACGTGTTACCTTTAGAGCCTTGCTTCGCGAACGGGCCTTCGGCCCGTCCGAGCTTCGCTCGGTATAATTACTGTCTTGCTCTTCTCGCCAATGTAGGAACCAGTTTAGCGGGATATGCAACGAGCGTGTTGTGACGTAGCCTGGTAGTTGTAACGTGACTGTTTACATTTCTTTAGACAATATTTTAAAAAGAAAGGGGGAATAATATGATTGTCATCCTTTCCTTTCAAATAAGAGAAGTTTGTAATACTCAAAGATTTTTTAAATTATTATTTTACGAATCGAACCATCCGCCATTTTGTACGAGGGACTTCTGGGATTGGCGTCAAAAAAAAATTCTTGTTAGAGGTTGAGATTTAGCTCGGATTATTTCCCGAAGAAAAGTGTGGATTATGTACAGATAACCCACACTTTTAACTAAAGAAAGCACGCCAAATTATGGTACAATCACAAAAACAGATACTTCTCATATTCGCGATAAAAATTGTCAGAAATTCAGCGCAATATAAATTTTTATACCCCCGACCCACCCACCCACCCCTCTCTCTCTCTCTCTCTCTCTCTCTCTCTCTGCACACACATCGACACTGAAACACGTTAAATTTTATACAGTATATCTACAATCAATGATTATACTTCGCACTTAGAAATTCCAAAAGTTGACTAACCTTCATATTGATTTTTGTTTCAAAAGTTCAAGGTTACACGAAAATACATTTTTTTTTTTGAAGACATTTTCCTCGGACTTCTATGATATTTCTGCCAAAGCTTACAAGTGGGTACTTCACATATCTTTTTAAAAATTGGTCTAAGGAAGACACCTATTGATTGTGAGACAAATAGTAATAGATCAAGGTCACACAGCGCTAACCCTTGTAGAGTGGACAAATTCTTATACGACTCCGTTCACATCGTGAGTTTTCAAATACCTATTCAGGGTAAAGTTATCCTAAAATCTATCGCAATTTGACAAGCAGCTTTACTTCTAATATGAAAAGAGGGCGCCGGGGCATACCCCCCCCCCCCTAGTTAATCTATTATGATCTGTGATATGACAATTTTAAAAAACGGTTTCTATGCGAGATTTGTGTATTCCATTGAAATAAAAACACTCTGAAATTACATATTTTATCAAAAACACACCCGAAATACCCATGGAATTGCATACATGTCCAAGACCGAGTGTAATGTCGATATCGACGACATCGACAATGTCGTGTCGATATCGTTTCGATATCAACCATAATGGAGTTTTTGTAATTGACTGAGATTTGTGAAATAATTTTAAAAGATTGAAAATTTACCACAGACTAACTATCATGTCAATATCGACGATATCGGCAATATCAGTTCGATATCGTATCGATATCGATAGTTGTATGGATTTTATTGTTGAAGTCAATCATCATAAATGACGCTGGGTGCTTTGTCGATATCGGCAAAACTGTTCCGATATTGTATCGATCGTGTTTCGTGAATTTATTAAGAATTCTGCCATCAAATCGATGTCGAATCATATGTATATATGATTTTATAGGGCTGATTGGAAAAGGAAAAGGACAGGTACACAGGTTCAATATTCATCATTGAAGCTGTCGGGAACGCACAGAACGTTCTGCAAAACATTTGCGAGGACAACACAATGGACGATATCGACAATAAGGAAAACTTGGGCACTGTGATATTTCTAATCATAAGCACAAGTTTAAAGAAGGACAGTAGCAAAAAACTTCACAACCAACTGCTTACCAATCCTGATTCGATATCGACATGATATCGTCGATATCGACAGCAAGGGATACTTTGTTAATGCAAATTACCTAAACATTTGCACAATTATCAGAATGATGCAGGCAAGGACATGCACAACCATTTGTTTTACAATCATGTTTCGATATCGACACGATATCGTCGATATCGACAACAAGGGAATCTCAGTCAGTGTTAAATTTATAAACAGACAAACAACAATGAAGAAATATAGTTGGTAGAATGTCACAACAAAATCTTGAAACGGTAACGATTCGATATCGATACGATATCCTCGATATCGACAGTAAGGGTAACTCATTTAGTGCAACATAGCGAAATGTATACACAAGTGTAAAGAAAATAGTAGCTAGGACAGTCATAAAGAATTGTTTAACAATGTTTGCAACGGATACTTTGTTGACAATCATGATTCGACATCGATTTGATATCATCGATATCGACGATATCGACATAACACCATGTCTTGGAATTGAACATTCAGAAATACAAGGAGGGGAGCTCGAGGGGGTACCTGAAATCGTGTACAGTGTCCACAAGCACCTGTGATACGATTTGAAATTATTTAAAGTTACCAATTGATCCCTAATCATCATCACAACCCGTGCGCTACATTCCTCCCTATAACATCGGTAAAAATGACACGCTTTGAATTTCAACTATAACAGTGTCTGTCGAAGCTCGTCTCCGCACCGAAACTCACTCACAGGGTGATAATGATTCATTTGTACACGGAGAAAACAATTTACTACGTTCATGCACACCAAAGGGTACGGGAAAATACGTGCGTCGTGCAAATTTTTCTACAATGGTAGCGGTCGTCATCTTCTCTAATTACTAATGATAACAAAACCACACTATATCAACATACACTGAACTGACACATTTATTGGTCACTTCACTCATTAATGCGTAAAGTGAGAACACTAATGGGGTAGCAATGATACATGTGTAGGTGGTCACACGAAAGGAACATCGGATGTAAATCTAAATCTTTAAATTACTTACTCACTTAATACAGGATCAGTATATATTAAATGATATGATTTATGTATTCCAAATCAGGGCCCAAACGGGCATGACACTCAACATATATGATTATCAATTGTAAGGCCGTTCTTGGCGCACTGATTTTGACTACGGATAAATCAAGATATAGGGCTCACAGCGGGTGTGGCCGGTCGACAGGGGATGCTTACTCCTCCTAGGCACTTGATCTCACCTCTGGTGTGTCCAGGGGTTCGTGTTTTCCCAACTTTCTATTTGTATTGCTTATAGGAGTAATGAGATTGATCACTGTTCGTTATCTTCACCTTTCAAATCACAATACAATTCTAGTACACAAATAAAATGTAATGTTATGTACATAAATATAATGTTATGTACACAAATATAATATTCATATATGCAATGGACATACCCAATACTCAACATGGATATGGGGGTGTCATATGCTGATGCCAGACTCAGCTGAAGTGGATGGTTACGTGAACGTAACACAATATGTTGTCTTGTTAGTTATAATATGACACAACAGGTAGCAAGAGACGGTGCTATAGGACAAAATTATTTTAGTAGTGAAATATGCACTTCCACCCAACGTAATATATATACAATACCAACAAAATAAAGGGGGAAAAAACAAGCACGTCGACGAAGGAAATCATGGAAAGCTGTAGGTTTTCGGGTCGTATAGGGGCTTTAATGAATATTTGAAGATATGTTTAGAAAGAAAATATGTTTGAATTTTTATTATGTTTGAGGGTGTTGCACAGAAGCAGGAATTTTCCCTAATCGGAGCTCCGTGCCAACATTCGTGACGTAGAACTGACCTTCATTCATATTTATACTCATTGCGCATTTGCCATTTAAATACCTGAAGGATTCCCCAGTACTAGGGACAAGCCTAATACATTTTATGTGTCAATACATTATACATGTAGTCTAAAGATAATTTTTGAAATCGTGAGAATTAAATTGTCTTCTTTTTTTCCTGAGTATCAGATACAATGTATATGGTTACATGTTACGAGTGTATCAAATATTTAATATTCTATACTACTACAGTCCAAAAGCTCTTATACTCGTATGTTTTATTTTCTACAACCAACAATTGTCAACTGTACATGACTCTGGCCACAAAACAATATATGGGAAGTTTAATACGCATTAATAAAATTCAACATTATTCAAAGTACATGTACCTGTAAAAATTGATTCAACATAGCAATTTGCTACTGGAATACATAAACTCAAATTGTTTAACGGTTATTTACCTCGTTTGGCCTTAAAGTTTTTCTTCCAAAGCTTTGCAAAGTTCACAACGGTTTTTCGTAAAAGGCACCATGCCTTTGTCAACAACTTTCATTCAGAAAAGCATTCAAGTTCTCGTTAGCAGCCTTGACTATCAAAGCACAGGTATTGCATGCTGTATTCGGCGTGTTTGTTGAGTCTTATTCACAAACTAAACAGTGTCCAGTTTGGAAGCTTATTTCAAACTCGGAACATGGTAATAAACAGCGATTTGACATGAAACATTTATAAAAACTAGAAGCGTGTTTCAATTAAGAAAAAAAAATAGATGGAAAAGGAATATAATAAAAAAAAATTGTTTGTGAGGGAGTCGAACCCGGTCGTTTTAAAAATAGAAAACATCTTTACATTTAAGAGTCGACGATCTTATCCACTGAACTACGCAGTAGACCATACATTACAAAGGAAAATTAACGTACAGGTGATGTTGAAAATAATACTAGTGAAGTCGTTTCGATTTTTTAAATTTACAAAAAAATGCCCTCGTGAAACAAGATTTCAAAGCGACAGTTTTTTAGAGGAAAATTCGAAGAACATGCTCATGCTAAATTTATTTTGTTTCACGGAGGCAGTTTTTCTGAAATTCGGGGATACCCCTCCATTTTAACGTTAAAAATCATATAAATCGCTTATTGCTTGATTTAAACTCGAAATATTTCGGCTAATTTTGTCAATAAACGTCTTTTAAACTTATTTTCAAAAATTATTTAATCAAGACATACGTTCCAATTGGTTTTATCATATATTTGAATGACTTAAATTTTTCGATCTTTCATGCAACACCTTTAGGGAAATTAACATGAGACGTGCAACACCTTCTTTATGAAACAGAATACAACGACATCAGGCCTCCACCGTGCGCAGATTTTTGTGCGCCATAAATCTAAGGTTTTTATAAGGGGTGGATCTGTAGATCTCTGATCTCTCCCGATATTTTCTCATAGAGCTACTGTTCTGCAGCTACTCTTCATTGCTGTAATCATCTCATGTTTGTCTATTTTGGACTCTGAGTTAGAAATTAAGTATTCTATTCTATATATCATAGACTGGCTGTGTAAATAAGGATAAACGTTTTTTTTTTAAAAGCGTAAATTTTGTTTATATCAGCCGTTGGAGTACATTAAACTGACCATATCAAGAATTAAATATGAATGATTACTTATTTCCTCTTCTACGCGAGTGATGCTTTTATCAAAGAAGGATGGTGATTATCAATTTTGATTTGAGCTATTCCATTATCAAATACTCGTAAACTTACTAAATTTATGTGTCCCTGCAATTCGGGTGGATGCAGCAGCATGACGTCTGGTAATCATCCTTTAGGCAATATATGAACGCAGCGATAAGCATTTGTACCCACCACTATGGCAAGCCCTTTTATTATTTATTCGAAAAATAAGATATCTCTTCAAACTAAAGAGATATCTCTTATTTTAAGAGATATCTCTTTAAAATGAGAGATATCTCTTAACCTTAATAGATATCTCCCTCAAAAAGAGATATCTCTTTCACTTAGAGAGATATCTCTTTCATTTAGAGAGATATCTCTTTCACTTAGAGATATATCTATTATACTTTAAGAGATATCTCTTTCAATTAGAGATATATCTTTTTCACTTAAAGAGATATCTCTTTTACTCTGAAAGATATCTCTTTTACTTTGAGAGATATCTCCTTCACTTAAAGAGATATCTCTCTAAGATTCCTAGAGAGATATCTCTCAAAGTATAAGAGATGTCTCTTTAATCGTTGAAAAAGAGATATCTCTCAAAGAGAAAGAGATATCTCTTTCCAATATTTTTAAGTTGTTAACAGTTGTGATCTACATTTCGATCAGTGTTGCATAGACGTATATGGAAACAATCCAGGTTCATAACCCCTTGCCTAAGTTAAGCTCATATTAATTAAATACATGTAACATATAAGCCCTAGGTATTGTAATGTACATTATAAAGGGCAGCACGAGACGGTGCTATTGGATGTGTCCACTTCTATCCAATGCATGATATACAATATCACATACAGTATATACCATACAACAGAACTCATCAGGGGCGGATCCAGGAATTGCGGTTACGGGGGGCGCCACTGTATGAGGCAGGGGGTCTGGGGGCCGTGTTGAGGCTCCCAGTGGGTCCAGGGTTTTACAGATTTTATAGGGCCTGAAATATGTCTCCTATTTAGTCATTTGTATCATTTTTAATAAGGTGAAATTAATAAAATGACGCAAATTTTTAGGGTTTTTGGGAAAAAAAATTATGTTCTCATAATCAAGTAATTCAAGAAATCAAAAGATTTTGTCATTTATTTCTCTGGGAGTGGAAGAAATTATTGCTTCTTCTATCGTTTAGTACATTTTTCTAAACAAGATACCACGATTTACATAAAATTTGAAAATTTATGGGGGGGGGGGGGCTGCGGCGCCCCCCCCCCTTTTTGAATCCGCCACTGCTCATTCTGTAAACAAGTAACTTCTACATTGACATCCTGCACGGTACCAAGCAGTTATTCTGTATAAATCTACTAAGATTGCTATCAACATCGTTACAGTTCATCAACCATAAAAAAAATTATCTGACACAGACACGTTGTTGAAAAGAAGACAATTCACTAAAATGATGGAAAAGAGATATTCCTTTGAAAGTGCATCATACGGACATTTGAAAATGAAATGTATTTCATCTTCTACCTCTCAAATCACAATGCGGACAGAGTCTTTCTTCATGAATAAGTGGCAAGTACATTGAAGTAAGTAAGCTATTGTCCGTCCAGTGTCTTAATAACCATTTGCTTGACATACACCTAAAGAGTAGATAATGCCTATTGATTTTGAGGTCACAAGGTCAAACTACTTTGGATATACGATATTATTCACTCGGTATCTTAAATGAAAACCTTTGCTTGACAGACATCAAACTTGGGGCACTTGTGCCCCCTAAAGAATAGATGGTTCCCATTGGTTTTTAAATCACAGGGTCAACTGTTGATTGCATATTGTTTAACGTCCCTCTCAAGAATTTTTCACTCATATGGAGACGTCACCCTTGCCAGTGAAGAGCTGCAACGTAGACCTATGTTTGGCCCTTACGGCCTTTTAGCAGGGAGGGTTCTTTATCGTGTCACACCTGTTGTGACACGGGGCCTCGTTTTTGCAGGCTCATCCGAAGGACCGCCCCATTTAGTCGCCTCTAACGACAAGCAGGTGGTACCGAGGACCTATTCTAACCCGGATCCCCACGGGAGCACAAGGTCAAAGGTCATGACTCAAATGTCATTCGGAAATGTCTGTTCAATATCCTGAGAGATCAGACTCAATTTTATGGTTGCCACTAACTAATATATAACCCACATTTTTCACTATCACTCTAGGGATTCTCAGTGTTAAATCGATCCTTTTCAACATTGCCACAGGTGGAGGAGGAGGGGGGGTTGGTTTAGAATTTACACTATGTGAGGATGGTTTCGCACAAGTAAATTTTTTTCTAACTCAGTTGTTCTCAAGAAGATTTTAAAATGATCCCACCACATTTTGGCCTTTTATTGAATATCTCCTTTAGGAAAGGGGGCATGGCTCTTCATTTGAACAATTCTAAATACCCTTTACTCAAGGATGCTCTGCGAAAAGTTTGGTTGAAATTGGTCCAATAGTTCTAGAGAAAGTCAAAATGTAAAGTTTGCATATCAATATCGACTCACAACAGGTGGGCTAAAAAGCCTTCCATTTTCAAACTCAAACAGTTGTGTAGCATTGATAAATTTAAAACTATAGTATTTAAAATCTTAATCAATTTCTTAAAAGCCACGCAATGCAGAGAAAAATTAATTTGTTGATGTTATCAAATATGATTTCTCATTTTCAAGAACTGTATTGGTATTTAAATTTATTTTGTTTCTACTATGAAGTTTTTATAATCACACATTTACCTATTGTATTACTAAAGATCCCCCTGCCATTTGCCCGTATATCGTGTATCTTGCGTACCTATACGCCACAGGGACCCTAACTAGGGGAAGAATTGGGAGGGTAGTTACTTGTAAAAAGAAGTTAAAAATACCGGCATCCAATTGTTAATACTTAATTCTCTTCGTGCTAGGAAGCACATAAGGCCTTCACTGAGGATCGCCATCTCCGTCTGTCTGCTGCCATGTTCTGAATCCGGCCCCAAGTCCATCCACACTCCTTCATCTCTTTCTCTGCTGATCGCCGCCATGTTTCCTTTGGTCTCCCTCTATTTCTCTTTCCTGCTGGTGTCCATCTCATGGCGATCTTTGGGATTGATGTTGCTCCCATCCTGTGGACATGTCCGATCCATTTCCATCGTCTCATCTTGATCATCTCAGATATTGGTGATGTTGATGTTCTCTGATATAGATCTTTGTTGCTGATGGTGTTGGGCCAGAAGACCTTCAGAATCCGTCGTAGGCATTTGGTCTGGAAGACATCCAGTCTGTGGACAATACCTTTGGTCACCTTCCACGACTCGGCACCATATAGGAGGACTCCAATGATGTTACTCTTGAATATCCTGATCTTGGTCTTGATGCTGATGGCTGTTGACTTCCAGATGTTCCTCAGGCTTGCGAAGGCTGCTCTTGCTTTGGCTATTCTGCTCTCTACATCAGATGTTGAATCCCCATCGGCTGTGATCTTACTGCCGAGGTAAACAAACTCTGAGACTTCCTCTACTACGTTGTTCCCACTATTCACTTCTCTTTCTGATTTGTTGTTAACTTTCATGATCTTCGTCTTTCCGGCGTTGATGTTGAGACCTATCTGGCTGCTGTAGTTTGTCAAGTCGGTTGTCTTCCCTTGGATGTGTTGGAAACGATGAGCCAGGAGTGCAATGTCATCTGCGAAGTCTAGATCTTCTAGAGACTTTTCAAATGTCCAAAGCAACCCCCTGTTGTTCTGACTGGTTGTCTTCTTCATCATCCAGTCAATACACATCACAAAAAGTAGGGGAGATAGTAAACATCCCTGTCTCACTCCAGTCTGTAGTGGGAAGCTGTTCGTGAGGTTTGTGCCACAGATCACTCTGGCCTGGAAGTCCTGATAGAGCATCTTGATGATGGATATGATCTTGTCTGGTATTCCGTAGTGTGCCATGATCTTCCACATTGCAGGTCGATGGATACTGTCAAATGCCTTGGCGAAGTCTATGAAATTGGCATATACTGTGGCGTTCCATTCGTTACTCTGTTCCATAACCTGTCTCAATGTGAAGATATGGTCTGCGCATGACCTTCCTCTCCGAAACCCTGCCTGCTCATTCCGTAGGAGAGGGTCCACCATGTCTGTTATTCTGTTCAAGATGACTCTGCAGAGGACCTTGCTTGTGATAGACAGTAGCACGATTCCCCTCCAGTTGTTGGTGTCTGTCAGGTCTCCTTTCTTGGGCAGCTTCACAATCAGGCCAATTTTCCATTGGCTGGGTGCTGTCTCTGTCTCCCAGATGTTCTGCAGGATATCCGTCAGTACTCTTGGTGTTACCACGTCCTCTGCTTTCAGCATCTCTGCGTGTACCTGGTCACATCCTGGTGCTTTTCCATTTTTGAGGGTCCTGAAGGCTTTGGTGACCTCTTCCAGTGTTGGTTTATCAGTGTTTATATCCAGGACTTCATCCGAAGGGCTGATCTCTGCTTCTGTTGATGGGTCCTCTCTGTTGAGCACTCGTTCAAAGTGTTCCTTCCAACATGTTAGCTCCATCCAATTGTTAATGCACACATTTAATCATTGTTGCCATTTTGGCCCTCATCCTGGTACCAAAACCCCTACCTCTAGGATTATGAAATTTACAATTTTGGTAAAAGGGTACCTGTTTTTATGCCCCCTTCAAAGAAGAGGGGCATATTGCTTTGCACCTGTCAGTCGGTCGGTCGGTATGTCGGTCGATCGGTAGACCACATGTTGTCCGCTCAATATCTTGAGAACCATTCACTTCATTGTAATGATATTTCACATATGGGTTGGTCATGAGTAGAAGAGGATCCCTATTGATTTTCAGGTCCAATGATCAAGGGTCAATCCACTCTGGACATAGGAAGATACTGTCCGCTCAATATCTTCAGAACCCCTTCCTTGACAGGCATTAAACTTAGTACACTGGAACATTGTGAGGAGTACATTACCCTTATTGATTTTGAGGTCACATTGTCAAATCGGACATAGGAATATTCTGACCACTCAATGTAGATATTGAGAACCGTTTGCTTGACTGATATCAAACTTGGTACACCCCTATTGATTTCAAGGTCACATGGTCAAATTGGACATAGGAAAATACTGTCCGCTCAATATCTTCAGAACCCTTTGCTTGACGGACATCGAACTTGGTACACCAGTACATCATAAGGAGCAGATTACCCCTATTGATTTATAGTTCACATGGTCAAAGTTCAAACTGGACGAAGGAAAGTACCGTCCGTTCAATATCGCGATAACCCTCATCAAACTTGGTAGCTAAAGTGCAACAAAGAATAAAACAAGAGGCCCATGGGCATTGATGGTCATCCGAGTATCATAGCCCATACAGGGAGTCTCATATTTGCATATAAACCTCCACATGGAATCTTTTGAGCACGTTTATGATCTTTCAAAATACATACAATTCCTATTAAATCACAGAAGTAGGAAAATTGTGGAGTTTGAAGCATATAAATCATTTTAACATTCCCCAATTTTTTAGAATAAATTTTCTTTCACAACTTAGGTAGAGAGCTTCATGGACATCACAAACATGCATTTAGTTTTTCTCAGATATACATTGTATATAGGAGTAGAGAAGATTTCCTACATTTTCACTATATGGCCATATTGGCCCCACCCTAGGGCCTGGACCACTGACCCATGAATTTCACAATTTAGGAAGAAAGCTTCATAATCATGCATTTAGTTTTTATCTGTTCTAGAAGATTTACTACATTTTCACTACATATGGCTATATTGGCCCCGCTCTGTCTAAACCCCTGGCCCAGGAGCCATAAATTTCCCAATTTAGGTAGAAAGCTTCATGGACATCATAATCATGCATTTAGTTTTTCTCAAATATGTTATGATAGTAAAGAAAATTCACTACATTTTCACTATATGGTCATATTGTCCCTGCCCCATGAATTCACAACTTAAGTAGAGATCTTCATGGACATTTCATAATTATGCATTTAGTTTTTCTCAAATATATGGGAGTAGAGAAGATTTACTACATTTTTACTATATGGCCATATTGACACCTCCCTCGGGCCTGAACTCTTGGCCCATGAATTTCACAATTTTGATAGAGGGCTTCATGGACATCATAACAATGCATTTAGTTTTTCATTCACATGTGGAAGTAAATAAGAATATTTTAGAAAGTATGGCCTTTTATTACTCAATATTTGGTCCCATCCATGAGACCCTTGGGGTGGTAATTAAGGTAATAAATTTCACAATTTACATTCTTCTCATCCTAGAGATGCTTCACATCAAAAATAGTAACAATTGGCCCATCAGTTTTCAAGAAGGTAAAATTGTTAACGGATGATGACAGATGAAGACCAACAGCAATATAGGTCACTCGAGTGACTCAGGTGACCTAAATTTATACACAACATTAGCCTATAAAACCAATGTTAAACTACAGCTGACAAAAGAAAACACTTCGAAATACCTTTAATAAACTTTATTAAAAACAACAGTTATTAAGTGATCATTTTTCAAAGTCTTATACACAAAATTAACAATCAATTTGGCATTGTGTACTGAACACATGATTACATTATAGATACTAGTTCTGAAAATAACAAGGGTGATGTTATTGCAGTGGTGATCAGTTTAGAGATTAAGATCTTGGAGCGTATATTAAGAAAACTCCTAACAATGTTTCATACACACAAAAACAGATCATTTCTATTCCAAAGAATTCATCACTTTAGAGACATCAATTATGGCATCAGTGATCCTAAACCCACTTTGACTGGTAAAGTTGACCAAGTGGGAAGGAACATTATAATGTTCTACATAAACTTACCCATTGATTAATTCTATCCAGTGAATTCAAAATTGAGCAGGCTGTCATTGTGTAGGTAAAAATATTAAGCACGATTTAACAATAATTAGAATGCCCATATAATACAAAATGAAATTATATGTAAAAAACAAAAAACCTTTGGATGCTACTTACAATTCTGAATGCAGCCAAATTAGTAGGGTGTGGATAAGTCATAATACATATAGACAACTTCACAATTATGCGCATCAATCTGGGGCGAGGAGAGATTGTGTTTGTAATTTTTCTGTCAACTTAGAATATTATTACAACACATACGATAAATATTTTTGAAAAACTTATTAATAACTAAAACCCTTCAGGGAGGTCACTCCTCTGACTTGAGGCAAATATCAAATAGGACTTCTAAAGCATCTACTTAACCCTTTACAGCACCATATTCTTGATAGTGTGGGTTTATTTTCATGAAACACCAGTGATATTTGTGACTTTTCTTTTAGAGAATAATATCAATCACAACAAAAAGCACAATACCTCTCACTTCTTGTCATGACTGTTTAAGTATTTGTATTTATGCATCGATATTAAGTTATCATTTACATATTATGTTGCAAATTTCTTAAGGATCAAGGAATAACATTGTCATAATGGCTGACTTCCTTTTCTAACATGAATGAAAATATAAGCAATACTTGTAATACATTCATATCAAATCTGCCCCCCCCCCCCCAGCTAGGTAGTTCAGTAGTTTAACATGTCAACTACTGATCTGTAGATTGTGAGTCCGAGTCTAGCAGGGATTTTATTATTTTTCCCCCCAGATTACTTTCTTCTAAAATTGTATTTTTAAAACTAAATAAGGAAAATTGGAAATTTTTCAATTTAAAAAAAATTGTATTATTGTACATATCCTCCTTTTTTTCATCCATATCAGATTTCTCAGGTGTGTTATTCCTCCTTATTAAGAAATTGCATTGATGAGTGACCTACCTAAACATCTATATATTTCCAAGTACACAAACAAATTTACCTACATATATTCATGTGTAATCTAATAATATAAATACTGTATAAATTTCCAGATACACATCGAGAGTAAAAAATATAACAGAGGAACAGTGTGAACACATACAGAAACAGCAAAACAGATGGTTAGTATGGATATATTTCTTATAAATTTGCCTTCAGCACAATCTTAAACAAGAGGCCCACAGGCCTTATGGGTCATCTGAGTATTAGTTAAAACTATCACTAGCCCAAAGGGATATAGAATCAGTAATAATTTTCCTGTTCTGCATATCTAAACTAAATTCAGATATCAACAGCAATATAAAACAAGATGCATTCTTTTAAAAAACACAAATGCCTCCAAAAGTGTCCATACTGATAAAAGACTTTACATAATATATGTTACATTAACGCTATGTAAATATTTTGCCCTAGAGCCTATGGTTGAGAAATTCAAAATTTGGATTCATCCCTTTCTGCTTTTCCTGAATATGCAACAAGTTTTTATACAGTATCAACTAAAAAAGGAGAAATCTTTCAAATGATAATGATCACTATGACCACTCTGGCCCCACCCTATGTAGTACCAAAACCTCTACCACTGGGATCATCTTTACAATCATGATAAATGGCTACCTACTCCAATAAAATATCCACTCAGTTTCTATTTAGTATCAAAAGCACTAAAGAAAGAAGATGCAATTCATAAAAACTATGAAATGCTAAGTTTAGCCCCACCCTGGAGTTAGAACCTTTACCCCAAGGATCATGAAAGAACAAGGTACGATTGTGTATATAAAAAGGCCCAAAAAATTTCTGTTTTAAATGTGTCTTGAATTAAGCTTGATCCGTGTTTACAGTAAGTTAAATATATGCCAAGTATACTATCTCAACTTAAATCAAAGTTATTGCTTACTTGATAGCATTATTACATCATGAATAAGACTTTTCCCCACCCTTTTTCAAACAAAGCGTAATAACTGAACTAAATTTCATCCAGATTATTGCCTAGGAAA
This sequence comes from Ostrea edulis, assembly GCF_947568905.1. NCBI lineage: Eukaryota > Metazoa > Mollusca > Bivalvia > Ostreida > Ostreidae > Ostrea > Ostrea edulis. The sequence continues at coordinate 53,235,835 of NC_079167.1, forward strand.
AGGTCTGCCCATCTGTCGAGCAAAATGAAATTAATATATATTGTTTATTAATAGACGATAAAAAATATATGAATATGAATTTGCTCGACGCATGGGCTGCATGTTTTCTGAAAAGAAAACCCCCTGAATTTATGAATTTTTTCATTGATTTTGGCATTTTTATGCCAACTTCACGCTCTTGTCATTACAACACGAAGCAATTTTGGATGAAATCAAATGTAGTTTGGGTTTTCTTATATATTCTCTTTTGGAATGGCAGATTTTGGGACTCCTATTGAAATCATCAATTTTCTGGGCTAGATGACTGTAGAAACTGTACCTGCTTCTTTACAATTTAGGTAGAGGCCTTCTTGCTCTACATGACTATGCATAGAGTTTTTCTTACAGATGTGAGGTTGTAGAGAAGATTTTTTGTCTCATCCCTAAAGCCCCTGGGGTGCAGGAGTCCTGAAATTCATATCCCTTGTTTCAAAGATGCTTCATACCAAATTTGAAAAGAATTGGAAGGGCAGTTATCAAAATGAAGTTAAAAATGTTCAATTGTTAACATGCATTTAATCAATATGACCTTGGCCCCTACTCTGGTACCAAATGCCTACCTATGGGTCATTTTACCATTTACAATTTTGTTAAAGGGTTACCTTTTTAATATCCATTTAATTTGAATTTGATATCAACAACATTAAAAAAGATGATATTTAGATGTTTTACATATAAACACAGTTATATGTTAGGTTTGGTCCCATCCTGGCATCAGAACCTCTACTCTGGGGATCATGAAATTTACAATTTTTGGTAGAGGCATTCCTGCTTTACATGACTATGGATTTAGATTTCCTAACATATGTGCAGTTACAGAGATGTTGGTCAATTTTGGCAGTGTTTGTTCTGCTTTAAGACCCCATGGATGCAGAAGTCCTGAAATTTATGTCCCCCATGTCCAAAAAATGCTTCATACCAAATTTGAAAAGAATTGGAAGGGCAGTTACCAAGAAGAAATTGAAAATTTTCAATTGTTATTGCAAAACATACGACGACGGATATAGACCAATAGCAATAGGTTACCCAAGTGACTCAGGTGACCTAATAATATCATATCTTATTCTAATACACTTATTAGACAATACAATTAGTTATCCTATTCAGAATTCAGAAAAATTCCAGTTATGATTATCTACAACAGTAAATGTCTTTTCAGATCAATGAATAACAGACTTCTTTTTTGGGATGGCATAATTATTTCATGAATATTTTAATCAATGATACACTAGAAATGATCTTCTAGACATTTGCTCATTTTATAATCTACAGATGTACTCAAAATAAACAATGACAAAATGGAATGTATGGGGAGAAAGACTTGCAAAATGGAATTACAGCAATACAATGCAACTTAAAATGAGTGCAACTTGTCTAATTCAGATGCATTGCTTTCCATAGTTTGTCAATTATTTACATTCAAAAAAAAAAAAAAGAAGATAGACTGAAAGACATGCAAGAAAATATATAAATATAATTCTATTTACAGGGAGAATTTTTGAAGTCGATTTCTGACAATGATAAATTTCACAACTAATACATGTATTTTGTTTAAATCTGAAATACAGGACAAATACATCTTACCGACACTAGAAATGACTAGACCTACATGTATTCAAGTAGGCGATGAAATCTAGTATATATACCATGAAAACACTTATATATGTGCTATCAACCATAAACATAGTTTTTAACTCTTACGTAACCAGTTGCCCATTTACAAAACATACCATGACTAAAGATTAAAAACAAATTCATTTGCCCTTCATTGAAAAGGTCGTAGGTATTAGAGTAAGCATTATCCACTATGGATGTACTTCATGTGCTCTTTCAGAAAAATTACAGCATTTTTGAAGTTTGATCTTTGTCTTAAGAATGTGAAAAGGACCAAAGAACCTATTTTGTTTCATACCACTTGCCTATCCCTCATCTTTATTACCGGTACATCATACCATGTTTAAATATGAACACAAACTGCTTAGTCTTAAACAAAAATTAATACATCATGTTAATGCACTTTATACAATAAACAATAAAAAAAAAATCTTAAATAGTTCAAACACATTAAGAAGCACAAAAAGATACCTGTATAAAAGGATTGATAGTCCAGTTCTTTATTTTGATATACAATAAATTATAATTCGCATTTAAAAAGCCATGCTACATGACCAAAGTACTAGATAATAGAAACATATTAATTGCATATTGGACAATGCATTGGAGTAAAAATGTTTTTGTTCTCAAGACATATATTGAAGAGGACTTTAATGATACTGAATGAAAGTAGGGAAATAATATCAAAATATCACTCTTAAGTTTCTATTCTGATTTGTATTTCATTAATAAAAAATAATTGAACATAAAATTTCAATGAACCCTTTTCCTATGAGACTAGAAAATAACTTACACACAATTGAATTTGAAAATCATTCATCTTTCAAAGTATTTACATTTATATAGATATAAAATTTTCTGAGGTGTCATAAATAAACATAATAGATTAAAAGTGTATATATTACACCACACTTGGTTTTAATGTATAAACTCCTAAATAATATAATACATAGAAAAAGTTATTGTCTTCTCCCTGGTTAGCAGAGAATAGACAGAAAAATGATAAAATGTAATCAAATAATGGAACAGGCCCTTCCAGGATATAGCCATGCTGTGTGTGTAATTGCACTGTATGATTGATTTTTAATTTTGAGGGAGTAACATTGCAATAAGGAGGTAGACAGTTTGACATTCACATGGTTAACTACACATCAAACAAAGGAAGACAATCAGCATGTTAAAAAAAAAAGGAAATCGACAAAAGTTGTGCATTATAATTTCAATATCCTTAAAATCTATTTTCCTTCAGTCAAATATCAGTGGTTAGAGAAAACCAACATATTCAAAGATGCTTGATTAAAGAGTTGTCATTCTTATGTTTGTCCTCATTAGTCCCTGTGAAAATGAGTTGTGATTTCACAGTATATTAGTATAATCTGGTAAAATATTTATCAACAGGTTTCACTTAAATTTATAACGAAAGCCAGTCCATAAATTTGAAGGTGACACAAAAAAGTTCAAGAGATTGAAATTATGTACACTACATACATGTATAATACAACAGAGTAATGGAGAATTGGAATACAGGTTGTTATCAATTAAAAAACAAGATGTTGTACATGTGTATGCATAGTTATGCTACTTATCAATATATCAAAGTCATGAGAGATTAAATACATTTTAACAAGAGACAATACAACTATTGCATTGTTGTTGGGTTTTTTTCATAACACGTAACTCCAGTAAAAAAATATTTCTTTGCTTTACAAGAAACTGTTCAGTAATGCATGTCAACAACAAAGACAATCAACATCCTTAACATTTCCTGAAATGCCCTTTACAGTCAGCTTTGTACATATGATTTTTTTTATTATTATATAAGATTATTCTTTGTTCAATCCAGGTGAACTCCATACATTTTATATCAACATCTTTCTTAGCTACAGAAGGAACATATCAGGAAGTGTAACAGTACAGTCAAACTTGTCAGCCTTCTAACATATCACAGTTTGATAATGATTCTGAAGATGATAATACATATAATGTCAGAAATGTCAAATGTTCAAAAACGAAAAAAATAATAATAATAATGTCATTGTAAAAGCCACAAAGGCACAAACAAAACAGATTGTAATACATGTATATAAAATTAAGTAGCTCTCATCAACAAAAAGGACAGAACAACAAAACTATAAGTGTGTTTCTAGTATTGCACCACCAGAACTGCCAGATGTTTGTGATTCCTCCGAGTGTGTCTCTGTGATGACTGTTACTTTTGGATTTCCTGGATCCACCACCTGTTCTTCAATGGAAGTATACGAGTCTGTGGAACTTCTAGATAGTCGATAATCCCTCACTTCATTTTGATACACAGTCTTTCCATTTCCACCGTTTCCAATTCCATTTGTCAAACTAGAGATGCCATCCATATCAGGACTATCACGGCAAGTGTCTGCACTGAGTTGTCGATGCACATAATATTTTTTAGATCTTTGATCTTTGCTTCCGGATTTAAGTGGGTCTTCACTGTTAAGTTCACACTGTAATCGATGAACCAAAGATTCTGGTAGCACACTAGCACTTTTGGATTTCGGAAAATGAAGGGAATATCTTTTATTATTCAAGGAAAAATTTCGCTGACAGTTAGATCCATGCAAAGACTCTTGATGAAATTGTTCTGCTGCCTTTCTTAATAAAACTGGGGAGGAGGGGAGAGACTGTGTCTGCTGGATTTGCCTGTGTTTTCTCTTGGTAAGTGTTCCATCTGGAGTCATAACTGGGGTACAAGGAGGGGTGTGGGGGATAGAAGGGGAAGGAAGTTCATAACTATAGGAATCCTTGCCATTCCTGGAATATCCCAGGATCTTGCCACCATAGGACTCATAAGCAGCAAAGGGATTGCCCCCAACTGGAGAGTAGAAGGGATCATCTTTACTCATCACCTCCCCTACAACTTGTGGGGTCATGGGGGAAATGTCATCCGGTGATGTTGCCAAGATGTTGTCAGCAGACAATGACCTCTTGTGACCATGGCGTCCTGAATCTACAAATCATTTTGTTAAATATCACTATAAGATTAATATCTTTTTGACATAAACAATTTACAGATTTCAAAATGCCAATAGAGGTAACTTTGGTTGTATACATTTCATGGAAAAATAATAATTTGTAAATATTGAAACCTTTTCTTTTCCTCATCTTTTTATCCTCATGATCCTCCTCCAATAGTTTCTTAATTTTTTCCAATGATGTCACTATGTCCGAAAATGTGGGCCTCTTCGTAGGCTCAATCTATATAATCAAGAATTACATAACTTATAGTTGTTTTTAAAATTCATTCAGACATTAATATTTTTATCTCTAGCACCAGATTGTGATTTTGAAAAAAATAATTACTGATTTTTAAGAATATCACAGCCAGTAAGATTTTTCAATGTTTCCATCATATTTAATTTTGAAACTTTTCTTCAATTCAGAAATATTTATGATTTACTCCTTTCTATGCCAAAGTGCAAAATAACACTTGTCCATCTGACTTTATCATGCATCTACCAATAGGTCTTGGGCTATTTACACTTCATAAACCATAATGCTGCTTTATGAACTTTTCAAAACCAGTTCATATTGCATAAATTTTTCTTCTTTTTCAAAATGACTTAATTTTCAATTAAAAAATCTTATGTCATTCAACTTATGTAAGTTTTGATTTGAAAATCTGCTGATGTCATTCAAATAATTCAATTTTCTATTCCAAAATTTCTGATGCAGTTTAAATTGACAAAAAAATCTTTCTACAAAGCAGAGTTACATCACTTGTAGCAATACATTGTGTGTATTGTGATTAGCTGCTGTTCTCTGGGATTTTATTTTTTGATAGACCAGAAAGCTACACATCCATCCCTAGTAAAACCCTTCAATTTGTAGCCATCTTTTCCTGCAAATTATTCATTTGTTATACAAGTATCTCCATTTTATTTACATCACTGCCTTAAGATTTTCATATAAAAAATTCCTAACATAATGCACCAATACATTTGTGCTAGACATGCTTTCAAACAATTATTAAAGCCATATTTTTACTATGGATGGATCTAAACCTTTCTCGACTATCCTATTTGTTTTCCCCAAGATTGCGACAGTTCTACAGCAATATTCTGACATATTGTAAACAAACTATTTGTTGAAAAACTGAATTGATGAAACTAGTTTTAAAAATTGTGTGTTATTAAAATTGTTACGACTAAAATTTAATTTTTCATTATTATAATTATTAAATTGTAATTCTCTCTCTCTCTCTCTCTCTCTATATATATATATATATATACACACACATGTAATATCTGAGTATATGTGCATGTGCATCTCAACGGCTGATATTTTTTAACACAAAAAATTGTACAGCATAAAGGTGCATGTGGGGAAATGACAGCTTCCTGTTTTTATACACTGAAATAAAGCCTAATAAAACTGTTTACATTTACCCTGACCAATCCTACATTTTATGTGCCAACCCTTATAATTTTCTCAACATTAAATCTGGAAGTCAAATATTGGTAAATATTCCCTTGATTGTTCTTTTTCTGCGTGCATCACAGGCACTGGAAGTTATAAATGTACCTGATAAAAAAAAAGATTTTTTTTATCATGTACATACTTTAGTTTACATAGAAGTATAAGTGCACAGTCTTTTGACCACCATGTGATAACTCAGTACAATGGAAAAAAAGATTTTTGTATCACCTATATGGCAAGCAAAGATGAATTTCACACAAGGAAAACTACAATTCTATATATCAGCATCAAATCCATAAAAATAATATGTTTAAAAAATAAATGGGTTTTTTTTTTCCAAGCCTATATAATTTTTTTGGCATGTAACAATAAAACAAATATATCTGCCCAAGAAGCACACCATATCCAGGTTAAAGACATTGTATAGAGTTTTAAAGTAGCAGAGGTTTCCCTTACCTGACAACAGGTAAAGGCCAGCCTGAGAAAGTCTAGGGGACAGTACTCCACTTTCCCACAGAATGCAATGTAGTCTACACCAAAACTCTAAAAATATTCAAAAATAATTAAAGCTATGATTAAACTGCACAATAATTCCAATGTCATTATTATTATTGTATTCATTTATAAAGTGCAAAAATTACATATAGTTTCTACACGCTGTACAGAAAATCATTGTGATTTGTTGTGTATCAGAATATTTACTGCTGTTCTAGGCATGTAGTCTGGGTCTGCATCAATTCTGGCTGTTATCTCACACATAATTATTCCAAATGAAAACACATCAGCCTGAAAATACAAATGTATACTCCAAATAAATATATGTTTCTTGTTCTAATTTCTAACAAATTCATTTTTGAGCAAATGAGTGTTTCACTACTATATAAATCCACCAAGACTTAGTTAGATTCATTTCACACATCAAGTCATGAATGTACTCAAATATCTCCTGCTATGTTTAATTATTTGTTCTGCTTTCCAATCATCAGACATATCTTCTGTAAGCATTTCATAAAAACCTACTCACTATCGGCATGATACACTGTGTTGTTTAACAGACAGACAGGCTAAATCAAAACAGTCACCTCTCTGTAATTTATGGTTGTTAATCCATAACCACCACATTCTTATTTCTGATTAATGCTAATGTAAATCATTATATCTTTTATTTCAAATTAAAGGTTTTAACAAATGGAAATAATTCACTTAAATATTTTTCAAAAGTACTTATCATCTCTAAAATGATCACTTAACTTTAAGCTATTAGTTTAACACTGAAGCATAATTTCTGCAAATTTCTCTATTAAAGCAAAGTCTAATCATAAAGAAATCTTTCAGTAAAAAGTAACATGCAGACATTATTTGTGGAGAGAAAAACAATTAACACAGAAATGCGACATCCACCATAAAAAATAGGTAAATGTATTTTCTCCACAGCAATGTTTTGTCAACGGCAGACAATGCACACAAAAAATAAAAGTACAAAAAGTTTCTCAATACTTAACTCAATATTTCAACAGAAAATGGATCATTATAAACTATATATTTACTTGTTTCATGGCAAGAAATAACCTTTGTCACAGATTATAAATTAGCACAACAACTAGAGCTAGGACAGAACATTAAACAAGAATCTTTTGCATAAAATTTTCCCCCCAGTAATTTTTGTCCAGATGTAATAAAAAATGATTTCATCCCGTTTGAAACTTGCCCAATGACTTTTGCTACTGAAGAGTACTTATGACATGGACAAAAATTTCATTCTATACAGAACTTTGTTTCTTTTCACAAAATTAAGGCCTGGACCTTTTCTATCTAACTAGATGCTTGAAGATGCTCAGATACTCAAAACCTCGGTTCAGAAACATGACACCTTCACTGATCGTACTTAATTTTATACCACATACAAGCTATCTGATGTGACTTAAATGTTTGTGAAATCAACATTATTTTTATCCAGAGATGATACTGATATACACCCGATACAGTACAACAGTGCAAATTCCTTACCTGTGGTCCATACCAGAGACCATTCAGGGCTTCTGGAGCCATCCAATATGGAGACCCTACAATGGGCAGCTTTGTCCTCTTGTCTCTAAACACAGAACAATATTTTATTAGGGTATTGAAAAATTGCATTTAAAAATTAAACATAGCACAGAATGTACTCATGGGAATAACTTTTTCAAACATTCAAAGAAAAACAATTAATTACTGTATATATCAAAGTAATTCCAATGTTTTTAAAATTTGATAACGATTTATTTTCACTAATTTGCACACGCTCTGGAGTATTATGGAGTATGTTTTAACCTGCAACCCCTCTAATCAGCAATGAACAGGTCCATGTAGTGCCTAGCATGCTTCATTGTTTAATGACTAAAGGAGCCCTGTGGCTCATAGGTACACTGTACAATACAGGCAAATGGCAGGGGGTTCAGAATTATTACAATATGCAATGCTTGTTTACAAATATAACAGTAAAAAGTCCTGTAAATATGAAAAAGTGAAGATAACCCACTGTAATGAATATCATGCATATCTTTTTCCTATAATTTTGTAAAATGAACATAACGCATGCAGTGTGTTACAGCAACAATTTGAATGAAATGATTGATTAAAAATTGGTAGCTTAGCAGGTATATTGGTGACTACGTGTGCCATGTAACTATTGCAGAAGAGTTAACATTTTGGACTTGTTTTTACCATGTTGAAAATTTCTTGTGACTTGTTTACGACAAAATCTAGCTAAAAAATGAAATTCAGTTGAGTTTTGTGCATTGTTTCATATATCTAAAGAATGTATGACTTTCTGAATCAGTATGATAAACAAGTAGTGCATATTCTTAAGGGTAAAATTGAAAATTTTCACCTCAAGAAAACATTTTCAACCTAGGCAAAAAGCCTCAACTACATGCACTATTCAAATAGCATTATAGCGAGCCAGCGCAGAGCGGTGGCTCATATGGCAAACTCTAATGACTAAAGTGCGCGAAATAATCAGAGCTAAATCTAAACTTTTAACCAAAAAAAATTTTGACGCCAATCATTAAATATGGCAGAGATCTCACAAAGTCACATCTGGACTATGATTGTGAGCTTAAGTGGATTATCATCCTAATCTTGTGGTCTCCTAGTTTGAAAATTCAGTGCACCATTAGGTGTTATGTTTAAGAAAGGCATGGCTAGATGATGTCTACGTTTGGTGCGCGTCATAATAAGACTGACAGTGGCGGATCTAAATACTTGTATAAGTCCTGTTATCAGGACAATATACGTAATTATCATATACTTTCAATTTCATCTCCTCTTTTTTCTTTAAAAGCTTGCGGGCATATATCACACCATATATGCCCGGAAACATTCCGGCCCGCAAACATTACATCACAATCAATACACAAGCAAATTACTACACTGTTATTTTTCAAATTTTTCGTGTTTTTCATCTTTTACTCAGTTAAACCAATAAAGAAATTGATAAAAATAAATCATTGTTAGTTTCTAAATGAAATTGAAAGTATATAATAAAAAGGTTATAGACTTTGTATGGGAAAATATGTCGACCTCATTTTTTGTCGCGGACGGACCTCGCAAGCTCGATCCGTGTAAATGCCAAAAAACTCAGTCGTCATATTTTCCCATACAAAGTCTATAACCTATAAACATTAAGCATACGTAATATGGCATCGAACACAATTTGTATATAATTAACTGCAAACCACAAATCTGATTAAAATAATAAAGTCTCAAAAGAATTTGATTATGCTAACAAGAAAAAGAGACTAACTTGTTTTAAAAACTATGTGAGGTGCACAGTGAATTAAAGCTATACATGTATATTAAAAAAATAAAAAAAATAAAAATGTTATTTGGCCTGATCGAAAACATTTTAAAAAAAAAATCTTCTGCATCTAAAAATAAGAACTGCTTAAATCTATTTCCTTGGCACGTCCGGTAATGCAAACCATGATGACTACCCCCCCCCCTCCCATGATAGCCAACCATGCCACTTGCTATTAACGACTGAAAAATCATTAATTAATTCTAGTTTTGTGAATAAATCTCAATATATCCTACAACAATGGACAGGGGCTCAACAATGTTGCAATTTATTCAATAATTATATGTGAATGCTGGAATATTTCAACATTGTGTTACAACTAGGATTATGTACAATATTATAGATATTGTTCTAATTTTCTCTTCTGAAACATGCCATTGCTACAAGGGGATTGTTATATGAATTTCATTTTTTAAAATTAGATAGGTACGCATTGGGTGGGGGTGGAGGATCTGTGCATGTTTGTGTAATAGTGTTGAATTTATTGATTTATTTAAAATTATCATTAATATATAATTTGAACATATTTTATTGTATAAGTGCATATTATACAAACGGTTTGAGCACAAGTTCTTTCAACTTACAGGGTTCTCACCTTATTATCATTATATTGAAATGCGTTTTATGTTCAAAGGCAGTGCTGTTCACACAGTTTTACAAACTTGAAAGATTTGCAACAAGACTTGGGCATTTTTATCACATAATTAGTTCCTTGGAGAGATTGAGAGTATAGAAATTAAACAAGAGGCCCATAGGCCACATCGCTCACCTAAGTCACCTTGGCCCATATCTGAAGACTTTCCATATATATTTCCATGTAAAACCTTAGTCCCTATTATGGCCCAAACTACCCTTTGCAAACTTGAATCTACACTATGTTAGAAAGCTTTCATGTAAATGTCAACTTCTTTGGCCCAATGGTTCTTGAGAAGAAGATTTTTAAAGCATTTTCCTATATTTGTATGTAAAACTTTGACACCCCTCCCCCCACTTGTGGCCCCATTCTACCCCCCGGGGGCCATGATTTGAACAAACTTGAATCTGCACTATGTCAAAAAGTTTTCTTGTAAATATCAGCTTTTCTGACTCAGTGGTTATTGAGAAAAAGATTTTAACTATATATTTGTATGTAAAACTTTGATCCCCCTTGTGGCCCCATCCTATCCCTGGAGGCCATGATTTGAACAAACTTGAATCTGCACTATGTCAGAAAGTTTTCATGTAAAAATCAGCTTTTCTGGCTCAGTGGTTCTTGAGAAGAAGATTTTTCCTATATATTTGTATGTAAAACTTTGATCCCCCTTGTGGCCCCATCCTACCCCTGGGGGCCATGATTTGAACAAACTTGAATCTGCACTATGTCAGAAAGTTTTCATGTAAAAATCAGCTTTTCTGGCTCAGTGGTTCTTGAGAAAAAGATTTTTCCTATATATTTGTATGTAAAACTTTGATCCCTATTGTGGCCCCATCCAACCCCCAGAGCCCATGATTTGAACAAACTTGAATCTGCATTATGTCAGGAAGCTTTCATGTAAATCTCAGCTTTTCTGGCTCCGTGGTTCTTGAGAAGAAGATTTTTAAAGTTTTTCCCTATATACTTGTATGTAAAACTTTGATCCCCCCTTGTGGCCCCATCCTACCCCCGGGGGCCATGATTTGAACAAACTTGAATCTGCACTATGTCAGAAAGTTTTCATGTAAAAATCAGCTTTTCTGGCTCAGTGGTTCTTGAGAAGAAGATTTTTCCTATATATTTGTATGTAAAACTTTGATCCCCTATTGTGGCCCCATCCAACCCCAGGGGCCCATGATTTGAACAAACTTGAATCTGCATTATGTCAGGAAGCTTTCAGGTAAATCTCAGCTTTTCTGGCTTAGTGGTTCTTGAGAAGAAGATTTTTAAATGACCCCACCCTATTTTTGCATTTTTGTGATTATCTCCCCTTTGAAAGGGACATGGCCCTTCATTTGAACAAACTTGAAAGCCCTTCACCCAAGGATGCTTTTGGCCATGTTTGGTTGAAATTGGCCCAGTGGTTCATGAGAAGAAGATGAAAATGTGAAAAGTTCACAGACAGACGGACGCCGGACAAAATGTGATCAGAAAAGCTCACTTGAGCCTTCGGCTCAGGTGAGCTAAAAAGTAGAGGCAGTCGATAGCATACAGTTCGGAACAAGTCACGCGTCAAAGGTTAAGCAAGTGACAGTCAAGGCAACAGAAATAAAATGTATATAGTATAAAAATATTTCAATTACTTTCATGTATAATATGTTTTAATGATTTAATGTAAAACCCTGGGAGAAAACTAAAATGGACTGTTTTTGCTGCCAATTTCAATTATGTACCGAGTATTTGGCAAATAGATATTGTTTGAATTGAACCTGATCAAAGCATGGACACTACAAAATGGGTACAAACATGTAGCTGTGCTCACTCAAGCGGTAGCACAGTTAACATATTACTTTCATGTAATTTAGTTGAATCTGATTGGTTTAGAAACATTTGGAAAAACATATTGTTACCCTCTGAGAACAGAAACCATGCCCTCTGGAATGATAATAGCCAGCAACAGGAAACAATACTTGACAACGGGTGATATTAAGTTTGCGGCCATCAAATCAACATTAAAAGTTGCAAATAACAAACGAGAAGATAGATATTTCCATTCTAATGCAATTTCGCATTTCGTTTGATGTTTACTTATGTTTTTGCACCATTCTATTATGATGTTACAATTTAAAGCTTTCTATTTAGCTAATGTTCGTTTAACAGCCTTAAACTTCAGTGTTTTGCTTTGTTTAGCATATTCGTCTAATGTATAACATTCAGTATAATAAAAGAAATAAAGCATGTAGTTGATGGTAACATTGAAAATTTCACCCCAAGAATCATTTATACATTACCCTTGCTTGCATGTAATAGTTATTATTATAGTAAGTGTTATAAACTATTGCAAACTTTAAACACTTGAAATGTACGTGCATGAATTTTGTGCAGACGTTTTTTGTAACATAACCTGTTATCCAGTTATTTTGATTGTTGCTATGTTCTATCATGTTGGAGGGCATGGTTTTATCATTCAGAGGGTGAGAGTATTTTTATCAAATGTTTCTCAACCAATCAAAGACTGAGTCAATTAATTTACATGAAAGTACAATATTACAAAATATCACATGTTACAAAAGTTTATAAGAAGTGTATCATGAATGGTGATGCTGGCTTACAAAGGATCTGGAATTTTTGCTGCCAGCCCAAAATCTGACACTACAGCAGTGTACACAACCCCCTCCACTCGTAGCAGTATGTTCTGGAAAAGAAAAAACACAACAAATAATGAAGTAATTAAAAAATTCAAATAGCATCATTATCAATACTGTGACAATTTTTTTTTTTATAGAAAACAGACTTAACTTGTGTATCACCTCTATTCATATTTCTGTGCAATCATGAATTTAGAATTAGACACACAGATTAAACAAAGCAGACAGATATGTGCACTGCTTAGGAAAAGCCCTCTTCAGTTCACATCCTGGTATAAATAATAATGCTTTCTCATAGATTACTGAATAAAGAAAATGTGTTGGAAAATACAACCTCTATACAAATCAAAGGCTTCTAACTCGATCACGAAAAGTCTAAAACTTACAAGTATTTCCCACTTCCCTCTCAGATAACTGAATAAAGAAAATGTGTCAATAAATACAACCTCCATTCACCACAAAGGCTTTTAAACCAAATAGTCTAAAAACAGATTACTGAATAGAGAAAATGTGTCAGTAAATACAACCTCCATTCACCACAAAGGCTTCTAACCCAAATAGTCTAAAAACAGATTACTGAATAAAGAAAATGTGTTGGTAAATACACCTTTTATTCATCGCAAAGGCTTCTAACCCAAAAAGTCTAAAAACAGATTACTGAATAGAGAAAATGTGTCAGTAAATACAACCTCCATTCACCACAAAGGCTTCTCACCCGAAAAGTCTAAAAACAGATTACTGAATAAAGAAAATGTGTTGGTAAATACAACCTCCACACACATCAAAGGCTTTTAACCCAAAAAGTCTAAAACTTAAACAACAACCACATATTTCCCACTTCCCTCTAAGAAGACATAAACTGATACGGTCTTCCTTCTATGCATAAAATACATGCTCTTTATTTCTAAATTGGAATGGACATATTGCTTCTTAACCTCAAAATATTTCCTAAGTGTGTAATTGGAAATTTGTGAGCAGAAAACAAACACAACATGAGGAAATAATCATCTACAATTTACAACAATGTAACCTGAAGGGCTACTCGCGTACCCAAAGCCTTTAATGCTTGGATAATGATTTTTCAAGCAACCATTTTACTCTTTAAGTTGACAACTTTTAAGTTCAGCAGATTGAAAGCTGAATATAGAACGTAACCACAGGTTAGAGCACTAGATACTCTCATCAGTAAATTGGGGACGAGAAAAATTAAAGTTAGTAAAACTACGATAATAATTGCTAATTATAATTGTGAACTATATAAATAGAGCCATGATCACTTTCTATATGAATAACCTGCTTTACTTGATTGTATGGAACTTGAATGGCTGCTTACCTTTGACGTAAGATCCCTATGAAATATTCCTCTGCAATGTAAGTACTTCATTCCTCTGGCGATATCAGATGACAGATTTATCCGCAAAGTCCATGGCATCTCAACCTTCTCATCAGTAATCAGTCGGTCTAAGCTTCCTCCATTCATAAACTATTAATCATTATAAGTCAGACTCAGTAAATGTACAATGCTACTATATCAGGCTTAAAATTTTATTTGCTCTCATCTAAGTAAAATAAATCTGAAAAAGTTGTCTTTTATCATAATTATTTTTTGCTGTGGAATTTTGCAGATATGCATGTTATTGTCTCCTTGGTTTCTACAGCCATTTAAAGCAACAACTATTAATTATTGCAACTTCTTTCAAGGAAAAAGGATTTTGTACAGCTATCTTCCCAGATTTTTAATACAGAGACTGGGGAGGGCAAATAACTTGCTAATTTGATGAACTCTGCAAAAGATGAGGGTTTTCCCCCAGCTGATAATGAAATTTACTAACTATTATAGTGCCCCTCAACAAATTGGGATGAAATAAGATGGACAAAAGCAATTCATAGAAGAATCATGTAAAGTTAAAAATTGAAAAAAAAAACCTCTGAAATGAAACAATTATTGTCATGGAAAAACAATGATAATTTGAAAACTAAAATTTGCCTCTCCCTAAAGCATTTTCACATAATGAGAACTCTAATTCAGCATAATTTGATCTGTCATCATCTTACACAGGAGAGATATCCAGAAAGATTTTTTTATCAACAAAATGCAATTGTGCATTCTCATTTATTTATAAATATATTTATTATATTTGATTTTTTGTGCAACCTTAAACAACAGTTATTTTAAAATCATTTTTTTTTTATTACAATGCTGTTGTTCCTTCAAGAAATGCTTCAACCATGTGTAAATGTACATGTATATAACATAGAAAATACATTAACCAGACGCATGTACACTGAAAAGTAACAAATATGATGATTTAGAATATTTCTAGGTATTAAGAAAACTTACTTCAGTCAGAGCATGTAGCTGTCCCTCGTGTACACACACTCCTAGAAATCTAAAAGAGAAATTGTTTACCATTTCAATATTGAAAATTGCATTGGCTAAATATTCAGTCAAATCTAAACCATGCCAGTCGTCATAGGCTCATAGCTAAAAATGCATTTCTAATGTTAAAGAATCCACATTAGGATGACCTAAGGCAAAGGTCATGTCATAGGTGTTGATTCAGCAATATGACGTTCACCTCAAGGTCAAATTAACAGAATTAGTATGCATTTATATATGATAATTCAACTTTTACCAGTGCTGATAGAGTTGACAAACATCTCCAAAGATGCAATGAAACTGCGCTATGTGGCACTCAATTGTATAGACATTTATGCCATTTGAAAATGTTTGCATAAGAAATCGTATATAGCAAGGCCTTTTTTCAAATTGGACCCTGTTTCTGCATTAAAAATCTGAATCTTACTGGCAACATTTTTTGACAATGAATAAAATCACATCTCCTCTAACTGTTATTTACTTCTCCAGTGTAACGGTTAGAGAAGATCTGATTTTAATTAGATTGAAAGCAACTTTGAACCTTTTTAATTTTTACCCTTTAATAACTAAATTCACTACAATATGGCTATTTTAATACACTCCATAATGAAGTAACGGAATGGCCATGAACACCATAATAACCATACATTGGACTTCACCACTTTCATTATCCTTTGTAAATTGCCAATGATCTGCCATGATTTTATCAGCAAATGACATTCAATTTAGATAAAATAAGTTCTATACCCTACTTCTTAAGAGGTGATTAAAGTACTAGCATTTTAGCAAGTAAAACCCATGAACAAGTGACCTCATACGGCTATTAGGCTGTCAACAGGTAAACTTCTCTCCATTACATTTTGTTGTTCTGGACCAATGCATTTTAAGTAGGATGTAAAAGGAACATAAATAAAAAAGATCTAACACTTTACTCTCTTTGTATGTACATATTTTAAACAGGTGTCAAAAAACTTTTAATTTTCATTCACTTTCAGTTCTCCAACATGAACTATAATACTATATATATATCAAAATATGCCAGCCTTTATGATAATACAAAATATTATCTGAATACAATTTTTTTTCTTCTAAAAACAGACTCAAAGTTTAACACAAATACATATGCTTGTATTCATATACGAGTGTTGATGTCCGAATAAGACATTTACAGCATCCTGTTAAGACTAGAGCTGTTGTGTATTTAACTCAAGATGAATATATCTAGGTTAAGTGTAAAACTGCATCAACAAATCCACTTAATAACTTGACATGAATTAGTTTTAGCAAGAAGAATTTTATTATTAACAAGATTCAAGTGTGCTCTACTGTGAATAAAACCACGACTTCCATTTATCAAATTTTCACACAACCAGAGAAAACCGGCTCCCTCAGCAGACATTGGGAATTGTAATCATAATTCACACTTTTATATTTTTTTCCCTTCTCAATTTACTGAAAAATTACTTAATGAAAATATGTATTTTCATCATGCTCTGCAAAAGTTTATAATTCTAGGATGCACATCTGGTTTTCCTGCGTTATATCACTTAATAATAGATAAAGCATCACAAACACAAAAACATCAACATCTCCATCATTTGATGTCGACATTTGTTAAGTCATCGCTTGTTGTTTGTTGTTTGACCTTGACATGATGGGTGCCCGCTTCCCCCTGCTAACAGCAAGGCGCTTTACTGTACGATCAATGCACCAAGATCATCCACCCTTTCCTCCAAACATTAAATAGCTGGAGCTGATGACTCTTTAACAACAGAAAAAGCTGATCTGGCAACTGTGCCGAAAGTTGTTGCAAAATAAAATAAAAACCAAATTGTGGCAATTCTAGACAGTTCTGGGCACTACAGATAAGAATACTAGATGCAAAAACAATATCTGTTTAGTAATTGGCAGTTTCTGAAAACAAGCTTGGTACACCTTTAACAAATTACTGACACTGGTTAAAGTACCTCAGGAAACAAATGTTTACTTGACTGATTAGTAAATGAATTACCACTTTGGGATGGATATATTTACTGTTCAGTTAAGGTAGTACTCTACATCGTCATAATGGCTGACTTCCTTTAAAAACATGGATGAAAAAATCGATATCAGCAGTATTGGACTTTTCCTTTTCCATTTAAATACCTAGCCGAGTAGCTCAGTAGATTAAAATACCGACTGCTGAACTGTAGGTCGCAGGTTCGAGTCCAGCAGGGGTTTTAAATTTTTTTAGATTACCTTGTACTAAAACTGTATTTTTTGACAAAATAAAGTAAATTTGAAAATTTTCAAATTCAAAATATTGTTGTACATATTCTCCACTTTTAATCTACATCAAATTTCTCTGGTGTAGCGTACCTCCTTAAGTACTTTTCTTTGAATTGTCAACCACAAAATAAACCACATCTACATAGTTATTGTATAGTGAAATTTACACATTGAAAAGTATGTACCTTTCCAACATGTATATATAATTATCAATAATTTATCAAATTACTATGTAAATTGCCAGTTATTTTATGACAAAAACATATCAAAAACTTATCTTTAGTTCCTATAACAATTTTGGATACAGAGAGAACAGAAAGAAAATTTTACACTTCATATATTTACGATAAAAAAAAAAAAACAACTCTGAATAAAACCTACAACTCTTGTGTGTTACACTGTACTTTTACTTGTATCTCAGGGCACACAAGAAAAAAATATGTAGGACTCCAAAGTGAGATAGGACTCCAAAGTGTGATGGTCTGTGCCAAACCCGATGGTGTGACACACCAAAGTGCAATTGTCCATACTTATGCATCAAAGTGCTATAGTGTGACACACCAAAGTGCAATGGTTTGACACACCTTAGTGCGATGGTGTGAGATGAATTCCCAAAAGTGTGATGGAGTGATACGCCAAAGTCCGTTGATTTACAAAATTTAATGGACACAATGTGTACAGACTTCACCAACCGTTGATGTTTCACCAAAAGAATGTTTTGCATTATAACACCCCCCCCCCCACCCCCCCGAAATTTATTACATGTACATCACAAGTAATAAATGATCTGATTAAAGTATGTTTGGGGGAAGTAGATATTTCAACAAAAAATGTACTTTGCAGTTCTCACAATCCTCAACAGTGTAAACCTTGCCCTTGCTATTGTCGATGTCATTAATCACTCATGCCATCCTTCAATATCCCTAAGACGCTGGTGTCAGCAGAGAGAATCTTTGCTGGGCCAAACTGTTGTTGCAACTCTTCAGTTTGAAAGACATTACAAATGACGACATAATAACATGACGTCAAAAATGTTACTCTACCCCCACACCATCAGATTTTGAGTGTCAGACCATTGCACTTTGGTGTGGTGCACTTACAAATGACGGACCATCGCACTTTGGTGTGGTGCACCTACAAATGACGGACCATCGCACTTTGGTGTGGTGCACCTACAAATGACGGACCATCGCACTTTGGCGAGCCAGACCATCTCACTTAGGTATAGTGTGCCTATAGGAGAGGGACCATCCTACTTTGGCATAACCATTGCACTTTGGCGTCCGTAACGTTAACAAACCATCTCACTTTGGCGCAGACCTTCGCACTTTGGAGCGACCATCGCACTTTGGCGCAGATCTTTGCACTTTGGAGCAACCATCACACTTTAAATAGAGTCTTACAAATATATCACAATACATGACAATTTTATCTGGGAAATATTTGAATATATCATGATATATGCCTATATCATTATTACTTGTCTAGAATTGAATGTGTTTCTTCATTAACTCACATAAATACAGACTTCACAGATCTTTGAGTATACTGAAATTTGCAATTGTTTACAAAATTAAGCTATAGGTGGACAGTTGCTTTTCATTATTTCAGTATTTTGTTCAAAGCTCTGTGTGTCTTATAATTTCAGACCCAGGATTCTTCTGGTCATGCAGGTACAACTCTTAGGTTGAGCATCGTCAATGAGTGTAGATCAAAATTGCCCATCTATATGCCAATAATGGGAATAACCATTGTAGAATGCTTATAATACATATTAGATTGGACACCAGAATCCCCCGTGACAGACTTGACACTACAGTTTACACCGATTTAACAAGGTAATTAAGTGGGTAATACTTCAGTGATTTTTCTACATTTTTTACAAGGGTCCTGTGGCTTTCCAATTGGGAAAAATTGTCGACATTTCAGTCAAATTGGGTAAAATCAATTTTATCGTAAATAAGTTTTAAAATCATATCATAACATTATATCTTTATTTTACACATCTGATTTTCTTAATTCTTCTAAAATTTTCAACTATTCTATCCAAATCATCATTCTCATAACTCTTTGTTAAGTCGTATATATAATTCACATCAAATGTTTATTGTTTTGAAATACATTTTTCTTTCATAAATTTTATTATTGGGAATAATGCAAGCTAAATTGGGAAAAAATTGACAATTTTTAGGAGGGGAAAGGGACGAAATTCGGACCAAAAATGGGCCTTAAAAATCATTGTACTTATCACAGTTTGTTTCAAAATTCACTCAAACTCATGTACAAAATACAACTTAAATTTAGCTCAAACCTTGTAATACAAAAACTGCAATATTTATACAAGAAAAAAATTAATGATGAAAATATACTCTAGAATGACCACAGAAAATATCTACCATTTAAAATCAATTATCAAGCCCTTAGGTATACATAACTGGTCGTGTGCAATATCAAAATAGACAGTGACTGCTCCTTTTAATACCAAACACTTGGCATTTAGAAGTGAGAGTTGCAGATCTTTAAGATGAGACCTTAAAATTGATAAATCATGCTAGTCTTGGGCATAGTGCATAGGTGACAGGTCTTATGAAAACTTCACCTACAAGCTGGCTATGTCTGTTAGCATACTTGATTCTAACGATCCGGCGCATCCAGGTTAATCGACGATGACCGGCGACACACTTGATTGTGAGCCAGAATTGCACACGCATCCCGCAGGGTAAGCCGATTGAGCAAAATTTTGATAGGCGAAGGCGGCTTCAAGCTGGCATCCTTGGAGACAGTTAGTATCGAGAGTTGCTTATTCTAAGACAAAATGTTTTTAATTTTCACACTGGTGAAATAAACATGATTTGTAAATATGTTGGTCATTTCTATGCCGAATAATGTTTAGACAAAAGAAGGTCAACATTTTCATTACTGTACTGCAGCAGGGTCACTTGATTCTTAGCACGTCGCCGGGTATACCTGACTTAGCTTGATTCTTAGCGCGTCGCCGGGTATACCTGACTTGATTCGGCCGGATTTTTTCAGAATCAAGTATGCTATCTATTATATCCGTGTGAAAAATTCTCAATAGGATATATTTACATTACCAATTTTTTGCCTTTCATATCTTTACCAATTGTAATGACAGCCATTTCCTCATGAATGTGATGCAGTTGTGAACAATGCACGTATGAATCTTGATATAGTATGTCTATTTTAACAGCTGGGAATTCAGACAGAAATGAAAGCAAAATAAAAATTGAATTTCATTTTTGAAAACGCATGAGAGTATGAATTGCAACGCTTCAAGCCGGCACACTTTTAATGAAGCGCTAACATACTTCATGTAGTGTGCCGGTGTGAAGTGCCACATTTCATACCCTCATGCATTTTCAAAAAAGTAAAACAAACAAGCAAGAGATGTTTTGTAAAACATATATGCTCCCCCATGGTGCAAAATTGAAAAAGGGTTATACACATGCATCATTTAACTGATAGTAGTATCACCAATTCAAAATATTGAGCAGACAATATCTTCCTATGTCAAGAGTGGATTGACCATGTGACCTAAAAATCAAAAGGGGTCATCTACCCCTTATACTGTACAAGTGTACCAAGTTTGGTGTCAATCAAGCAAATAATTCTTAAAATATAGGAGACAATATATTCCTATGTCCAGTTTGATGCTTGACCTTTGACCAAGTTACCTCAAAATCAATAGAGGTCATCTTCTCCTAAAGATGTACCAGTGTACTAATTTTGATGTCTGTCAAGCAAAGGGTTCTCTAGACATTGAGTGGTTAGTATATTCCTATGTCCAGTTTGACCCTTGACCTTTGACTACAAGAAAACTTTGGATAGTCTGACCATACATATTTTTTGCCTTTTGGACATATGTATTTATACAAATCACATCTTTCATAATTAAATCATTTCATGCCAATTTGATAAACTCTTTTAAGGTGTAGTGAGTCACCTTAAAGTATTGCATATTTATATACCATATTATGTATCAATGTATTGTATCAATCACCTCTATATTGTAATGCACTGATATATCCTTACAACCTTACTTCTTACTAAACACTTGATAATGTAGACCACCTTCATATAACAATTAACAACAACACCACTGCAACTCTGTCTTTGATATGTCTCAGGGAAATATGAACAATTACGGTATCTACCTGACCTACCCTAAACCCAGATCTATCAAAATGGCCTACTGTCAGGTGTCAACATGTTTTAATTCCAAACAGCATGTTTTGCTCACACCCATTTTGAATTTCCTGAACACTACATGACAATAAGGATGTGAAATACGAATCTTGAACTCTCGCATGTGTTGAAATGTGTTCTGAAAAATGTGGGAGCTTCCTTATGGAGGAAAAGTACACTTTAACCCTAGACACCACACAAATAGCATACCAGGTTCTAGACATATATACAAATTTACACTTATGAATAAGTTTAGTTTGGGTGTAATTGTAATTTATTTATTTCCAATTTTGAGTCTAGAGGGCTTACAAAGATTACAAAGTTCACATACATAAATCATAAACATGATAAGAGTGATTATCCAAAAGATAGATTAATAGATAACACGTGATTATTAATTGTACATGAAGCTAAAATTGGGTGGGGGTTTTTTTTGTAGACGTTCAATATTGAGATTTAAACTATGATGCATGTACGAACAATCATGTCAGCTCACTTAAGAAATAATCATTTTAAAATACAGAATTCAGTTACAAATGCTTATGAATGTACCAGTATGTCATTGAGGTAAAAAGTAGATCATGGATGTTTTTGTTTACAAATTCCTCAGCAGAATGTCCTAAACCACATGAACCAGGTGCAATTATTGATGTGATAAGGGGGAAGTTACCAATCATAAGTCTGCCAGCAGGATTCCGTCTATAGGTGTCCTTACGACTCCTTAGTGTGTGCTTTCATTGGCACTAATAATTGTGTATGTGGTGAAAGAAAGATTTTCATTCTCTTATACAAGACTTAAGCTATATTTCTATTCTCTTATACAAGATTTAAGCTACATTTTTTCTCCGACTTGCAGGAATGATATATTGTATAAAGTTATTCATTCTTATTCGCTGTCAAGGACAATGGTATTGAAATTCCCAAATATCTTCTGGACAAGATTTAGGCTCTATTTCTCAACCCCCCCTTTTTGGTCACTGAACATGCTGAAGGGAACTTTGCAAACACACAATTGTAAAACATAAAAGAACAATCAAATAGAAATTCCAAAAGTTTTCATGTACAAGATTTAACTTCATTTTTCAGACTTGAAGGAACTATATCATTTATAGCATCCTTGGTTACCGATGAAAGTTCATGGACAAAGGGTGGGGAATTTAAAATATTTTGTATGCAATAATTCACGAAGAATAACACAACCATCATGAATTAAAACTAAAGGATGCATGTTATAGAGCAAGAGTTGGAAATTCTAAAAATCGCCTAATGTAGCCAATAATAATAATAAAAAAAGACAATACAATCCTAGTGCAAGTCATCAAGAACAAATCAAAACCTCAGTGGATCTCCAACATGTGATCAACAAACTGCCAAGATGTCTTAATCCAATGAACTAATCAGAGACTGAGAGGTGATGAAAAAAAAGAATATACTTCTAATTTTATTTCTGCCACATTAGTGTACTTTCATTTGAAAATTGTGAATACCTATATTCATCCTTATTAAAGCTTCATTTGTCATCCAAATTTTATCACACTTGTAGGAATGGTAATTCGTATTTGTAGAATTGGGTCCTATCAGTTTTAAGGTTATTTGTATAAGGTCAAGGGCACTGTCAGGGTAATTACCTTGTAAACTACTTACTACTTTTTGTTGTGTGGTTTGTATCTGACCTCAAATGCATCTGTAAGGATGTTATTTAAAACCAAGAATATTGATTCATGCTGGTTTTCAAATTTAAACGTAGGTCTTGGTCACTGGAATGAAAATTCCAAAATTCTTTCTGTTTCTGATTTCAACATAGCATTTATGATATGCCATGTTGTAAGGGGTTAACCTGCTTAGTGGAACTCTAATTTCACATGCATTTGAAAACAAAATTGCATATAAAGAAACTTCATATTCATCATTAGTTTTGCTTTCCAGTAGGTGCAGTCAGCATGTTATTTCTTCATACATTGCATGTGTTGGAATAGCATATATGTATATAAGAATGGTTTTACAAGAGTTTGTTTTAAGAGTCACATTCACTGTTTATAATTGCAGGTGGTACCTTAAGATGTTGGAGTTGGACAAGCGATTCATGAGCTGGATCTCCTGAAGCATGCTGTAGCGGTTGCTGGAGTTAATGTTCATTTTTAATGCCATCACCTGACCAGTTGACTTGTGAGTGACCTTTACAAGAAAATAACAATTATAAATGTAGGATACAACAACAATTAATTAACACTAAGCGCTGTAATGAGACACATATTTACACTGTCTTGCACACTGCCATAATATGTACACACCTTTATTCATGATATGTACATGTACATTCTTCATGTGTAGATTTCCTAACTAATTCAGTACATCAAAATTTATGTCTATTCTTATTCTAATTTATTAGTGAGTGAACTTTTAAGATGACTAATAAAACCCTTAACTATGTACATGTACCACAAGTGGCATAAAATAAATCATTTCTATCAAAATACAAATACAAGACCAACACATGCATTATAATGTATGTCCTGGGTGTGTATATATCTATATATACCTGTAAATACATGTGTATATATATAATGTTTATTTGTATAAATTAAGAAAAATAATTTCATGACAGTTACAAGTCACAAGAAAATCTGATATGTGATGTATATTATTTATTGTCAGTGTGTCAAGACTGTTCATGCATTCTCGTCAGCCTTCTCCTAGTGACTGATCTCTGAAGTATGTCTACCGAGATAAAAGTTTGATTCAACCCCTCTGAGATTATATGTACTAAATCTACAAAGGCAATTTATTCTTTTTTGCCCATCTTTTTCATTAAAGTTGTTTATACAAATAGCTATATCAGCTGGCAAATTGTGCATTTCTGACAGGTAGCCATTTCTGTGTTGTCGAGTCAAGCCTACACGTACTGTATCTACTTACAGAAGACCACTTTGTTCTATGGCAAAAACAGATTCATCAGCCCTATGCCTGTCACTTGACAGTAGAGAGGAGATATGTGAGAGAGGATTACATCACAAACATCCAGACTGGGGGAGGAAGAACCTCCACTATCTAGTTGTGACTAGTACAGTACTTTATATCATGTACTTATGTATCGAATTGCGTCGACACTAATTTGAATGACAAGCATATCTTTCAAAGATGTGTAAATCATTCAACCACTGCTACCTAATGATATATGCACAGGTACTACATGTATACAGTACAATAGCTGTAATAGATAAGTCACTTAATATCATTTTTTTTTTATATCTTAAGTTGTTTATTTAACCCTAATAACTGGCTCAGCACAGAAAACTCTTTTCATCTGGAGAAATCAGTAAACTTTCAAATTTCTGACTTTTTTTCCACATTAGTACTATTCTACATGACATATATATGAATCATTATATTGCTTCAAGATATAAATGCATAATGGAGAAAAAATAGTTGGGCCAATATGAAAAAGAAAACCAGTGTTGGATAATTAATACATACATATGTAAGTAAGTTAATTTGACCCATGGGATCTGGCCAACACTCATAGACCCAAATACTTAATTAACACCAGCATTTAACAGTTTTACAACTATGAGCTCCTAAAAGTAATTTAGATCATTGACTTTATGATTTAGCAAAATATAATTGTCAGAAAATGAAAAGTATGTCCTTTAAGCTTATCATCAGTACATTTGCTGTAACTTCAATCCTCACAAGATGTATATTGTTGGCAAAAGTACAAATATTCTGATTTTCTGATGGGATAACAAACTAATTATCATAAAACTAAATACCAAAGGTAAACTATTTCTCCTTTGAAACATTGTAATACAATGCATTCTGTACATTATTTAAAGTTAGCATAATTCAAAATACCTTGAAGACTTCAGCAAAGAATCCCTGTCCAACCTTTTCCAAAATGAAATCATCTAGCCTTGTCAAGGCAGATACTGCATGTGTCAGGGCCTGGAATGATTTTGATGAGGTCGGATGAAAAGTTTCCGGAGAATTTTCTTTTTCCTCTGCCCCTGAAGGGACGTAGTCCCCCTCCGCAATGGTCCGGGATCTCCGCAAGCTGGGTTTTGCAGAAGCCATATTCTCTATCAACATTATGACCTCTTCTCGAAACGAGAAAGAGTTCGAAAATATGCACTCCGTATCATGTCATTTTTTACGAGTTTGCAATTTCTATATATAATGTTCGTAAATGTTGGTTATTCTGCTTAATGCATAATCAGGGAAGTGAGCAAATGTCATTGGCCCTGTGCCAACTAAGTACCCGGCAAAATTTCTTTTTCGTCACGAAAACATCCGTAATCTGAACACGATTTAAACACTTGTCTGCTTATCATATTCCACAATTTATCATGTCACAGTAAAATTAGTGTCCAAAATATTGATGGCAAAACACTATAACATATTTTAATCATGCCGTTCAAGTCAGAAACATTTCACTTCGCAATGTTTACCTCTACTTTCCACAAGTGTAAACTTTCTACTGCATCATGGGAAAAACTAAAACGCAGACCAAGAGCAGTACCTACAATCCGGACGCCACCCCCATCCCAAATATAAAATTTTCAATAATATATAATAAAATAGAATTTAAAATAACAGTATTTAGGACAGGTTTTTAATTATTTATGTCACTCTCGCATGAAAACCATAATTATATTCGATATCATTCTGTAGCTTAGAAGTGTTAACTAGCACTGCTAGGATGAATATATTTATCACATAGTATATTTCATGCCAAAAATAAGCAACAAATTCTAAAGGTTTTCACTCTTAATGTTCGATTTGAATAACAAAAAATAAGTATCATCTCTCTCTCTCTCTCTCTCTCTCTCTCTCTCTACGACGAAACCCGTTAAGTGAGGACGGACGTCCTCACAATGTCTGGAAGAGAATACATGGATATGTTATTGTAAGGGCAAAAATGTACTGTGTTATAGCTATAGGGACACCTATAAAAGTTTAAATAATACTCTCTTTCGAATTGTGGGGGAAAAAAAAGATTTTCAGAGAGAATTCATATTAGTGAGAACATGTCCCAACACCACTTAATTGTCCTCACTAATCTAATATTTTGTGATCTACATCTTTCACATGCTGTGGATCACGTTTATGGGGACATAATTTTGTCCTCATTGTGTCCTCACAACTTCTGTCAAATGCATGGTTAAAATTTTCCGCACTTTACACGTTTTATCATTCCCCTCAGACTGCCCCCCCCCCCCCTCAGACTGCCCCCCCTCTCTCTCTCTCTCAATACTTTATTAACTAAAATACAAACAAAAATACACATTTATTAGGGTCGGCGTAATGAGGAATAACTCTTAAACTAACTTTGTTGATAAGCCGTTCTAATCTCACGATTTTATAGAAGCCGTTTAATGTTCTTTGATCATGAATTCATCAAAATAATAGGCATGGAACAGGATTTTTTTAAGGATCTGTTGGGGGCCGAAATAAGGCCCCATTCCCAATGCTAAAAAGCAGGTATTTTTCCCGTTTCCCAAACAATGAAAAGAAATCAAGCAGGGTAGCCTTATTGTTCATAAATCTCCTTCACAGGCCCACAGATTACAACGTTTGCTTCAAAATTGGTAAGTAAACCTAATTTTTTGGCCTCTGCTTATTTGATTGAGGTAAGCTTTGACCAAATTGAAAGTCAGAAGGAGCCTTAATGCACTCTAGATTGGTTTTCTCCCTATTTCTTTGTATGAAACAATTTTCCCAATTTCAAGCAAATGTCGCTATCAGTTTCCCAATTGGAAAGGCACAGGGCCTGAAATCAAAATCCTTTGAAAAATTGTTCATAAATTAATCAAAGTTATCCCGAAAAATCACAAATATTGCTCAAAACATAGGCATATCACTAGTTTTTGTAATAAAAACAATACCAGAAACCTAATGACCATGCACTGGTTAGAAAAGTCTTTTAACCCATCATTGTTCCCTACAACATCTGTCTAAGCCCCCTTTCCCCCTCGTACTAGACTGGAATTATAAATATCTACCTCAGATATACTACACCATTTAAACATGTAAAAAAAAAATTGTTTCATTTCTATGTAAACAGCTAGATAGGGACACATCCACTAGTTGGTATAAGCGAGAAACATTGTTTTTCAAGAAAGAAAAAAAATGGGGGGGGGGGGGGGTCACAGCCAGTAGAAGAGATTGCTTGACGTCTGAAAATTCTTGACAGTCAGAAATAAATGAATAGTAAAAATGATTTTTGGAAAGAGTAAAATGAGTAGTTCTCAAAACCTCCTAAAGCATAAGGATGGATCCGTGTGGGCCGGTTCTTACATTCCCACTATCATTCACTACTACTGGTAAAAAAAGGGGGCAGTCAATAAATCGAATTTTACATGTAAAAATAACCAAAAAAAAAAAAGGGGGGGGACACACCCTGTTATCTATTGTATGTCCCTATTACAAACTGTAGTGATTTTCAGTTGAAACTCATGAAAATGCAGTGAATTTACTTATCCGGAATAATCCATATCCGTTTTTGATTTTAAAAATTACAAACCACAAAGATGGCGACGACCAGCAGTGGTACAAAAAACCCAGATACAGACGAGAAGAACATTGAGAAATGTTCGATTTTAACACCAAACCAAACAAACAGTACAGAAGAAAAATCTCCCAATGAGCTTTTACAAATGTCAATGGAAGAATTTTATAGAGATCGACCAATATTGATCAGCAACCTGCCAGTGACTGCAAATGAAGTAAGATGGTTTCTTTCACAAGGGTTTGTTACCGGCTTGTAAATAATATGTATACGGTGTGACCGTTGGACCGAGCAAAGCATGAAATGGTCATTGGCGTGTCCCAAGTGGTAATCATAATTCCGTCAAGTACGGTAGATAGTGTTAAATCTTGGATCTAGAGAGGGCACACATATCATATGTTCAAAAGGGCACTTTTCGTCGCGGCAAGACAATTTGGGGGCACTTTCACTGTATGCTAGTAATAGAATGATCATTTAGCCTCTTTAAAAGTTAATACCTGCTGCCTTGATTTTAAACTTTTCAATCAACCTTGTGAAATAAAGAACAATTGTTTATCAGGTCCAGTCCAAAGACTATTTCTACCTACGTAGCTACTTATAGCTACCTAGGTATTTAAACCTACTGCAGGTAGCTATTTTTAACTACTTTTCCCTTTACTTGCATTTGGAGGCCAAACGCAGGAACAGCGCAATATGGGGTGTACCAAATTTCTTGATTCACTTACACTGACGATGAATACCACAAAAATATTGGACAAAAAATTATTACTTTCTAACCTTTTAAATTTGCATCAATAACTGCACCCTCTTCCATTTTCTAGGAGCTTATGATCAAAGCTATGTGGTAAGAAGTTTAGAATGTCTCACAAATCTGTATTAATTTTAAAGTTAACCTTCATGCATTTTTTGGGGGCGATCTCAATATTAAAGGGGTTTATATGGGGACAACAGCTCCACAGGATCCGCCTATTTATTGAACGCGGGAAATAAAACACAAGGCGATGTAAACTGTGCATTGTGACGTCACATTTAGCCTCAACTTTTTTTCTCTTTTTCAAAGCAAACAATTATAAACAACAACAATACATCCCGTATGCAATTAAAAAGGCCGTTAAAACTAAACAAAATTAATCAATAAATTCAAAATTGTAAAAAAGTAACCAGAAACTCATGAACTCGTTCATCTATTTAGTCATATTACTGTTTTTCTATTTGATGATTGGCTATAAACTGTAACAATAATAATCATACCATTCATTTTTAACAAACTGGGTGTTTGGATTACAAATTACACGTCAGTCTTGTATTTTTGGCATTCAAAATTAAAACACGAATAACTTTGGAAGCAATTAATGAACAAAGCAATATGGCAGAGCCCATATGGATCACAAAATTTCCAGTGACTGTATGTAGAGATGATCTCTATTGATTTGCTGATTTTCTCATTTTCTATTTTACATACGTGTTACCTTTAGAGCCTTGCTTCACGGACGGGCCTTTGGCCTGTCTGAGCTTCACTCGGTATTAAGATTTAAAAAAAATAGACTAATGAATGAATTCTAAAAATCAACCCTTCTATATCTTACAATTGACTGTCATTGATTTGTTTTTCAAACGCAATTTTTTTAAATCCAGTACAATATTTAGCTATATATAGCTTTAAAATGTATACGGTGTGACCTTTGGACTGAGCGAAGCATGACATGGTCATTGGCGTGCCCCAAGTGGTAATCATAATTCTGTTAAGTACGGTAGATTATGATTCATTAAAATATATATATTTTTATGAAATTTTCCTTGCGCTAAACACCCAGTAACATCTCAATATTAAAGGGGTTTACATAGGGACAACAGTTCTACTGGATCCGCCTATTCATTGAATGCGGGAAATAAAACGCAAGGCAAAGTAAACTGTGCATTGTGACGTCACATTTAGTCTTGACTTTTTTTCTCTTTTTCAAAGTAAACAATCATAAACAACAACAATACATCCCGTATGCAATTAAAAAGTCCATAAAACTAACGAACATGTTTATACTTTGAATTAACCACAAAACTGTTCTTATTAGAGATTAGATAAGTATGATGGAATCTGATTGCGTATCCAATTATCGATTATTCTATTGATCCTCACCGACTTCTATTCAATGCAGAATTGCTGAATATAGAATAAGGTAATTGTTGCCTTAAAAACAAGTTTTAAACTAATCTTGACAATTTTGAATCAAAATTCTTTCTGAGAATGAAATTTTTCCTCTCAATGAAATTCAATTTTTATATTTTTAGAAATTGATTTGATAAAATGTTTGAAATAGCTCAATCAAGCAATTTCGTATAAGCCTTTATATAGCTGTATAGCTTGATCAAGCTATCCTAGCTAAATATGGAGATTTGTACTGGACCTGTTTACAAGCAAGCTCCTATGCCCCCTAAGGTTTCTTACCGTACTGATGGGTATTCATTGTTAAATTAAGTAAGCTATCATATTTCTATTTCAAATCAATATAATTTTTTGAAAAAATCTAAGCATATTGCACCATGAATGTCAAATATCGAGACGTGACAGAGGTTATCTCAGGAGCGTCGTTTAACCCAAGCTTTGACATTTACTAGACCTGACCTTACATTCACTAGCCCTGGCCAACTTTCCAGAAAAAAACCTGATAGTTTCTCATTATTTTTGAAATACTTAACACAACTGACAAACGTTAAGTTTGAACTAAAACATATGTCTCATAAAAGATATTTTAACTTCATCATTGATGTTTTTATTTTAAATACAACATTTTCCGTTTCTTCAAATTCTACCTGGCACGGAAATTCTTCAGTCCATTTAAAATAAAATGACCCCGAGCGTTTTTAAAAAAAAAATCTATTTCAGAAGCATGCTTTGTTTCTTCCCTACCTTTTCTTTTTTTTTTCTCGCTCGGGACATCTTTCTATGAGGATGAGAAGTCACATTTGAATTGTTGTTTACGATGTAATTTATTAATTTCATAAACACTTTCTTATATTTAATTCAAATAAACTAGTTTTTGAATTAAAATGAATTAAATTCATTTAAGGAATGACTTTAATTCTGGGGCATATTATACGAGTATAACCTGGTTTGGGTCATTTTACGCTTCATAATCCGTGAGTCTTGGCAATTTTTAAAATTCCTTTTTATTTTAAGGTATGTTGTTGGAAAGGATATATATGTGTGCTCTATTAATAGAAGTATATATTATTTGAGTTTGAACAATACACATATCAACATTTGGACATGAGTTACATCCGTTTGGGAGGCCAGCCAAAATGTGAATTATAGCTAATTATTAAGTTTTCATACAAATTAATGGGTTTCCCACCTTTGAGCATTATTGAATTTACTGCAATTGATGAAAGATTAACAAATGCCAAAGTTATAGATCAGAAAATTACAAAGGCCAACATACGGAAATATGATTATTTTTTTCCCTCAGGAGATGGTGAACAAGGGACGTAACTTGTGTGAATTGTTGATGCATGTATTGAAAACAACCATTTCACATACATAAGACATTTATCTTTTTTTATAGGATGATCTAAATGTACTTTTGGGCGCATACATAGCAAAGAGCATAGAAATAATTCCTGGTCAAAGAAAAGGTCTGTGATCATAGATATTCATGCTTTTATTGAAAGAAATTACGTATCACTTTGCAATGAAAATTTATATAAAGTTGTTACAATGATTCATAAAATAAAATATGAATTTTCGCAATACACAATATCAGATCTCTTTTTTAAAAATCCACAACATCACAATATGTGTATGTTTGCTTTTTTCCAGCCCTGGTTGTACTTGAAAGTGGAAATGAAATTGAACAGTTGTTGCTAGATTTACAAAACACCAAATTCCAGGACTGTGTAATAAGTGTAGATCGATGTGAAACAGAGAAACTTCTGTGCTGTGCACATCTACCTTGTGATTACACTCTACAAAAATTCCGGGCTCTTGTATCACCGTTCTGCACTGTCAAAAAATGCTTCCTCTACAGGGGTCAAACAACAAGTAAGTTTCCTTGTTGTGCTGTCTTTATTCCATTGATAATGAAAATATGAAATTCAAAATGCAGTATTGAAAATTTTGAACCTTTAGAAAACCATTTTCAACATTGGCTCTGTCTTAGTTGACAATGGTTTTCTCAGAGTTAACATTTTCAGTGGTACCCTCATGCACTGTTTGTGTTATTAGACTGAATATTAAACATTTATTAGATTTATAACAAAGCACAAAATTAAACTGAATTTCATTTTTAGCTCACCTGAGCTGAAAGCTCAAGTGAGCTATCCTGATCACCTTTTGTCTGTTGTCCATCTTGTCTGTAAACTTTTCACATTTTCATCTTCTTCTCCAGAACCACTGAGGCAATTTCAAACAAACTTTGTACAAATCATCCATGGGTGAAGGGGATTCAAGTTTGTTCAGATGAAGGGTCATGCACTCTTCAAAGGGAAGATAATCACTAAAATGCAAAAATAAGATGGGTCATATAAAAATCTTCTTCTCAAGAACCACTGGGCCAGGAAACTTCAAATTCATATGAAAGCTTCCTGACATAGTGCAGATTTGAGTTTTTAAAATCATGGCTCCAGAGGATAAGGTGGGGCCACAATAGGGGATCAAAGTTTTACATATAAATAAATAGGGAAAATCTTCAAAA
Organism: Ostrea edulis; assembly: GCF_947568905.1. Lineage (NCBI taxonomy): Eukaryota > Metazoa > Mollusca > Bivalvia > Ostreida > Ostreidae > Ostrea > Ostrea edulis. Next base: position 53,269,086 of record NC_079167.1, read on the forward strand.
ATAAGATGGAGTCATATAAAAATCTTCTTCTTAAGAACCAATGGGCCAGAAAAACTGAAATTTACATGAAAGTTTCCTGACATAGTGGAGATTCAAGTTTCTAAAAATCATGACCCTGGGGATATGTTGGGGCCACAATAGGGGATCAAAGTTATATGTGTATATAAGACCACACCAATTTGTAAAATAGTTCTTCGGATTTTCAAACAAAAAAAGTGAGGCGAGAGGGCGAAATTATTTTACAAATATTTTTAATTTTGGAGATAAAAATTATGAGGCGAGCGAATACAAGAAATATAAATATTTTTAATTGAATTAAGTGTGATTTTAAAAAGCGGGCGCCTAAAAATAAAGATCTAAAATCATCAGATATCATTTGTTTACCACATAAACTTAATATTTTTCAACTTTGTTGATATAGTTTACAATAAATAAGAAGTATTTCAGGTTTCAAAGACTTATTTTCTTTATACCTAATACATGTACTTTGCAACATTAACTGATAAGGTCTTTTTGAAGAATTTTATTTAAGTTTCATTTCTACAAACTTTCGATTCAGAGATATTCATATAGCTAGGGACACATCCAATTTTGACATTCATTGCAAATACAATATCCATTGCATCGCTTTGAGCATTTTCTTGAATTTTGATATGACATCACCAAACCTTTTGTGAATTTGTCGTTAACTGTTGGTCCGGTTTAAAATAGTCATCGATCAGTACCCCTTGCTTGTTGTAAGAGGCGAATAAATGGGGCGGTCCTTCAGATAGGACTGCAAAAACTGAGATCCTTGTCACAGTAGGTGTGGCACGATAAAGATCCCTCAGTGCCATAAGCGCTGAGCATAGGCCTAAATTTTGCAGCCCTTCACTGGCAATGGTAACGTCTTCATGTGAGTGAAATATTCTCAAGAGAGACTTCAGTCAATATATAGGCTAATCAAACAATCAATCATACGCTATCAATGTTCTCCAAATAGTGGCATTGAATAGCGCTTCAAAAGTTTCATCGTCTTCCAGTTCGATTCCAGCATAAGGAACAACTTCCAATCCAGTGTTATGAAGTATCGTACATATTAAGATAGACATCATGAATAACTTAACCGTATTACACTGTTAGGAAATGTCTCGAGAGCCCGCGCTTCTGTCATTTGTCACCATATACATCAAGGTTATTTGTGCGCTTGTTGTAAAAACTTATAAAAAATATTTACGGATATTTTTGAACACGTGGGTGGATATTATTTTTTGATAATATTATAATTTGGATTTGTTACAAATAGAAGCGGCGAATCCGACGAACTAGATTACAAATTGGCATGGCCTAAAGGATATCTTTAAAAATCTTCTAAAGAACCAATGGACCAGAAGATGGAGATTTACCTGAAAGCTCCCTGATATAAAGTAGATTCAAATTTGCTCATATCATGGCCCCCAGGGGTAGGATAGGGCCACAATAGGGGATCAAATTTTACATGTGAATATATGGAGAAAATCTTTAAAAAATTTCTTCTCAAGAAGCACCAGGCCATATGAGTAGAGGTTTAAGTGAAAGCTTCCTAATTTAGAGTAGATTCAAATTTTTTCAGATCATGGCCCCTGAGGGTAGGGTGGAGTCACATAAGGGGGTCAAAGTTTGACATGCTCATATATAAGAAAATCTTCTTCTCCAGAACCACTGGGCCAATTTCAATCAAACTTGGAACAAATCATCCTTAGGTGAAGGGGATTCAAGATTGTTCAAATGAAGGGCCATGCCCACTTCAAAGGGGAGATAATTACAAAAATGCAAAAAAAGAATGGGGTCATTTATATAACTTCTTCTCAAGAACCACTGGGCCAGAAGAGATGAAAGTTTCATGACAAAGTGGAGATTCAAGTTTGTAGAAATCCCTGGGGTTAGGAAGGGGCCTCAATAGGGGATCAATCTTTACATGCAAATGTATAGGGAACCAAACTTGGTACAAAGCATCCTTGGATGAAATTTGTTAATATTAAAGGTAATTTCCGGCTACTATGGCCAATGATATTTGATGAATTTGTAGTCAAGTTTAATAATTAAGTTTGATAATTAATGAATTTTTAGTCGTTACCTTTAAAAAGTTTTCTCTGAACTAAGCTGCTTGTATAACGATAGTTTTGCTCAAGCTTGTTTATTGCTAGGAACTGCTGTTCAGGTGAGCAATGTGGTCCATGGACCTCTTGTTTATGATATCACCTATTGTGAAATAATGCTTTCAATTCATAGATACTATCATTCTTGAGGGTGTGGCTTTTTCTCCTATAGGGAAATATTATGATTTTTCAAAAGTTTCTCAGCCAATCAGATTTGAGGATTTTACATGAAAGTATATTATAAATCATGTCAACCTTTTTAATGTCATCCAGTGGAAAGAGTCCATGGACTCCAATGTATGAAAATTAAAATCATATTATTTTATTTCAAATTTTTCATGCATTTTAAAACAGATGACTTTAAATGGTATGGTGTGGTGGAATACAGTGCTGCCCTCAGTCAGATCGCGAGCATCCGCATGGAACTGGATTGGCGATCTGTAGAAGGACACCATGTGCATTGTGATTTTCTGGACAAGAGTCTCTCCTCCTACAGGAAACTGAACTCCAAATGTTTGTTTGTGGACAATCTGCCCAAGGATTTTACCAACACTTCAGAGTTTAGAGATATTTTCAGTGCATCATCTAGTCCCCTTTACTGTCAGGTATTTTCACCATTGAGGGAATTGTTGAATTAAGCCACTTTTTGTCACATGTTCTTTCAGGTTTTTGCTATAAATTTTGTATAAAGTTCATAAATTGTAATCTTTAGTTCTTGACCAGGCATTGCTAACAATGCCATGTTTGATGACCTTTTGACCTAGACATTGATCCTGGACTCACTGTCACATTATCAAAAACATCTAACATTGCTTATAACCTCCTAACTGGAAGTGAGGGGGGGGGGGGGGGGGGGGGGGGGGCTGTAGTATTAGTGGTTGTAATCATCTAACATTGCTTATAACCTTCTAACTGGAAGTGAGAGGGGCTGTAGTATTGGTGGTTGTAATCATCTAACATTGCTTATAACCTCCTAACTGGAAGTGAGAGGGGCTGTAGTATTGGTGGTTGTAATCATCTAACATTGCTTATAACCTAACTGACTGAAAGTGAGAGGGGCTGTAGTATTGGTGGTTGTAATCATCTAACATTGCTTATAACCTAACTGATTGGAAGTGAGAGGGGCTGTAGTATTGGTGGTTGTAATCATCTAACATTGCTTATAACCTTCTAACTGGAAGTGAGAGGGGCTGTAGTATTGGTGGTTGTAATCATCTAACATTGCTTATAACCTAACTGACTGAAAGTGAGAGGGGCTGTAGTATTGGTGGTTGTAATCATCTAACATTGCTTATAACCTAACTGATTGGAAGTGAGAGGGGCTGTAGTATTGGTGGTTGTAATCATCTAACATTGCTTATAACCTCCTAACTGGAAGTGAGAGGGGCTTTTGTATTAGTGGTTGTAATCATTGTTGTAAGGCTTTTCCAGGCAGTAATGCTATTTTTGACAACCTTGTCATTAACCTTTGACCCACATAGGGAAAACTATAAAAGGATCTTTATTTTAACATTTGAACTAATTGTAATATCTGAGGCACAGCCTTTCCAGTGGTTTATGTAATGGGAAATGGTTATTGTAGGATGTTCTGTTGCTAAAGGCATTCATGTTTCACAAACACATCTGGTTCCTTGTAACAAATTCAGTTGAACTATATTTGTATTTGTATCTTCTAGATTGTAATCAAAGATGGAAAGTCCTTGGGTTATGGAATCATTGAGTATCGGTCTTGGCAAGAAGCTGA